>NW_011889349.1:189700-210713 GCF_000151845.1 Pteropus vampyrus
AGACAAAAGGCACAGCATGAGACAAAGAGCACAGAGGCAAGTTGGAGCACCACTGCATCCTGCACACAGCTGGTGCTCAGTACGTATTTGCCACACAAGAGGCAGCCTGGGATGGAAGACGGGGCCCTGAGATTCTCCACCACAGTCACGGTATGTGACTTTGGGTAAGTCTCACCCCTGCCCTGAGCTCATTGTCCTCAAATGATCCATGACATCAGCCCCATTTCATGATGCAGAAATTTGGGAAGGAACACTGAGCCTTTGGCTAGTTCTCCTCCATACCTCCAGCTGAGTCAGGCAGGGCATGTTTTCACTTGCTCGATTCAGGAGGAGTCGGGTCTAGGAGGCTGGCAGCACCCTCTTCCAGACAGGCCTGTCTCTGAAGCAAGAAATACTAATTATCTTACGAGCATTGTCACACCCTCTTCCTGGGAAATTTTCTTTTTCACAGCTGGGACAAGGAGAGCCGACACTCCAGCGAGCTACCTTCTCACCCCATCCATTTCAGATTCTAGCCACAGAACACCTGGGGTGGAGCAGGGCAATCACAGAATTTGGGGCAAAAATAAGCAACTTCAGTGAGTGTAAATTTGGTTAATCTGGTAAGAAACAAAAAAAAATACATATTAAAACAATCATTTTGAAGAGAAAATACTGATTTATATAAAACTAGTCAACTTTGTCAATTCAGTATTTTTTCTAAACTTATTGAGGTATAATTGACATACAACATTGTGTAAGTTTAAGGTATACAACATGATGATTTGATACATGTTTATATAGCAAAATGATCACCACAATAAGGCTAAATACCTCCATCCCTCACATAATTATTATTTGTGTTTGTGTGGTGAGAACATTTAAGATCTACTCTCTTAGCAACTTTACAAGTATATGACACAGAATTGTTAGCTATAGTTCATTTCAGTATTAAATTAGCTGCTAATTTTTTTTTCATTGTATTTGATGGGAAAAAAATATCAGAATCATTTGCATTATATGACCCAAAACATCTGGCTCATTCTGATTTTTTAATTGTTTCAGTGTTGAGCACAGTCCCAGAAAAGAGGTGATAGCCCAGTTCTTAACCAGAGCTTCCATTATGGTCAAATGCAAGAGCAGCATCATGAATATCCAGCTGCTCCAGGAAGGGAGTGGGGTGAATATGGGGGGGAAGGGCAGCTGTATTAGCTTCCTCTGCTTCTGTAACAACACATAAATTTGATTCGAGGGATAGAAACCCAAAGCCATAGAAACCCAATTTAAACCTACATAAGAGAAAACAAAACAAGCATAAAACAAAGTAACATATTTGTAAATACAATAAAATTATGGGAAGGGCCACGGAGAGCTGGATTTACGCATGACAGAATCCAGAAACCCAAATGATGTCAAGACTCCCTTGTTCTAACTTTGTATCTCATCTCTGCTTCTATGTTGATGTTCAAACTGTAGTTGAGCACTCCCATATGGTGTAGAGCATGATTACTTTTGAAAAGTATTTTTAAGTCACTCAGAATCCAGAGATAAGCATTACTAACAGTTTTCTTTCCAGGTTTTATGTATGTTATTGTATGCACATATAACATTCCCCAATGCACACATACTCATGCACAAGCATACATACTTATTTGGGGAGCAAACTGTGTACGTTTTATGGCCTACTTTTGTTACTTAGCACTTTTTCATGAAGATTTTCCTCCTTATTAAATTTTATTGGAAAATGAAAAAAAAAAAACCCACACATCTATTCTCTTACAGTTTTGACTCTAAGGTCAGAAATCTGAACTCAATTTCATTGGGCTGAAATCAAAGTACCCACAGGGCCATGTTCCCTTCAGAGGAAATTCATTTGCCTTTTCTAGCTTCTAAAACTGCATTCCTTCAGCCCATAACCCCTTTTTTCATCTTCAAAGCCAACAAGATGCTTCGAAGCACCTTGCTTCTGTGGCCACATTGCCTTCTTCTGTGTCAAATTTCCTGCTGTCTCCCTCTTAGAGGAACACCAGTAAGAGACATTGGACCCACTCAGATAGTCCAGAATAATCTTTCCATCTCGAAATCCTTAATTTAATCACATCTGCAAAGTCCCATATAAAGTAACATTCACAGGTTCTGGGGATTAGGATGTAAATGTCTTTGGGGGCCATTATTCAGCTGCTCACAAGCAGGGGAGCCACCGGAGGAGATGTGTCTCACACCCAGGCCCAGCGAAAAGGAGGCAGCTAAGCCAGCTGCTGGACCAGAGTCACATGCTATAAAGGAAACTCTTGGCCATCACCTAATCTCATGAGTTAGTGATTTAATAAACTCTTTCACAGATTTCCAGTATATATCTAAAACAGAAGCTTATGAAGGGGAGTCTCAGAGCCTGGTACATTTTGTACCAGGCTCTGAGACTCCTACAAAGGGCCCTATGCTACAAAGGGCCCTCACTCCTACAAAGGGCCCTATGCTCCTCCTAGCAATCCTCACAATACCAGCTGAAAACCACCCATGAAGCCCACACCCCTACCCTTGATTTTAGACACTACTCATCTGGTGGAGTGCTCTTCCCCTGCCCACCCCATAGTTGATTTTTACCAGCCTGCCCTGAACCACACTCTGTGCATAACTCAGCACTGAGGAGGCCAAAGACCAATCAGATATGGTCCTCAACCTCACTGAAGAGATGTCACTTATATAATCACTGTTCCTGCCTCAGCAGCTTTATTTCTGCCTGAATGTCCTGCCCCTTTAATAATAATATAAATGATAATGCTAATACTACTTTACTAATATTATGGAAGCTACTAACTAGGTGCTAGACACTGGGCTAGGCATTTTTCAATATATTGGTTAGTTTTATTTTCACAAGAATCTTACGTGAGGTGAGACTTACTACTAGGTTTCACAGATGAAGAAACTGAGACTCATAGAAGTAAAGGGTCCAAAATCACAGGTAGTAAGAGGCAAAGCTGGCATTTGAATTTGTATCTGAGTCTGTGCCTTTGGCCGAACCAACCATCATTCAAGTCTCACCTAATGAACCATCCCCACCCCCGCAGCAGGGACTCAACCCTTACTCTAAATCCCAAAGCCAAGAGTTTTTCTCAAGCCTGGCTGCACATTGGAACCAATTGAGAGTTTTTGTTCTATTTGTCGAATTGTTTAACATATCAATGTGCAAGCCTCACCTCTAACCAATTAAACAGAAAATCATGGACTGAGGCCCCAGGAGTACATTTTAAAACCAAGGAATGGCTTGAAATGAAAGGAAACTAAAGAGATATGACAACTAAATACAACACATGACCTGGGGTTTTCTTATCATTGGGATATTTGACAAAATCTGAATAAGGTCTATAGATTAGAAAATAGTATTATATCAGTGTTAATGCCATGATTTGTTGTGATTTTGTGAGATCATGTTCTTGTTTTTAGAAATCATGCTGAAATATTTAGGGGTAAAGAGGTGTCATGTCTACAACTGACTCTCAAATGGTTTAGGAAAAAAATGTGCATGTATGTGTTCATAGATATGGATATGAACTCCTACAAGACTATAAAGGAGAAAATCTAGGTGACCTTGGGTATGGTGATGACTTTTTAGATATAACACCAAAGACAGAATCCATGAAAGGATTCATAACTGATAAGATGGACTTTATTAAAGTTAGAAATGTCCGTATCAAGAGACTGAGAAGACAAGCCACAGACTTAGAAGAAAATATTTGCAAAAGACACATCTGATAAAGGACTGCTATCTAAAATAGGCAAAGCACCCTTGAACCTCAACAAAAAGAAAATGAAAATTCAATTTAAAAATGAACCAACGATATGAACAAACACCTCACCAAAGAAGATATACAGATGATAAAACAGCATATGAAAAGATGCTCAACATCATATGTCATTAGGGAATTGCAAATTAAGACAAATGGTGCTGGAGCCAAAAAAAAAAAAAAAAATGCAGTCTCAGCCCTACCCCAGATCCCTCCTGAGTCAGAAGCGACATTAACAGATCCCCAGGTGACATGTGCACATGAAGTTCTGGGAAGCACTGAGTTAGAGAAGAACACAGATTGGGACAGTGGCACTGCTCCCTGCTCATTAGCCTAACAAAAGTTATTTCTGCTTGACTAAAAAAAATTAAATTAAATTTTAAAATAATAAAACAAATGTTTCTAAAGCAATCAGACACCCATACACACACACACACACACACAAAACCATGAACTTTAACCTAAACTTCACGACTTATGTAAAAATTAACTCAAAATGGCTCATAGATGAAAATGCAAACTGTAAAGCCATAAAACTTTAAAACACAGGAGAAACTCTTCAGCATCTAGAGCTAAGCAAAGAGTTCTTATACTTGACACCAAAAGTACAACTCACAAAAAGGAAAATCGATAAGTTGGATCACATCAAAATTTAAAACTTTGCAAAAGACTCTGTTAAGAAGATAAAAAGATAAGCTACAGACTGGGAGAAAATCTTTGCAAACCATATATCTGACAAAATACCAGTATCTAGAACATATAAAGAATTCTCAAAACTCAACAATAAAAACAAACAACTCAATTAGAAAAAAGGCAAAAGACATGAAGAGACATTTCACCAAAAAGGATATACAAATTGCAAAAAGCACATAAAAAGATGTTCAACTTCATCAGCTATCAGGAAAATACAATTTGAAATCACAGTGATATATCACTATACACCTATCAGAATGCCTCAAATTAAAAATAGTGACAACACTGAATGACAGCAAGGATACAGAGAAACTAGATCGACATACACTGCTAGTGGAAATGTAAAGTGATACATACAGTCTAAAAAAGTTTATTTCTTTTTTAAGAAAAATACTAAAATAAACTTGCAACTACCATATACCCAGGAACTCACTCTTGGGAATTTACTTCAAAGAACCAAAAATTTATGTTCACAGAAAAACCTGTATATAAATGTTCATAGCTGCTTTGTTCATAATAGCCAAAAAGTGGAAACAACCCAATGTCCTTCAGTGAATGAATGGTTAAACAAAGGGTGGTATATGGAATATTCTTCAGCAATAAAAAGTAACAAATTTTTGATGCACACAACAACTTGGGCAAATCTCACAAGAATTATAATGCATAAAAAAAGCCAATCTTTGAGATTAAATACTTTATGATTCCATTTATATAACATTCTTGAAATGACAAAATAGAAATGGAGAACAGATTGGTGGTTACCAGGAGTTAGAACTAGGGGACGAGGGGGATGTAGCTATAAAAAGGCAACATAAAGGATTCTTATGAAACTGTTCTGTAGCTTGACTGTGTTAATGCCAATATCCTGATTTTGTGATATCATACTATAGTTTTACAAAATGTCACCACTAGGAGAAATTGAGTAAAAAGGTATATAGGATCTCTGTATTGTTTCTTACAACTACATGTAAATCTACAATTATATAAAAGTTTTTAATTTAATTTAAAATTTTGTAGGATACAAGTAAAACAGTGCTTAAGTGGAAATTTCTAGAATAAGTGCTTACATTAGAAAAGAATAAAAGTCTAAAGTAAATAATCAAAGCTTCCACCTCAGGAAACTACAAAGGGGAAAGCAAATTAAACTCCCCAAAAAGTATAAGAAATGAAATTATACAGATAAGAGGAAAAAAGGAAATTGAATACAGAAAAATAGAGAAAATCAATGAAAACAAAATCTGAGGTTTTTTTTAAGGTGGATAAAATTAAACCTCTAGCCAAACTGATCAAGAAAAAAGAGAGAAGACAAAAAATTACCAATACCAGGAATAAAAGAGGGGATATCACTACAGACCCTATAAACACTAAAGGAGAAATAGGAGGCTGCTATTAACAATTCTAGACATGCTCATTTGACAATTGAGGTGAAATAGAACATTTCCTTAGAAGACAAAAACTACCAAAACTCACACAAGAAGAAATAGATTACCTGAATAGTCCTTTATCTATTGAAGAAATTGAATTCATAGTTTTAAAACCTTCCAACAAAGAAAACTCCAGGTTCAGTGAATTCTATCAAACTAGTTTAAGAAAAAATAATACCAATTCTACAAATATTTGAAGAGAAAAAATAATACCAATTCTACAAAAAATTGAAGAGGAATATTTCCCAATTCATTTTATGAAGCCAGCAGTACCTTAACACCAAAACCAGACAAGGACATTACAACAAAAGAAAACTACAGACAAATATCCCTCATGAACAAAGATAAAAAAATCCTTCACAAAATATCAGCAAATCACAACCAACGACATATGAAAGGATATTACATCACACCAAGCAGGGTTTATACTGGGAAGACTGATTCCACATTTGAAAATTAATCAATGTAATTCACCTTAGTAGCAGAATAAAGAAGAAAACCACGTGAAGACTTCAGTAGACGGTGAAAAAGCATTTGACAAAATTTAACATCCAGTCACAATTAACAAAAAAAAACTCTAAGCAAACTAAGAATGGAAAGGAACTTCCATAACCTAATAAAAGACATCTACCAAACACCTACAGCTAACATTTTATTTAATGGTGAAAAACTGAAAGCTTTCCCACTAGGATCAGAAAAAAGGCAAGGATGTCCATTCTCACTATTCCTATTCGACATTGTCCTAACAAGAATAAGCATGATGAGAAAGGGAGAAAAATGAGATGGCGAAAGAGAACAAGGAATAGAAGGGAAGGAGGGAAAATGAGATGAAGGGAGGGAGAGAAGGAAGGTGGAAAACTATACAGATTGATTGGAAAGGAATAAACCTTCTCTTCTTAGACAATGTGATTGTTCAACAAAATTTCATGCAATCTACAAAAAAAAAAAAAACCCAGTACTGATAAATTCATTTAACAAAGTCACAAGATACAAGATAAATATACAAAATTCAAGTGTATTTCTATATACTAGCAATGAACAAATTGGATTTTTACAATGTTATTTATTTATACTAGCACGAGAAAATGAAATGCTAAGGTACAAATCTAAAAAAATATATGCAGGATCTGTATGCTGAAAACTACGAAACATCAATGAAAGAAATCAAAGGCCTAAATAAATGGAGAAAAATAACAGAAAGGATAGAAAGACTCAATATTGTTAAGAAGTCAATTCTTCCCAAATCGACATATAGATTCAACACAATCCCAATCAAAATCCCAGCAAGATTTTTCATAGATATTGATGAGATTATTCGAAAATTTAGAAAGGCAAAGGAATACATATAGCCAAAACAATTTTGAAATAGAATAAAAAAGTTGGAGAAAGATGTCAGAGTCTAGAGGCTACATACTGTATTGTTTAATTTATATAACATTCTGGAAAACACAAAACTATAGTAATAGAGAACAAACCAGTGGTTTCCAGGGGTTAAGAGTTGCAGGGAGGGTTACTGCAAATGGACAGAATGAGGGAATTTTGCAAGATGTTGAAAGTTTTCTGTGTCTTAATTGTGGTGGTAGTTACATGACTACATGTCAAAAAACACACAAAAAAAAACAAAAAAACAGAAAAAATTATATAAAAAAAAAAAATGTTTTTAAAAAAACTGCAACAAAAGGTCTGTGATTTACAACAAAATGTGAATTAATAAACTACCATTTCTTTACAGTTTAATGAAAGAAAAACTCCCTAGGTGTTGCTGATATGCAAGGTTAAGAACCACAGTCCAAGGCAGTTATGATCACAAACATGTATATAGAATAAAATGGAGGTTAATGTTTCATTTGGAGAAAAGGAAACTCAAAACACACAAGGTTATTGTCTTTAGGTACTTGAAGGGTGATCAAGTGAAGAAAAGATATTTTTTGTGTTTCTATTGGGCATACAGAAAACAATGGGTAAAAAGGGCACGGAACCCAAAAAAGTATAAGAAAGAGATTTCTAACGACCAGTTAATCTGCAAATAGATGGGATGCCTCATAAAAGAGTGAGCTTCTCAGCCTCAGGGACTCAACAACAGAAGCAGGTTAACCGCCCACCTAAGATTTTATACAGGGGATTCCAGTAGTAGGTGAAAGATTCAATTCAATGCTCTCAGGCCTAGATCAATTCTAAAATTCATGAAGTCCCAAACACTGCACAGAGGAAGCTGAATTCCCTTAGACACTTCAACTGAGTAAAATTTGAGAGAAACCACAAGGTCCTACCTGCCCCAAATCTCTCCTCTGCCTGAAATTTCGTTTCACTTCCACAAACACTATGTAATGCTTAATTAGTGAAAAGTACTGTGTGGAAAGTGTTGTTGGGGAGATAAAAAAAAAAAAAAAGAAAAAAAAGAAATGACTCAGTTTCCCAACTGGTTATCTCATCCCCCCAGATCTCAGATTAAATGTCATTTCCAGGAAGCCTCCCAATCCCCTTAAAATCTGGTTTAAAAAGCCTTCTCATGCCCCTTTAGCCCACTCTACTTCCCATAGCACTCATCATATTCTGTTGCCTGTTCCTTTCATTTGACTATGAAGTCTATGAGGACAGGGAATAAACGTATACACAAAAATAAACATCCAAAAGACATAAAGAGTTTTTATGATTCGATAAGGAAAAAATGATCCATTAGGGCAGAAAAGGTGGAAAGGATATGAACAGGAACTGAATTCTAAGTGAAGAAACCCAAAAGGCCAATAATTATCTAGAAATATGCTCTGCCTTAATTGTAATAAAGGAAATATACAATTAAAATTTTTATTATATATCTATCACATTGGCCAATGTGAAAAAAGGCTAAAAACAGCAGGTATTAGAGAGGATATGAAGAAGTGGTGGAGTTTGGGGAGGGTTTGGGGTTTTCATTTTTTGTTTTTTGTTTGTTTGTTTGTTTGTTGCATTGCTGGTGGGAGTATAAGTTAGTAAAATATTTTGGATAGACTTTGGTCATACCTAGTAAAAGTAGAGCTATTCATGCAGCTTTAAGCACTTCTGCTTCTAGGTTCCTATGCTAAAGAAACTCTTACACATATGCACAAAAGGACAGATATAAGAATGTTCATTGCAGCACTATTTGTAATAACCAAAAAGGAAAAGAAAAACATAACTGTACATCAGGTAAGAAGATATTCTTAAGAGTTATGGAACTTATTCTACAGCCATATCATGTGTCAACATGGATAAGTCTCAAAAATGGAATGTTGAGTGAAAAAAACAAGTTGCAAAGAATTTTACAGTGTGCTTCCATTTATATGCATTCTAAAGCACCCAAAATTATACTTGCGTGTTCATGAGTGTTTGTGTGTGTGTGTGTGTGTGTGTGTGTGTGTGTGTGTGGAGAGAAAAACCAAGAGACAGAAAGTGAAGTTTCATGGGTACAGACATATATAGAAACAAAGTATAAAAATAAACATAGGAAGGGTAAATGGAAACTTCAAAATAGTAGTTACCTCTGCAGGGTCAGGAAGAAAGGTCAAAAGGCTTTAGCTTAAAGCTATACAACTTAATTATTTTCAAAAAGACAAAGAGATCTGAACCAAAAAGCATACACATAAGTAAGTACAATACAAAGAGAGTGCAATAATATCAGAACAAGCAAAGAGCTATGAAAAAAAGAGTTTCCAAACCCTGGGAAACTCCAGAAAGACTTCATGGAGGGAGTAGCTTAGAGCTGGGCTTCGAAGGGTGGGTAGGATTTCACAGCCTGAGATAGGATGAGGGAGAGAATATCAAGGGTATAGTGATGTGAACAGGGGAGGAGACTGGACAAAAACCCAGGTCACCCCACACAGCTGAGGTGAAAGGGTGAAGGTGGGGAGGGAGAGATAAGGATCCTCCAGTAGGCGAGGGAAGCATTTACACTCTTTTTTTGCTGGAAAGTTCCTCACAAGACTTTATGAGCAATTTGAAGGCCAAGCTCTGCCTTTTCATGACCTCTCTATGTATATGATAGTATCTTGTACATACCAGACACACAGCCAATAAAAGGATAGAATAAAAGCAATGTCATCTAAGGGGCTCTAAGAGGGGCCTCGGGCTCCTCCTAGAGTTTTGCAAGAGGAAGGAAAAACCAGATTATTGCCTCCATTTTGCCTTTTTTCCAAAAATCTTGTAGGAAGGAAACTTGGATATGGCAGAAAGTTCTAGAAAGTCCGTAAGTATAAGGTTAGGATTAGGGTTTAGAGCCCCCATCCTTCTCGTATAGCAGACTGCCATTCTTTTAAAGGCACAACCGGGAATCAAAATTATTTGTAACTATCTCAAACCTGATAGAAATTGAAACAGAAGAGTCGAATTAAATCATCTATTTAAATTGTGAAAACACAAGTTAGTCACAGTCCACAAGTTAGTCACAGTTTTATTTGTTGCGTGACGGTGTGCAAATTTAGACATTTTCCATCAAGACAGACACCAAAAACTGAGGAAGCTACAATGCCAACTTGTGGTGAGACTCAGCACTACACTGAGATAGTTCCCCCAAGGGCGCTTGGGCATTTGGGCCTTTGGTCGGTTAGGCACCTGCGCCTTGTCTGGTTCTGAAGCCACTAAAGGGAGATGGGTATCAGCAGAAGCTAAGAACCAGAGTGAACAACAGAGATGCCCAAGAGTCAGGAAGCCCCCATTCTGGGTCTCCCTTGAGGTACAGGAAGCCTCCTTTCTTCCTACCATACTTCAGGCAAAATCAGGACAGCCAAAATGGGAAAGCCTGAAAGGCGAATGAAATGAGGGACACAGGAGGAGTACTTTAAAACTACTGAGTTTCCCAGGTGGTGGAGCAAGTTGGTATGGATTATCTATGAGAGTCTCAACATTTTGAAAAATAAATTTACACCTTTTTCTTTTCTTTAAAAAAAAAAAAAACTGCCTGATCGCAGAAGCAAAGATCATTAGCCTCAGATGACCAATAGTCTTCATCTCAAGTGTCAACTTCAACTAACAACTTCAACTTCAACTAACCAGAACATTGTGCTGAGCAGGATTCTGAGGCTGAGTTGGAGCTCAGTGGAAAGAAGGCCATTAATGATGAACACCTGTCTCAGATATGGGCATGAAGACTAACAATATGCAAATCCTAGTGAAGATCTCTATGTACCTCTAACTTCTCTGAGTCTCAGTTTTTCTCATTATAAAATGAAGGTACTTATGCCTTCTAGGCCTATTTCACAAAAAGAAGACCACGGATTTCACAGGTCTTGAAAGATCTAAAAATATATGAGTGAGATGATACAAGTTTATCTGTTGATTTCCAGGGATGAACAAGAGAGCGGATAACCCCAGAGTTGCTGGTTGCTTTTCCTAACCTAAACACCACAGAAGGAGCTGAAGGACATTGTTGGAAAAATGTTAGGGGCTCAACCAGATTATAACACTGAGCCAAACAAATTGGGTAAAGTGGGATCTAAAGAATTTAAATCATTAGCTGGTGCTATAATGTTTTCAGGGCCAGAGAATAAAATGAAATCTAACAACATCACTAAAGAACCCTTAGATTAAATCACTCAACAATTACTTATTAAGCATCTATTCATTTGCTGATTTTCCGGATATTTATTGAGCACCTCCTATGGGCCAGTTCTGTGCTAAGGCTAGGGATAGAGTTGAGGGTAAAACAGTTAGGTACCTGCCCAAAATGACTTACAGTCTAATGGGAAAGGCTGTAATAAACAATAATTACCATAAAATGATAAGCATTATGAAAAGGGAAATGTGAGGTGCCAGGATAGCCTCTGGAAGGGGCTTTACATGTCTGTAGGCCAGTGGTTGCAAATTCCTGATACCAGGGACAAATTCAACTGCAGACAGCTCTTTGGGCCAGCATCATGTTTTAAAAGCACCTGAATGGCTTCAGTGGGACATGTACTCTTGAGTTTCCCACAGTCCCCAGCACTCCATATTGTATTCTGCTCACTACTCTCTCACATCGCAGTAGCTTCAACTCTGAAAAAATATGCCATGAAGGAGGAAGGCAGGTGAGTAGGGGAAGAGGTGGAGTGAGGGAGTGTTCCAGGTGGGAAATGCCCAGAAGAGAGAAGGAGGTATGTCTAAGCGATTAGAAGGTCCAATTGGCCAAAGTGTGGAAAAGCCCAGAGAGTTCAACGCCCTTATGTTATATCTGAGGAAATCGATGCCCAGAGAAAAGGGACTTTGCTCAAGCCTCACTACTAGCAAAGCAAGCAACTAAAGCCTAATCCTCCTGCACTCCAAACCTTTCCTTCCATACAACCCTTTCCTCTTACCCATCGGGCCTACTAATCCCTAATAAAATCCCAGGGAAGATCCAGGAATCCAGGCTCATTCATACTAGCTACCCACAAGGGTTCAGACAAAGCGGGCATGAGGCCCCGTTCCCAAGGATTGCCCCACAGCCTCCTCTACCACATTCTTGAGTGTGAATCAGGGCTGTACCTAGGAGCTGCCAAGTTTCTGGGGCTGGCAGGCTCAGGACGCACCTTACCTGTACTTTCCTATGTGGTGTGATGACAGGGAAATACCTCTCCCAGCCACATAAGGAAGCCTGGCAGTCTACCATAAGCTCTTCCTTCCTCTAACCTAAGGCTCTGCCCCATGTTTAAATACAAAGACCCTTGGAAGAAGTAACACTGCCACCTTAATGTGAGTGTAGCATCGAATCTGGAAAGCCAAAACGGGAACGAAATCTAAAGATCAGCCAGGCCAATTCTCTTAGGGTGCTAATGAGAAACATGAGCTCAGAGAAAAAGAGACTGGCCCAGATCATCCAGTGTCAAAGCCAGAGTACATCCCGGTCTCCTGACTCCTGGTCCACGGCTTTTTCTACTGCTCCACACTGTTTCTCATTAGGTCCTTCCCTCAGGATGTCTTCCTGGAGGAACAGTGGAAGGAAAGAAAAGGAGTATCACAGAAGTGGGAAAAGGCATCAGAGAAAAAAGAAAGCAGAAGGAAACTCGCCTTATTTAACTGATTCAAGAATGCTTATCTAGATATCAAATTATAATGTTGTACTCTTGAAATCTATATAATGTTATATACCCATTTTACCTTAAAAAAGAAAAAAAACCATGTTCACCTAGGCTGTGTCTAAACCCATACTGAATCTGTCTGATTTTCTGGCTATAGCGCCACTTTGAGATAATATTATCCATGTGAGCTCTTTGCCCAGTTAAAGAAGACATCTTTCTGGCTTTTTGTTCATCTTAAAGCTGCTCTTCCTAATTCTGATACATGCTACAACATGGGTGATTCTTGAAAACATTCAACAGTATATGAGGTACCTAGAATAAGAGAGAAGGCATCTGAGAAATGTAAAGGAAGGGGCTTACAGAAATGACCAACTCGGCCAGTTATAGATTAGCCACATCCTTTAGATTTCTGGATGGCCTTCTGGAAACTCTTGTCACACCTACAAGAGAAACGATCTGTAAATAGATAGGACTGGTGGTCCAGGAATTCCTTCTCCCTTGCAGCCTCTACCCAAAACTCCCCTTCCCATTCTGAGTCGGGAGGTGCATGTAGACCCTCAGACAAAGGAATCACACACCCCTTGCATGGACACTGCAGAGGTATATAAGCTGTAAGAAATCCAACCAGGGAAAGCTCGTGCTTTTGTGCTGGTTAAAGCCTCACGTGCTCCGCCAGCATTAAATTCTCCTTCCTCTAACAAAGTTGTCTGAGCATCCAATTTCTTCCATTGGGTGTCGCTTCCTGCAACAAGAACAGGCAAATTTATAGAAACAGAAGGTACAATAGTGGTTATTAAGGAGTAGGAGAGGGGGAGTAAAGGGTAGTTTGTTTAATAGGTGCAAAGTTTCTGTTTGTGATGATGAAAAAGTTCTGGAAATAGACCGTGGAGATGGTTACAAGACATCATTAATGCCATTGAATCATACACTTAAAATGATTTAATAAATAAATTATATATTGTGTATATTTTACCATATTTTTTTTAAATAGCTGCTTCCTCTAAACTAAGGATGATGGCTGTGGAAGATGTCGCATGCCTCTGCTCAGTAAAAATTAAATCTATGTTTCTTCTCTCTGTCATTGCCATGGAAATACAGGTAGATAAGATCTTAGTAGTAAAAAACAAATGTTTTCTAGTTAGAACACAACTGTGTTCAAAGTTTGCTTCTGTGATTTACCAGTTGTGTGACCTCAAGCCTCTACCCAAAGCTATACCACAAGGCTTACAAACTTTGCTGTACTTGCCAACCCCTGGGGCAAACAGACTTTACCACAGCCTCAGTCTCCCTTCAGGAAACAAGGGGCTGCTGATGTCTACTTGACACAGTTGTTATGATGATTAGGTAAGAATATGTAAAGTCCTTAACTCAATCCCCAGCACTCAGTGTGCACTCAATGAATGAAAACTAGCGTTCTTATTTTTTTACTTAGTTGACGTCCTTCCAAACTTAAAGTCATGTAAGGGTGTGGCAGGGTTTTTTTTGTTGTTGTTTTATTTTGTTTTTCGCTATGTGTGCACAATTAGGTAGATAAGATACCTTGTTCATTCACAAAGTTCCTTGCAAGGTTGTTTGCATTCCAAGGAGTATGTGGGCCAGTATGGACACATGGCCACAGAGGCACGTGTTTGCACATTTGCAGCTGAGCAGTGTGTACATGTATATCTATGTATAAATAAAACAATGTTTTCTTAGAAGACTTCATTGTCAGCACAATAATTCAGAAGTCATTTCCTCTTACTTATCATATCAACCAAGGTTAGTGTGGAAAGATAATTAAAGATTGATTGGTCAAAGGAGAAGATTGTGTCTTAACCAAAGTCTCTTATCCTGCCCAGAGGTTCTAGATATTGGAGAGAATTGTGATGACTAGTTATAAACATTCCGATCTATAGGTCAAGGTGGGTCACCATGCTGTAAACACCACAAGGTCTCCCAGGTCCCTCGCCAAGCCTTCCCACTTGGAAGCAGAAAGACTAATCTTGGGGTGCCCCTTGTCTCAGGATAACCTTTCTGCTGCCTTTCCATAGAGCAAAAAGGCAGGCATCCAGGAGACAGGACCGCTGAGTTCCAATCGGCCTTTGCAGCCAGCTCCCTTGACCACGCCAGAACTCCAGGGTCTCCTCTGCAGAGGGGCTGCAGTGTGGCACAATGGTTATTCAAGTCAGACAAACCTGGGCTTAACTCGCCATGCCTCCCAGCTGGTAAATGTGAGACTCAGTGACTTCCTCTTTCTGAGATTCCATTTTCTCAACTATAAAACATGAACTTTAAAAAAATAAAATTTACATCTCACCAGGTTATTGGGAAAACTAAGAATCTGCATTGAAAGTCCTTAGCATAATGCCTGGCATAAGGTAATAATATTCAAATAATAATAACCACTAATATTTATTGAACTCTTACTCTGTGTCTATCTATATAAGCATGGTCTCATTTAATCTTCATAATGCCCCAGAATGGTATAGTGTTATTATCCCCAGTTTACAGATGAGGAAACTGAGGCACTGGCCCAAAGTCACACAGCTAGTAAGAGAGGAGTCTGGACCCAAGCACTTTGGCTTTCACACTGTCATTTTTAATATTATTATTATCAACAAAAATAATAACACAGAAAGGATTCCAGTGCCTCCTCTTAACGGTGGAGAGAATTATTCTGTCCTCAAATTCCTTTAATTCCTTTTTAAATGGCTAAAAAATTAAAAGAAGATTTTCTGTCATGTGAAAATTATATGAAATTCAAGTTTTGGTGTCTATAAATAAAGTGTTATTGGAACACAGCCACACCCGTTCATTGACATACTATGACCATTTTCATGCTACAACGGCTGAGTCCAGCAGCTGTGACAAAGGCCAGATGGCCCACAAAACAAGACACTTACTATCTGGACTGTTACAGGAAAAGTTTGCCAACCCCTGCTCTGAGGGTAATGAAGAGTAACAAGGAGAAGATATTAGAACAAACTGGCATGATGATGAAGCACTGGAAACGTCCATAGACATGTACTTCCCAGATCAGAGTGAAACCAAGGAGATTACATATTATTTTTCATTAATCCACACATAGTATACATATAAATAATACCCACACATAGACACTCACACGTACATTATACACATCTCCCTGCACACACACGGAACAGGCATAGAGAAGAAACTGGAGAAGCATATACCTAGGTATTAATGAGGGTCACCTAAGGGTAACAGGTGTACGGGACTACGGAGTTTATTTCTTCTGTTATTACTGCCTTCTGAATTTTCTGATTCTTCTGTAATAAGAGGATACTGCTTTTTTAATAAGAAAAAAAAAAAATCTGCCTGATTCGAAAACCAAACTCCTAAACTCTAGACCAGATTGTAAGGACTGGGCCTCCCAAGCTGCCCTTATCTTTTCATAGCTCTGAAGACCTTTGTGCTTTCTTTCTCCATCAATGCTGGCTCTCAGAAGGGACCTGCTTGCCCGTTTACACGGAGCTATCACTGACTGATTCGCAGATTAATACATATGTTCTTCCTCCCAGAGCAGAAAACATTTCAAAAAAGATCAAAAAAGCCTACACCCATGGGCATGAAGGTTTACCAGTGGAAGTTAGCTATTAGTTAGCCCGGTAGGAACACAGAGGGCCTTCTGGTCACCCTGAAATCCCCAGGCACAAGGAACTGCCTGCCCCGATTACTTGCAGGAGCCTAGCCAGTGTACAATCTTAGGCTCTGCACCCAGAAACAATCAACAAATACATACAAGGCAGAATCCAAACTTTCAGTATTACTCAACACTAGGTAAAAAGCCTCCAGAACCCAGTCCACTTTTAAGACCAAGAAAAGGTGCTAGACTTAGGAGACCTGAGTTCAAATGCCTGCTTTACCACTAACCCCTGGGGAAACTTCGGTCCCTCCGTTTGGCCTCTCCTGGCCTCAGTTTTGCCTCTGGAAAAGGGTCAGGCTTGGACGAGGTAACTTCTAAGTGCCCCCTCAGCTCTGCTCTGGGCTGCTCTGGATCCTCTAATTGCATGTGTATGTATGCCTGGGACGGGGTCCAAGTAATTCCTAAAGGGTCGAACGATTAACCATTGGGCTGGGTCGATTCCAGAAAGGACTCAAAAATTAACCTGGTTACTCCTGTTTTCCCTTTTAAACTTTACCGTGTATAACTCCGGTAAGGTATCATCCCTCTTCTGCCTCCATGGTCCAGCTGCCATCCCCCAACCCAGAGTGCTCCACTCCCCTCCCCAATTCCCTCTCCCCACAGCTAAACTCTGCCAATCCTCGCTTCCTGTATGAAACCTTTTCTGACTCCCCAAGACCCTGCGACCAAGCCCTCTGACCACCTCACTATACTGTACTATACATATCCCAGTGCAAGGCGCTTAGCATCATCAACTACAGGCCTTGTAACGACTTCTCCCGTAGGTACTTCCGACTCGGCTATTCCCCTTGGAAGTGGAAACTGTGCTGTGTTCGACCTTGTATCCTATGCAACGCACAGGTTCATTGTTGAGGATGCTGGAACTCTTGAAACACCTTTCACCGAGCTGAGAAATAAGCCCTGACCACTAGGAAAAGTTATAACTCTCCAAAGCCTCTGTAAGCCCTCTTAGCTCCCCAGACACTCACAGGAACCCTGTGAGGAAGGCCGATCACTTAACTGGAGTGTGAAGCACTTAACATGGAGGCAAAGCAATCTCCTTAAGGCCACGAGGCAAGCTGGCGATAGAGCCTAAACCACACACCAGAGTTCTCGCCTTGGGCTTTGGGGTGTGCGCCATGCAGTGAAATCATAGCCTCACCCCCTTTTTAAGAAACTGCAGCTTGGGGCTGCCCCCATCCAACATGTAAACACACACACTTTATAAACACCGTCACACTGGCGCCAGCCTGCTTATGGCTTCACCACTGGGCTCCTTTTCTCTCCTCTTTTATCATCATTCTCTAAAGGAACAACAGTCCAGGGCAGTTCCAGATCAATACGTTTCTCCAAGAGATTATAAGGGGCCAGGAGATGCTACACTTGGTCCTACGTGCTCTGGTGCACTCCCCTCAAACCCCTGCCCCGCTCCTCCTATGCACTGCCTTGCTTAGCAGGGAGAAAAGAAGGGTGAAAGCTTTGGAGTGTGGGCAAGCAACCCAGCAAACAAATGGGCTCCCCAGACAAAACATCATCTTAGCACTGCCCTATGTCGTGAAACCGTATTCTCAGCATAGCCTTTGCTGTTTAGCAAGGTCATTCAGGAATCTGTAAAATTATGAACATATTCATATGCATATGACTATTAAATGCAGGTGTGTATGGACAGGTGCATTTATGCTATTGTGTTAAATCTGTGTGTGTGTGTGTGTGTGTGTGTGTGTGTGTGTGTTATAGGCATACTGTTAACGTCCATAGGTATCTACAGGCACCCTCCTCAAACTGTATACATATGTGTATGAGTATGTAGTTAGGCATAAATGTTTTTCACTCACCATTCACCCATCAGCGCAGTGAAGATGTATTGATGTTTCAGGTGCTGTGCAAGGTTCTAGGAATGAATAAGAAATGAAGTATATGGATGGGTATACTCTACGGTACATGAGTGGTAGGCATGTTTTTCAGTACTATGTAGATGTCTATGAAATCACTGTACATGTGTATGTGTACATCAGGGCCCACATCAAACTAGGGAAGTTCCTGACAATATAAGTGAGTGCACATCTTCTGTTGATGCTGAAATATGCTGCTGTGTTCTCTCCCCAAGCCCTAAGGATCGGATTCTAAATAGCCCTCACCTGAGCCTCAGGCAATAAAGGCATCCTCTGCCCACGGCTCTGCCAGTGTGGAAGCCTGAAGTGCTGGGTCCCCCTCATCATTCCAGCCACTCTCCCTTCCCCACCCACAGGGAGGAGAGCCAGCATTTCCTGATAACAGGGCACCGAGTCCACTGGGAGCCACCTGAGCTTCACGTGGTTTTATGGTTTTACAGTTAATGTTTGGCCCTGGACTATTTCTATTCTAAGAGGTAAGCCAGAAGAAGCAGAGGAGAGATGGGGACAGGGGAGATAAGGTGCCAGGTCACCTGCAGGAGGCACCTGCGTGGCAGCTGCCTCTGGCACCACAATACCTGCAGTGTTCCAGGTCATACCAAAGGAGGGAGCCACCCAAACAGAAGAGAGCAAGGGCTTCTGGGAACCGAGGTAGGAAAAAGGAGCCCTTCAAAATGCCCCTCAGGGGCCCAGCATTCCCTCTGCAGCCTTCTAAGCAGAGGTCCCCAACCTGTTTGGCACCAGGGACCGCTGCTCCTATGAGAATCTAATGCCTGATGATCTGAGGTGTTGCTGAGGCGGTGACGCTAGCGCTGGGGAGCAGCTACAAATACAGATACAGATAAAGCTTCACTCACTCACCTCCTGCTGTGCGGCCCATTTCCTAACAGGCCACGGACCAGTACCCGGTATTGGTCTGCGGCCTGGGGGTTGGGGACCCCTGTTCTAAGGGATCCAGAGAGCTCCTCTACTAACAGGTCAGCCAGCCTCTGCTTGCTCACATCCACAGACACAAAGAGCTCACCACCTCCAAGAGGCTCTCAAATTTCTCTTTATACTGGAACAAAAATCTATCTCCTTGCAACTTCCATTTATTGGTCTTAACTTCTTTCTCAAAAAAATTAATCCTCCTAGGAATAACCTCCCTCTGGTTAATGTCTCTAGAAGATCTGTATTTCAAATGCTAATATATAACCTGGGGAAAATACAGTATTACTTTACAGTTTATTTGAGTATTTTTCTTCCCCATTTGAAATTCCTTAAGAGTAGAGAGATAATATATACAGTTGACCCTTGAACAACACAGGTTTGAACTGCACAGGTCCACTTATTTGTGGATTTTTTCAATAAATACTGTAAGTACATTTTCTCTTCCTTATGATTTTCTTAAAAACATTTTCTTTTCGGCCTTTTGAGCCACACTTCTCTTGCTCAGTACACATCTGGAAGTGTACTTTCCTTTCTAATAAAGCTATTCTTTCCTACTGTAAAAAAAAAACACATTTTTTTCCTCTAGCTTCTTTTATCGTAAGAATATATCATCATTCAGTTAATGTTTACCATATCAGGCACCATGCTCAGAGTTCACATTACCTTATTTAATCTCTACAACAATATAGAAAATTATTATTTCTATTTTATAAAGGAGAAAACTGAGAAGTTAAATACCTTGTGAAGTCTCCTGACTAATGAATAAAAGTCGAACCCAGTTCATTCTGATTTTAGAACTGTCCTATTAAGTACCACACTATAATCTTTCAAATGCCTCGTATATAGTAAACCAAAATAAATGTCAGATGAGTTATTTAATTAATTAACTCATTTCCAACAACAGTATGTGTGAGTTTATCACATCAGTTGGCTACACCTGGAGTGGGTGGGATGTAGGAAAAATGAATTTACATAGAAAAACAAGAGACAGTCAGGGGCCTGGGCCACCTCCCTGGAAGAAAGAGTCTCTTGACTACGAGGTCTCCCCAGCAGAGTTGGGGAGGAGGACACACGGAAGGAAATGTGGTGGGCTTCTAAGCATCCCCCGAAATCACTCTTGATCTGAATCCATGCAGAGAATGTGAATCCTTTATCTAGAATGCCTTTCTCCCCCATATCAGCCTCTCCTTCTCTAAGATACAGCTCAAATGTCACCTTTTCCCTGAAGCTCAAGCTATCCATTCTTCCTCTGGAGGCAGAATCATTCCTCCTTCAGTTGTGTTCTTGATGCACTTCATACACACCCTGACTACAATGCACATCACATCATATGGCATTTATGAGTTTGTTTCTCTCTCTAAACTATGAGGTCCTCAAATGCTGAGCTTTATAGTCTCGAGGCCTAGCACAGTACTTTGCAGAGACAGCACTCAGTAAACATATGTAGGGAATTTTTCCCAAAAAGACATACAGATGGCCAATAGATATATGAAAAGATGCTCAACTTCACTAGCTATAAGAGAAATGCGAATCAAAACCGTAATGAGATATTACTTCACATCTGTTAGAATGGCTACTAACAATAAAACAGGACATAACAAGTATTGGAGAAGATTTGGAGAAATGGACACCTTCATACACTGCTGGTAGGAACATAAATTGGTGCAGCCTCTATGGAACACATTATGGAGTTTCTGCA
>NW_011889349.1:210763-213164 GCF_000151845.1 Pteropus vampyrus
ATAAAACAGGAAATAACAAGTATTGGAGAAGATTTGGAGAAATGGACACCTTCGTACACTGCTGGTGGGAACATAAATTGGTGCAGCCTCTATGGAACACATTGTGGAGTTTCCGCAAAAAAAAAAAAAAAAAAAAATTAAGAATAGAGCTAACATTTGACCCAGCAATCCCTCTTCTGGGTATCTACCTGAAAATTTTGAAAACACTTATTCATAAAGATATATGTACCCCATGTTTATTGCAGCACTATTCACAATAGCTAAGACATGGAAACAATCTGAGTGTCCTTCTATGAATGATTGGATAAAGAAGATGTGGTACATATACACAATGGAATACTATTCAGCCATAAAAAATGACGAAATATTGCCATTTGCAACAATATAGATGATCTTGAGAGTATCATGCTAAGTGAAATAAGTCAGATGGAAAAGGACAAGAACCATACAATCTCGCTCTTATGTGGGATATAAAACAGAAAGCAACAAATGAACAAACAAAACAAGCAAAACAAACTCATAGATACGAACAACAGTATGGTGGTTGCCAAAGGGGAAAGGGTGTTGGGAGGAGGATGAAGAGTGTAAAGTTCAAATATATGGTAAGGGAGAGAGACTACACCTTGGGTGGTGAGCACACAATGTAACATACAGATGATGTTTTATAGAATTGTACACCTGAAGCTTATATAATGTTACTAACCAATGTTATCCCAATAAATTTAGTAAAATAAAAAAATATAAAAATATATATTGGTAATGAGTGAGTAAGTGAGTAAGAGATCAGAGAAAGTGAGAGCCATCTTGCAGAAAGCAGGAACCCCCGAGCCCAAACCAGATCAGGAGTTGCTACCCCACAGATGACATGCAGAATGTCATCACTGTCATGCTCCCATCACAAGGGTTGGAATGGCATCCTCCTCCATCCCCACTGTCAGGGTCTTCCAGAGACCATTCTTGATGGGAACTGAAGTGTGAATCATCTGCCAGCCCAATACCCTTTGCTTTGAAGAGACCAGCCAGCCAGTGTCCCACCCTTCCTCTATCTGTGACAGAACAGGAGGGGCCCCACATTGGAAAGTTTACCAACCCTGTCTACCCATAACTAAGAGGGAGAGTCTAGGAAACTCTGGAGGCCAAGAAATCTAAGATAACTGGGAATGAGTAGGCAGCAGAGAGAAGAATTCCGTGAGGCCAAGAGGATGAAGGCTATCGTGGGTAAGCTCCAGATAAAACAAACAATAAGGAATCTGCCAGGGCAAAGGAGAAGAGCTTCCAAAGATACAACTGTTACCCTTGGGAAGGATGCAGCCAGCAGAAAAGGCCCACAGCCTGAGGCAAGGACAGGGATGAGGTCAGGTAGAGAAGGAGTCACCAGGTCACATGAGCAGAAAGGGCACGTAGACTGCATGTTTAACATCTAAGTCTACCTGTTTCCCAGAGCCCTTTAGCAAACTCCCACAGAGCAAGGTTTTTGTGTAGGACCTGGGGGAGAATTCACCAGGCTTAGATCAGACTAAAGAATCTCAGACTATGCCATAAGCCCATCGAAGAAATTATCCTGGAGGTAACAATTCTATCCATTAGAGTTTGGTTCTATCCAGAGTTTGATTCAGCTCAAGGAACGAGAGGAACAGATGACAAGCACATAAAAAGGAGCTCAGCATCACTTGTCATTAGGGAAATGCAAAGCAAAACCACAATGATACACCACTTCATACTCACTAGGATGGCTGTAATCAAAACATAAGTAAATAAAATAACAAGTGTTGTCAAGGACGTGGAGAAATCAGAACCCTTGTTGTTGGTAGGAATGTAAAATGGTGCAGCCAGAGTGAAAACGGTTTGGTGGTGCCTCAAAAAGCCAAACACAGAATTACTGTGTGATTGAGCAATTCCACTCCTAGGTGTAGACCCCAAAGACTTGAAAACATATGTCCACACAAACACTTGTACACGAATGTTCATAGCAGCACTATTCACAATAGCCGAAAGGTGAAAACAACCCAAATGCCTATCAGCGGGTGAAAGGATAAACTAAATGTGGTCTGTCCACACAATGGAATGTTATTCAGCCATAAAAAGGAATGAGGTATTGACACATACTGCACATGGGTACACCTTAGAAACATTATGCCGAGTGAAAGAAGACAGATACAAAAAGCCATCGCTATGTGAGTCTATATATATGAAATGTCCTGAACAGGTAAATCCAAAGAGACAGATGGCAGATGAGTGGTTGTCAGAGACTGAAGGGAGGGAGATAGAGGGTATGACCACTAATGGGTACATGTTTCTCTTTAGGGTGATAAACAATTTTTGGAAGTAAATGTATTAAATGCCACTGCATTACACACCTTACAATAGTTAATTTCATGTTGCGTGAATTTGACCTCAATTT
>NW_011889349.1:216039-218650 GCF_000151845.1 Pteropus vampyrus
CACAGTGTCTGGCACACAGAGGTGCTCACGAAAGTCACACCAACTAATTGAAGTGAATTCAATCTCACCCCCAGTCATCTCACTGCTATTTTTTCTACTAATAGCAAGTTTCCTGCCAAATACTACAAGCAACTTGAACAAGGTGTTTAGAATGGTAATGGATGAAAGTGGGTTACAGTCATATCTATTTCATATGATTATGAGTGAGTTTTATGGCCTTGGTTGCCTTGAATACCCAGCTGTTGGTTGCCATATCCTGCTCAGTCCGAAGGGTGGGAATGTTCCCCCTGCAGGGAGGTGTTAGCCAGGGGTGATATGAAGGGACTGAGAATTCAGCATGTAAGGTATCGGCACCTTCTGAGTCATTTATGCTGTCACCATATTGGCACTCTTCCTGCCTCTTCCTCAACTCTAAGACAAGCGAGGGGTTCGGGAGTCCAGGGGGATGTGCTGCACTTCTGCTCTGATGAGGTTCCAGAAAGGGGAGCAAGAGAGAGCCAGGTCAACAACCCCCAGGGGGAATGTAGAGTGCCCTCATTGGCGGTGCCCTTTCATTTCCTAGCCACTGCTGCCCCCTGGCGTTCTGATTACGACATTCCACCAGCCCTACCCTCAGGGCAGTACCACCGTATAGAAATACAACAATGCGAGACAAGAAGGTAATTTTAAATTTTTTAGTAGCCACATTTAAAAAGGTAAAAAGAAACAGATGAAAATAATTTTAATAGTAATATTTTATTTAACCCAATATATCCAAAATATTAGACCTTCAACATGACATCACTATAAAAAATTATTAATGAGATATTCTATATTTTTTCCCATGCTAAATCTTTGAAATCTGGTATATATTTTACATTTGCAGGACACTTCAATTCAGATAAGCTATATGTCAAGTGGTAGGCTTAGGTCTAGTGCCTTGAACAGCACTGCCGCTGCTGGCCTAACCAGTGCCGTCCCATGCCTTGAACCAAATATTATCTTTAGACCAATCCTCTCCCTTGAGCTCCAGGCTCTCGCCAGCTGCCTGCTTTTCATCTCCACTTGTCTGTCTAACAGAAATCTCTATAAGTTCTCCAAAACTGCATTCTCATTTTCCACCCCAAAACCTTTCTCCATAACTCATTCCAACTCAATCAATGGCGTCACCATCCACCCAGTTGCTAGGATTAGAATCCAAAGAGTCATCCTTTTCCTTTTACCCCTGTCCCACATCCAAAGTCATCAGGTCTTTTCAATTCAGCCCATAGATACATCTGTTTGCCTTTCTCCATCTCCACTCTACTACCCTAATCCAGGCCACCATTACCTTGCCGAGGCTATTGCAGTAGCCTTCTGATTGCTTCAGCTCCTGCCCTCCCACCCCCTCACTCCACACTTACACAGAGCAGCCAGCGGTATCGACCACCCTGCCCACATCCCTCTATCAGCTTTCCGGTGCCTTCTAATAAAATCCAAATTCCTCACCTAGTTTTGCCACGTTCTTCATTACCTGCTCCCTGCACTTCACTGTCCACCCCTCTCCCATCAGCCATAAGGCTCGAACCTACTAAACTCATTCCCACTTCCTGCTCCCTCTGTCTGGAATGTTCTTCTTTCAGACTTTTGCTTGGCTGGCTCTTTCTCATCATTCAGGTCTCTGATTAGTCTTCCCTCACCACCTTCTCTGCCATAATCCTCTCATCCCTAATCATTTTCTAGCCAATAACCTTGTTTTTATTTTCTTCACGGGATTCATTTCTTCCTGAAATTGTTTGTTTGTTTGTTTTGTTTTGTTTTTTGCCTCCTTCCACTAAAACATAAGCTCCATGAGAGAAAAGATTTCTCTTCCATTGTTCAACTGTTTTTTCATCAACCGGAACAGTACATGGCACATAGTAATGTATGAATGAGTGAGCGAGCGAGCGAGCGTGTGCTATTCTCTCAATCTGGAGCACTCTCTCCACTCCAAGATCGGCTCTTTCTCGTTCAGATCTCAGATTAAGTGTCACGTGCCCAGACAGCCATCTCAGGCTACTCTCCTTCATTTTCTATCTCAGCATCCTCTTTGCCACCCTCATAGCACGATTTTGACTACAGCCAATTTGTTGGCTTTTTTTTTTTTGTCTTTTTTGTCTTCCTTTGACTGCTCTTACCACCACTCTATACTCTGCACTCCATAAACAGGGGCAACATCTGTACAGTTTACTCCTGTCACCCGCTGCCTAGCACAAAGCCTGGTACGTGGTAGATGTCTAATAAATACTTGCAGGATGCATAACCAACTCTTCCTGGTACCTTCCAGCCCTGCACCGGTAAGCAATCCCTTGAGGGTATCCCACCAGGCCCCTTTAAGGAGCCTGCCTTGTCCTGGTCTTCTCAGGCCTCCAGAAGCGGCAGCTCCCACCGCAATGGACCCCTGAGGGGGCCCGGGCATGATGTGAACTGGGTACTCAGCTTCAAAGAAAGGAGAAGGACTGAGGCAAAAAGAGGGAAAGCTACTGTTCCCAGGGTATGGCTGAGATTTGCACATTCCCTTCCCTCCCTCCTCCGGGGTCAGCAGAGCCTTCTTCTCAGCAAGGGTCCCAGATTGCACTGAGGGAGAGTTTCTGAACCCACAGACCCAGCTACC
>NW_011889349.1:219230-240120 GCF_000151845.1 Pteropus vampyrus
GTCTTTTTTGTCTTCCTTTGACTGCTCTTACCACCACTCTATACTCTGCACTCCATAAACAGGGCCATCATCTGTACAGTTTACTCCTGTCACCCGCTGCCTAGCACAAAGCCTGGTATGTGGTAGATGTCTAATAAATACTTACAGGATGCATAACCAACTCTTCCTGGTACCTTCCAGCCCTGCACAGGTAAGCAATCCCTTGAGGGTATCCCACCAGGCCCCTTTAAGGAGCCTGCCTTGTCCTGGTCTTCTCAGGCCTCCAGAAGTGGCAGCTCGCAACTCAATGGACCCCTGAGGGGGCCCAGGCATGATGTGAACTGGGTACCCAGCTTCAAAGAAAGGAGAAGGACTGAGGCAAAAAGAGGGAAAGCTACTGTCCCCAGGGTATGGCTGAGATTTGCACATTCCTTTCCCTCCCTCCTCCGGGGTCAGCAGAGCCTTCTTCTCAGCAAGGGTCCCAGATTGCACTGAGGGAGAGTTTCTGAACCCACAGACCCAGCTACCACCCTTCCCAACCCCCACTGCATTGGGCACATGGCCAGGCACTTCAACCTTTATACTTACCACCAGGTCAAATGCTCGCCACCAGGTCCAAAAGCAACAGGGTCTGTTCCCAATCTCCACACTGTGGTGGTCAGAGTTCACAATGTCCTTGGGAGGATTCCCTCTTCAGGTACTTCCCTTCCACTCAAGTCTCAGACCTTAGAGATCATGCAATACAAGCTCCTCACTGTTCCAGAAGCCTAGAGAGGAGCAAGGAATTGCCCAGGATCAGCAGCCAAGGCCAGAACCCCAGACCCCTTTGGGTGGAAGTAACAGGCCATGGTGTTTCCTGGACCCAGGGGTTCGGGCCACCTCTGCCTCTTCTTTCTTCCATGTTCACTCTGCACCTCGCCTCAGGAAAACCACAAGAAGTCTGGTTATAACCTTCCCATACCTGGGCTTTCATGTCCGTTATCTCATTTCCAACCCGTAGTATGGGACAAGCTAAGAGAGTAGGTAGTGGGTTACAGAGATTGTTTCCCCCACTTGAAAGAGGTGCATGAAATACTGGGGCCAAAATGGTTAAATGGCTCCCACAAACACACATTGAAGCAAAAGCAAACTTTGGCTATAACCAAGGAATCCTATCTCCAGCTCAGGACCAGGATGCACTGTGCCCTGAGCCTCTCTGAAGGCCAAGATCTGGGCCACCACTGTGCCCGCTCTGACACTCAAAGCGCAGAGTGGATTAGGTCAAATCCACAGCCTCTCCCGGATCAGAGTTGAACTTGGAGGCATCTCCCAGCTCAGCCTCTTGCCAGGGCAGGCCTTATGCTTCCACTGCAGCTCTGCTAGCTCCTGGGACCTCTGGGTTGGCCCAGAGAGCACCATGGCAATCAGGACCCTTCTCGATGGTTGCCACTTTTCCCCAAGTGCCTGGAAGACCCTGAGGAAAAAAAACAAAGCCTAGGCTCCGCAGATTCCCTACTCTTGCCAACCTGTGGACCCTCCTCACGCTCTGCTCCCGGTGTGCAGGCCCAAGGCACCATGCATGACTCAAGTGACAAGGGCACCGTGGTGGCCCGCTGAACGCCCAGCAAGAAATTGACTAAGGGAATGATGGAGAAACTGTGTGACCTACTGCTGTGTGATTTGACTACCTGCTGATAGAATGACAGGATTGACGGACAGGCTGGCTGACGTGATTGACTGACAGGTTGGTTGTACTAGCTGACTGGGTGGCTGACGGGATGGACAGGCTGACGGGATTGACTGACAGGTTGGCTGTACTGATGCCGGCTGGCTAGAGTGACTGGCGGGTTGGCTGCTGAAAGTGCCGCCGCGGGCTTCCAGCCTCTCCGCCTCCCGCTCACTTCATGCCCACTCACCGAGCCGCCTGTCGCATTACGAACACGTTCCCGAACTAAATAAAGCGCACGAAACTGGACGACCGCGGCTCTTTCCACGGACAGAGTTAGAGGCTCCTGCGCGGCCGACGGCGCCACCTAGTGGCGGCGTCCGGAAACCAGGGCCGTGGGCAGAGCTGTGGGGCTGGGCAGGGGATGGGGCCTAGGGCGAGGGTGGGGAGGGGTCTAGGGACTCGGCGTGGCTTGGTGGGCGTGGTTAGGTGCGGAGTCAGGAGCCGGGAGGGAAGGGGCGGAGCGGGGAAGGAAGGAGTGGGCGGGGCTCTCCAGTACCTTCCTTTCCCAATTTCGCCCCTCTTTCCCGCCTCCCCTCTTCGCCCCCTAGGCCTCCGCCTGCTCTCCAGTCGGAGTGCGTGGCTTCCCTCAGGAGCTCGAGCCGCACTGCGGACCTGTCCAGTGAACTGATGAGGTGAGAGAAGTTCCCGCTTCCCCTTAGACTTCCTGCCAGCCTGGCAGCCCGACGGCTCCAAGATCCGGATGGAACGAGAAACAGCGGAACCCTTCGGGGGCTAGGTCGGTGACAGAGCACGGCAGGGGTGGGAAGCTCACCACCCTGGAACCCAAGAAATACTTGATGACTCTGCAGGGGTCTGGGATGCCTGAAAGAGCCGGTTGAATTTGCATTGGAATTTGTTTGTGTTTCTGAGCCCAGAATTGCCCCTCACACTACATGCTCTTTACCTCCGCCCCCACACAGCTGGACCTCAGCTGCTCACCTGCAAACTTACCTGCCTTCCAGAGGACCAGTCTGGAGCGTGATGAACACTGGCGAGCCCCCTAGGTGGCAGCAAAGGCCCAAGAAAGTGGTCCCAGAATGGACCCTCCCTTCCGCCCTAAAGACAGAAAGGCCGGAAACGATGGAGCCACCTCAAAAAGTAGAGAACTGAGGTCCAGAGGGGCAGGAACATGCTCACATCACGCAGTGATTTGAACTCTGACTTTTCTGCCGCAGGAAAAGAGGGTACGAGGCAGAGAGAGGAGAGGCTAACAGGCAGAGACCATAGGAAGTGACGGTTCAGAGCACAGATTGACTCAGACCTGCCTTCCAGACCCTGTGACTGTGGGAGTCTCCTCACCCCTCTGAGGCTGTCTCCTTACCCGTAGAAGGGCACCTACTTCTTTTTTGTTTTGAAGATATTTTTAGGATTAGCTGAGATGCTGCATGGAAATCACTTAGTACAGTGCCTGGCATGTAGTAAGTGCTCTCAGTAAATAGCCACATTAATAAATGTAAAGCAACATTCCACAGGCCACCAAAACCATGTCTGGCTGCTTCGTGAGTGTGATGGTCTCTTGTCAAGTTGGCTAAATTACAGTCCCCAGTTATTCAGTCAAACACTAATCTAGATATTGCTGGTGATGGTATTTTGTAGATGTAATTAGTCTGTTTTTAATTGACTTTAAGGGAGATTATCCTAGATAATCTGGGTAGGCCTGATTCAATGGTTGAAAGGCCTTAAGATCAGAGATGAGGTTTCTCTGAGGAAGAAGAAATTCTGCCTGTGGACAGCAGCTCTGACCCTTGGTAAGAGTTCCAGCCTGCGCCTGATGATTTTGGACTTGCCTAGCCAACCCCACAATCATAAGTCAACTCCTTGCAAAAAAAAAAAGAAAAGAAAAGAAAAAAACCTCAGTGTGCATCTCCCACTGGTACTCTGGCTGAACCCTGACAAATACATAGAGGATGTGAGGTGTGTGTGTTTGAGTGTGCATGCACGTGCTGGAATCCCAGGGCCCAGTCCTTGTGCTTGTGCACTCCTTTTTAAGCTCAGGATGATTTGTACCTTTCAGGATCCTGTAGTACAGGTTATAGCAAAACCATGATTGAGCGTAGGGCTGAGAGTAGGGCTAGGAGGCCGACGGGGACAGAGGGCCCAGGTGCAGGCCTCTTAGTTCCTTCCACCACCCCTGTACCTAGGCTTTAGGCCTCACAGAAGCAACCTGCTTGTTTCCAGGCTTCCTCTACAGTCCCCTTTTCTCAAGGGAGGCCAGGCTCATCCTCCCCTTGCAGCAAGTGTAGGATTAGGAATGAGGAGTACATACCACGCTGCCTCCCCAGGAGCCAGCTGGTGAGGAGGAGGCTTCTCCTTCAGCAACCAGCTGGTCCACATGTCCCTGTACCCTGCCTCTCCCGCCCCCATCCCACAGGCTATGTGTGTGTCATGTGCACACCTACACCTCCCGCCCTCCCGCCCTAATTCTAACAGTCCCTGACCTTCACTGATCGTAGTCTGCATCGGAGCACCGTGCCAAGCACTTCACTCATCTCATTTCACTTCATCACAAACCTATGGGACAGACGCTAATATTATCATTATCCCCATTTTACAGAGGAGGAAGCTGAGGTGCAGTGGCGTGTTCTCAGCCTCCCACCTGTTCCTCCTCTTGCTAAGACCAGCTGGGACTTGAAAGTCAGCTGAGAACAGCTGTGGTGTAGAGAAAGTGGCTTTGATGGAGCTGAAGGTCGTATCCCTCCTCAGCCCCTCTGTTTGGTCCTTACAAATGATGATGATGAAGATCAAGGAGGTAGCCAGCCTGAAAGCACCAGGCTTCCCTTCCCCCTTTTCACCAAGAAACTGGGGAGGCTGGTAAAGTGTGGTCTAGTGGGAAGAGGGTGGGCTCAGGAGTCAGCAAGCCCATGTCTGAGGCCTGGTGTGGCCACTTGCAAACTATAAGGCCTTTGGCAAGTTCTAGAACCTTTCTGAGCCTACGTTTCCTCATCTGTGACATAGGCCATTGAAGAGCTCCCTCACAGGACTCCTGTGGGGACAGGAAAGCAGCTGGCATGTATTGGTACTGAGGGTTCAGGCCTGCCACCTGTTCTCTCCACTTTTATTAGGGGGTTGGCAAAAGTGAAGACCCCATGTTTTAAACACAAGAGATCGTCGTTATTACTGCTCAATAGACATAGTCCCCCACCCTCTAAAACAAAACAAAATGAAACAAAACTCCCAGAACAAAGCATTTAAGGAGGCACTCCTTTTAAAGACCATCTCCAAGAGTGCATGCCTCTTTAAATGTTGCATTTCGGGCATCTCTCTTGCCTCCCTTAGTCCCAGTCCTGCTCTGCTTCCTCATCTGAGAGAATAGCAGTCACTCTTCTACCTCAAGTCACTCATGCCATCCCCAATGTCATCCTGAGTCTTCCTTACCCTTACCCCATATCTAGTCCTTCAGCAAATCCTGTCAGCTCCACCTCCCAAATATATCCACCATGTCCCTCCATCTCATTGCCACCACCCAAGTCCCCATCACCCAGTCTCTCTCCTGACAAACTGCTCTCCCATTCTGCCACACGCCACAGCCAGGACAAATTTTTAAAAATACAAACAGAATCATGTCTCCTGCTGCTCTAAACATTCCCATGGCGTTTCCTAGTGCTCTGGCCTCCGAGGCCCTGTGAGACTTAGACCCTGCCGCCCTTTCCACCCTCATTCGCACGTGGCTTTCTCCTGCTCTCTACTTGGCCTCATTTCAGCTCCCAGTACTCTGCATACTCCCTTGGCAAATGCTGTTCCCTCTGTCAAAACAGACTTCTTCTCCCACTCCACCCCACCCCCTTCAGTTAACTCCTCTCCTACCCAGGCTGCTTCTTGTGTCTTCGTTAAACAAGCCCCTGGCATTCCGTGCCTTCCCTTCCAAGCACTGGACATGGTCTACCCCTCAGCATTCATTGGGTAACTGCAGAATTACCCTTGGCCCCTCCATTAGGACAGAGACCCAGGCAGGTTTTGCTTACTGTGGTATCCTGGTGCCCACACATAGAAGAGTTGAATCCATGCTTATTGGATGAGTCATAGGTGAGGGAGCAAGGCCAGGCACTTATCCGATTATAGGCGGGGCCCCCATGTCCTGGGTGGCTTGGAGAGGCCCAGTTTTCACCTGTTGTCCCAGTGTAATAATAATGGACCCTGGTTTACTCTCAAGTGTCCTAGTTTGATGATACATGGTCACCCTGGTTATTGGAAAGGAGAAGGGGTTCACCCTAGAGCTTCTCGCTCCCAGCCCCACGTTGGTTTTCCACTTTTCCCCTACAAGCCCAAAGCTTTTCCTTCTTGCTCCTGAGATATTTCTTTTTAACATTCCCTCTACATTGCCCCTAACCACAGAAATACATAAGGAATTTTGCCCATTTCACGGCAGAACTGTCCTCTTGGGAGGGTTGCCATGGTGACCGAATGATGTCACTGCCCTGGAAACGGTTGCCTAGGAGATGAGTGATATCACTTCCAGGAGATGGTTGCCATGGTAACCATCTCGGTGGAACTAGGGGGTGGCCAGGAAAGTGAAGGGGGGGGTGGAGGGCGGATGCAGAAGGGACAAATGTGAAGGGCGGAAGGAAAAGGGGGGAGTGCAGGAAAAAAGGCCAGGAAGAGGATGGGGACCATCCCAGAACAGTTGAAAAAAAGACAGAATCACAGAACATCAGAAATGGAGAGGTGCCCAGCGACCCCCCAAAAGCACCTGCCTCCTTTTTAGAGGCTGCTGAGAGGCTAGGACTTGCTCAAGGTCACACCACCAGTTTCCAAGTGTCGTCGGAACCAAGCCCAAGGCTTCACGGCCCTCAGCTTCTCATATGGCTCACCAGTAGTAGATTTGGGTGGGAAAATAAAAGATTCCTTTTTGGTCATTTCTTTTAAAGAAATTCTGGCCTCAAGTCACTCAATTATTCTTAAATTCAACAAATTTTTATTGCAAGCTCTGTGCTAAGCCCTGGAGAAGAACCTAAGTGACATTTTCATAGTTACTTTTTTATTTTATATATTTATTGCAGCTCCCCCACTGGAATGTTAGCCCCACGAGGACAGTTAACTCACCAAGGTATCCCCAAGCACCTGCCCCATGCCTACCATATAGTAGGAGCTCAGCTTGTTTGTTGAATGGGTGAAGACTAAGTGGTAAATGCCATTGTGTGGTACAGACCCGCAATACAGGAGCCCACGGAGGGGCTCACAGTAGCCGGCAGGGAGAAGGTGGGATTTCATAGATAGGATTTGAATAGACCTCCAGAAGAAAGCCATTCCAGAGGGAAAAGTAATGGCTGGAGCCAAAGTGAGAGAGCAGGCTTGAACAAGTTGGATCCAGCTGGAGAGATTTCAACTGGCGGTGCTTAGTTCCACCTATTGAGTCATACTACTGGAGCTGTAGCATCTACCGTCTGGTAGAAAGAGAGCCAAGGATTAAGAGGAAGAAATACATGACGGTCCGTGTCCTGGATAGGCCTGGGGGTAGGAGTGAGGCAGCAAAAAAGACTGATCTGGCCAAAGAGGCAGACATGAAGAAGGTAACCGAGAGAAGTCGAGCTGGTGAGGAAAGAGGTCCCATCATGACCTGCAACGTCAGGCTTCCAGCCTCTGCCTGAAGGCAACATGTTCATGAAAACAAGGACCTTGGAGCCCTGCAGAGAGACATGCTCTGCTACTTCCCAGCCATGCGACCAAGAGTCACTTTTCCTCTCTGAGCCTCTCAATTGGAGCTAACCTTCCTCACGGATTGTCAGCTTTGAATTTTAAACTGTATGTAAAGCCCCGCTTTGCAGGGTAACTGCTAAGTCACCCACAAAAGGCAGTCGGCAAATGTTATTTCCCCTCCTCTTCCTGGTACAGTCCCTGCCCTTCAGAATGGCATGGGAGTTGTATTTTGGGAAAATGAACTTGATAGTGGATTCCTTCATTCTTTAGCTCATCCAACCTTTTGAAGCCCTTGTTTTGCTAGGCACCGTAGGGGCCTATGGTCCAGTGGAGATGTGCACAGCAACTTAGAAATAACAACACAAGGACTGACCCAAAGTCACCCAGCCAGCAGGTGGCTTCCAGCCAGATCAGAGGTTTCATAAGAGACAGCATTTCATTAGGCTTTGAAGGATTTGATTTGGGTAGACTGTCCTATAGGTTGGAGAAGAAAGGATAGAGACTAGATGGGCAGAGAGGGCCTAGCTATTGTTATAACTTTTCTAGGACTCCTTTTTTCCAGGTGGGGATCAAAAAACCCATGGTGCAGTGGAAAGAGCCTTGAATTGGGACAGCCCGTTTTTATCTCAGCATTACCTCTTACTAGCTATGTACCTCAATCCCACCCAATACCTGATGTCCTTATCTGTTAAAAAGATTTTCATTCCTACCTTCCAGGGTTGCTGTAAAGATTCAGACCATGCACCTAAAGTGCCCAGAACACGGTAGGTATTTGAAATGGTTTTCATTAGCCTAACAACTGGATTTTATAATGGAAGATGTGTTAGTTCCCACCCAGCTGTGAATCGGTGTTTGTGCTTGCCAGATAGTTGGAGCATCTGCGGAGAACAGAGAACAGACAACGGAGAATGGAGGACTCTCAGTCCGAATGGCAGACAGCCTGAAGGGCGTTTAAGAGGAGGGTGTGCTGGGCCTGACAGTTGGAACTAGTTTAAAGAGCCAACAGGCATCCTAGGCTCCCACATCTCAAGTGATTTAAGACGGCCAAGTATTTACCGGACAATAGCTCCATTATCAAGAATCCTACCAACCCTTTCCTCCAACTCAAACAAATGCACTTTCGAGCAGGGTGTGAGGATTTACTGAAAATCTGAAGCAATAACCCCAATAAATTTAAACATCCTTTTCCAAGTATAATTCCTTCAACTCTAGGTGAAAAACATTAAAAGCATTGAAAGTGTCCCCAGAATGGGATGTGTCCCGTATGTTTTTGTTTTCATTTCAATCCTAAGAGTGTGGCACAGTGAAAAAAACCATGAACAAGGATTTAGGGGAACTGAATGTTAGTCTAAGTTGTATCACTGTCTTTGCAGTGTTAATCTGGAAAAGCCATTTTATTTCTCTGGACTCCAGTTTCCCCTGCAGTAAATCTGAAATGAACCCATTTTATTCCGTAAATTTTATCTTGTCAAGTTTTAAAACATAAGAGCGTGCAGAACTGGAAGTAAACCATTGAGATCACGCGTAGAGAAGCCTCCCAGCTTTATGCAACATGTAATTTATAGCTCCCTCTTACGTCCTGAGAACCCTATTTATCACACATTGTACCCATACTTCCCTACACCCCTTCCCAGACCGGAGGATGCCTTACAGAGTACTTTGAGTTGAATTAACACTTATATTCCAAATCCTTACAAAATGAGGGACTTGAGCCTCAAAAGATTGTGTGGCTTGTCAAAGTTGCCTGGAGCCTTGGCTGCATGGCACTGCTCAAGTCCAAGAGAGCAGTCAGAACTCTGAATTAGAAGTCTTGGGCAGAAGCCATCCTGTGGCTTTCTTTCAAGCTGCATGAATTCCAGAGGTCCACAACTCTTGTTCCTCAGCTTCCTTATCTATACAGTGGGGACAAAACCTTTCACAAGACAGTTGTAAATTGAATATGTGCTTTCCCTAAAGCCCTTCCTGTGAAAGGCATTTCAAATAAGAAGTTTTAATGTCTACATATATTTATCAAAGCCAAGTGTTGGCCACATAGAGCTTGTAGCTTTAAAATACCTGACCTACTAATTGAAATGAAAATCAGTAACCATTTTGGCAATCAGGTCAACTTGAAACAGGCTCCCTAAGGAGTATTTAACACATGGGCCATACCTCTACTTCGGAATGAGAAAATAGGTTAAACTACCATGCTTGAAAGTTCTGTGCTCCACCATAATGTAAGATCAAGGACAGAAACTGGGTCATGGCCATTCTCACCAGGCTAGTGTCAAGCTTCAGTCAAGAACAAGGTGTTTAAGATTTCTGTAACTGAACCAATCCACTTATAAAGCATGTTTGGTCTTGGGCACTCTGCTGGAGGTGGTAAGAACTGTAGGGGACTGGGGGCGAGATGACCTGAGGAGAGTCCAACTGATGATGCTGACCCTCAAGAGAAGCTTTGGGGTGCAGGCAAGACGGGGAGTGCTTAAAGGGTTAGGCCTTTTTTTTTTTTGAAACACGGTTTGTTTTTCTGTATTAAAGGATACTCAAAGCTTTCTTAATGATCAGTAAAGATTATTTCAGAGATCAAAGTCGTGCCCCTAAATTAACATTTTATTACATCTAACATGGAAAGAAGATTAAGAAAATTTGAGGACGCATGTGAGCTCGGTATTTACCTTGACTGTTAAATATCAACCAATACTCCAGGAGAGTGGGTCAAGCAACACCCTCCCAAGTCAAACAGACCTGACCTTTCACAAAGGTGCTGTACTACGGAAGACAGCATTTTGATCCACTTGGCTCTTGCATAAATACCAGTTATCAGGAAGAGTGGATAAAAGAGGCTTTGCTGGCTGAGTTCACAGAAAATTATTTAAATTTCACGAGTCTGTGTCTATTGTAATATGCGTAATGGAATCAGAGGGCAAGAAAACTTACTGTAATATACTTCGATGTTTGAGACTCAAACCAGGATTTAAAACGGTGACACGTTATATAGTCCATTGAGAGAGGGGATGGGGGGGGAATGAAGACCATACACGTAGAGATAATATCCCCGAAGCAGCATTTATTTACCCACTGAATTCCAAAACATTTAATTAAGAAGTCTGGCATTTCATAATCACCCATCTTGATTGATATGGGCTGATACACATGGTGCTGTCAGAATACACAAGGACAATAGCCAAAGAGTTACAAAAAATAAATCCATGATTCTTAAAACAATTGCAACCAAAAAAAAAAAAGTTACAGGTATCAAAACTTTAGATGCATTGCACTGAAAAAATTTGGGCACATCATAATTTAAAGAGGCAAAACAAGGCGCTACTGAAACCTCACTTTAAACAGTTTATTATAAAGCTGATGGAAAGGAGCAAGTGGTCTCTTTGTATCAGCTTCCCTTAACAGTTTTCCATTAGCTGAAGAAAGAGGTGGGAGGGGTGAATTCATTTTTGCATGCACAAGATGTACTGCTTAACAAAACACTATCAGCTCATTTTAAATGGATCATTTAAATATCATTGTAGCCTGTTTTGGCTAATTCTTTCTAAACTTCACCATTGCTTTTGCCTGGATTTCACATAGATCAACAGGCATGGTAAGATGCCTCATTCAGAACACACTTGTCTGCACAATTCGAAAAGGGAGCTCCTGTGGGCTCAAAGCAACTATCAATCCAGCAATGCCCATGAAGATATATCTGAAACTGCTTCCCAGGGGGCAGGAGAGCAGATCTGAGTAGCTGTGCTGCCAATACAGATAGGTTTAGCACTAGGTATTTAGTGATTGTGGCAAGGAAGAATTGGTGATGATGGGGGTGGTGGGTGAAGGAAGGACCAGGGACCCGAAGGCTCTTCAGTTGCCTTCTCCTGCTTCCTCATCCTGCTGGTCGCTCGTCCAGAGGGTAAGGTTGTCTCGCAGTAACTGCATGATGAGCGTGGAGTCCTTATAGGAATCTTCATTTAGTGTGTCCAGCTCGGCTATGGCATCATCGAAGGCTTGTTTGGCTAAGAGGCAGGCCTGCTCGGGTGCATTCTGGATCTCGTAGTAGAACACGGAGAAGTTGAGGGCCAGGCCCAGCCGGATGGGGTGCGTTGGCTGCATGTGCTCTTTGCTAATTTCAAAGGCTTCCTTGTAGGCCGCCTCAGAAGCTTCGACCACACTGTTTTTCTTCTCCCCAGAAGCTACCTCTGCCAAGTAGCGGTAGTAATCGCCTTTCATTTTCAGATAAAATACCTTGCTCTCGTACTGGAAATCATTGCAGTTCTTGATGAGGAACTTGTCGAGCAGAGCCAGGACATCATTGCATACTGTTTCCAGCTCCTTCTCAATCTTCTCCCGATAAGCTTTAACCTTCTCCAACTTCTTTTCGTTTCCATCAGCCATGGTTTTCTGCTCAATGCTGCTGATGACCCTCCAGGAAGACCGCCTGGCACCAACCACATTCTTATAGGCAACGGAGAGGAGGTTTCGATCTTCGTTGGAGAGAGGTTCATTGAGTTCTGTCACCTGCAAAATCCCAGAAAGATAAACACTGAGATCCAAGTTCAAAAATCTTGAAAAGAAATCTGCCCTTCAACCTAATCGACAATCCTCAAAAGCGGGATCATGGACAAGCCACACTGGAGAAAAACCAATCAGATGTGGCTCCTATTTGAAAGAAGACTAGTCTAACAGAAGACATTCAAAATATTAACTGATAAGGGCTTTGAGCAATTTAGAATTCAGGCCTTGTAAGATGCTGCCTTCATCTCGGTAGGGGTATGGGAATAGAGGTAATCATAGAAAGATGAGGTGATGGTACATAATGGCAGGTTAAAAAGCCCCAAAGTTCAGGTATTCTGCAAAAGATACTCAACAATAAGGTCATGATTCCTTTGTCAAATGTTCAAAAATTACAGACTAGAAGTTTGTTCCAGATTCTACTGTCAGCTTTATATTCTAGAAAGAACCAATCACACTTCCCTCAAATACCTATGAACAGAAAAGAGCTTCACAGATGAGATCAAAGACTACAGAGATCTAGCCGCCAGGCCAGAGTTTCAGCCTGTGTGGTTACACATGGACTCCCACTGGGCCACCAGCCCTCCCCAAGCCAAAACGGATACATTAGTGACAATAAAGTGCCCCCGGCCTCTGCTGAAAGAGAGCATAGCTACTCAGCAGCAAGCTTTATTCTGACCTACCTGACAAGAAACCCTGACTGGCCATTAAGGATGGAAGCACTAATTATTTTAACTGGCAATGTTAAAGTTCACAAGTTAGTTCTCCATGATGCTACCTCCAAGTGAGCCAGCAATGGACTTCGTTGTGCTGACCTGTGTTCCCCAAAGTTGCAATGAAGTCCTAAGCCCTAGTACCTGGTTATGCCACCTTATTTAGAAATAGGGCTTCTGCAGATGTACTCAAGTTAAATGAAGTCAAACTGCATTAGGGTGGATCCTAAACCCAATGACTGCTGCCCTGATAAGGAGATTCGGAGACACCTAGACACACACACAGGGAGAACACCGTGTGATGGAGGCAGAGACTGAAGTAAAGTGTCTACAAGCCGAGGAACACTCAGGATTACCAGGAGCCACCAGAGCTGGGAGAGAAGGATTCGTCTCTAGGGCCTTCACAGCGCAACCCTACCAGCATCGTGATCTTAAAATTTCTAGTCTTCCAAATTGTGATAAAACAAATTTCTGTTGTTCTAAACCACCCAGTTTGTGGCACCTTTATGGGCAACCCTAGGAAACTAATAGACTTGGAATCAGAAAACCTTGGTCTGGACCCCAGCAAAGCCAATAACCTGCTAAATTGGCCTGTTATCTTCTATAAAGTAGGGGGATTCTTTAATTATATGACCTACAGGTAAAGATCTTTAATTTAAAAAAAAAAAAGCACTTAGAAAATCATAAAACACTCAACAAAAAAAGGAATTACTATAAATCAAACTATAGGACAGAACCTCCTCCAATGAAGGGGGAAAAGTCAAGTTTAATGGAGAAAGTTATTAAGAGCATAATAAAATAGACATGTCTAACATGAATTGAGAAAACTAAGCAATGGAGAATCTAAATTTTAAAAATAAAAGTTTATTTGAAAAATTAGTAGTTCAAGAACATAACAAATGTAATCATTTTGTGTAAAATTAGGAAACTGTGCCAAGTTCTTAAAAAGTGAAACAAGCAATTGTCTACCACCACCCAATGCAATAAACCCCAGACAAAAATACTAGCTCCCTCTTCTAATTTCCCCATTTCCCTGTCCACAATCCCCCAACTCTTACTGCACATCCTTAGGCCTAGACTGTCTCTCCTCCTTTGTCTACTCAATCAGTCCAACCCCGATTCTTTCTTCAGTGTGGTCTTTGGCTACAAACTCTCACCCCCAAGGGGACTGCCTGCAAGCCAGGTTCCTTGTCCTCCATCCACAGACACAAGTGGTCTCACCCGATCCACATCTGTGGCCTATATTTTGCCAATGTCCTCTCTACAATCCACGACCCATGCTCTTCTCATCCAGTTGAAGACATGTAACCCCAGTATTTTTTCTCTTCCAGTGAGTCCCTTTAAACACTCATTTGTTTAGTGGCAATAGTCTTTGTAGATATTTGTTTGATATTTGGGGCTTTTAAGAAATCAACCTTTATAAATCAAAATTGTATCCCAAATACTGACAAGTCTCAATGCTTAATTCCTCTATCTAGAATGACTCACTTTTCTAAGGCATTAGTCAATAAGACAAAACATGAAACAAGAACAAAATTTGGAGAGCTCCTGAGATCTTGCATTAAGTAAATATGACTAAGATCACTTGACATTAAAATGCAAATGTATCCGTAAGGAGCCACCATATACTTACTTCACCCTGTGACTAATAAAACTGCTTGTGTTAGATTGCAGCAAAGATACACCATGGTAACTCCCCAGAACGCATCATTAAAAATGAGTGCATATCTGAAATCCACGTACACATCACACAGGATGTTTGTGTACCGGGGGCAGTATCATTACTTAAAAAAAAAAAAAAAAACCTAAGACATCTGGAGTTCAGCCTGAGCTAGCTGAGTGATCCTGAATGAATCACAATCTTTCTGGGCATCAAAAAATGAGGGGAATCAGACTAAATGATCTCCAAGGACTTTTTCAGCTCCAAGATTCTAGGATTCTATTTTTCCTGAGCAACAATAAAAGGTGTGGTTAAGGCATGAAATTGATTCTATTAACAAATTAAATTTGGGTTTATCTGTGGGTTTCAGGAATTCAAGTAGCATATCCCTTTCTCCATCAGGAATAAACTGCCCAAAAAGGCTGCTGGGCAATACTGTGACACCTCCACAAGTAAAACCATTTACTAGGAGTATTCATGTTTATGTAACAATCATCTGGTTGCCTGCCAGTCTGAATGAATCACTATCAGCATCAGCTGAGGGTGACTAACATTACTAAGCAAGCATTGTTCTTAGAAGCCCAGCCAGGGCCTAACTAGGAAATAACTGGATATGTTTAAATATAGTATTTTTTAATTCTCCTGGGTTACAATTCAGTTAACGAAGGGAAATTATGGAATGAAGATAGTTTTTATTACTTGATCGAATACCTGAAAAACACTGGGAGTTCTCCCAGACTGGAAAATTATAGACTGAAGGGAAATTAAATGGCCTATTAAAACAAAAAAGATTTACAGCAAGTGTTGACTGGTGATACTTACTGTGAACAACGTTCATTAATATCAGCACCAGTTCCCAATACTTCAGATTCCAAAATACTGGAGCCAGGAGGTCTAAAGAAAAACTTGGTCCTACACTAAGAGAAGCAGACACTGGGAGGCAATGAAGTGCAATGAAAAGGGAAGCACTAATTACTAGTCTGAACCAGTGACACTAAACAAACCAGCAAGGTGATCATCTGAAGATTCTATGGAGATGATTTATTGCATCTCTACAATCATAAGTTTCCAGGTGGTTTCTAATTAGGAGCATGAAGCAAAGACGAGACACAGAATCTTCAACTGAAGAAACCTAGACAATAGTTCTCAACCTTCTTCCTACTCCAATGCTAGTTTCAATGTTCTCATTCCCCGCTCCTCCCCCATCAGCTGCCCTCATGCAGCCATTCCAGGCTCTAAGTCTTCCCAAGGCAGCACCAACTGTAAGGGGCTCCCCTCACCTTTGCTCACAGCCTCTCTGCCTTCTTGTTCTCCTGCCAATCTCCTCACCCAATTTAATCCTACTTACACTCTTCCTGAAAACCTTACATTGATGGACCCTTCTTCTCTCCATTTTAAGGACTGGGCTCCTTGTCAGCCATTCGATGGTGTCCTTACCACATAGTATCTGGCTACACTAACTCCCAACCCCGGGGCATTCGTTTCACCCGTTTTCTCTACTTCGACCTACACATTACTAAAAGTCACGAATACCCTGGTCTACTTCGACTTCATTTATCTTCCTATGACACCATTTGCTTACTCAAAAATCCCTAAGGGCCTCCCTCCCACTAACTCACAAGGCAAAAAACTATGTGTATGTGAGTAAAAATAGATCCACTGCCAAAAATAGCACAGGGACTATTTGGGAAAACTTAAAGTGCTTAATCTGGGAAACATCCAGCCTCAAAAGTAATACTGAGCAAACAAAAATGCCACCCCTGAGCTGCCAGGCCACAGCTGGGGTAGTTAATTCTCCTGATCAGCGCTCCCATCCTTCATAGCGACCTTCACACACTACCACCCCATCTTTTAGAGTTACCCATACACTACCGACAAGCTTGCTTTTGATATTAGAGTTTATAACAGAAGAAAATGGTTCTCATGAACAATTAGGAAAACATAACCACATCATAAAACCTTTTAAGCGTTTTTGGCTGAACCCTGTACATGCTTTAAAATTTTTTTAAAAACTGAGCTAGAGGGATGAAAGCTTTTTTGGCTGACTCTTTACCAAGTCAAAGCCCTGAAAGTAAGGATTCTGCCATCAGTTGTCACTTGCCCAGGCCTGGAAAGACCACACCCTGTCTTCACCAAGGTGAGGCTGCTACAAATTCAGAGTAGCTGAGTTCAGGTAGTTAATATCCACTCTAAGCATAATATTAGTAAAAAAAAAAAAAAAAGAAGAAGAAGAAAAAAAACAAACAAACAGCTACTCTTGTATTGTTATTAAGAGACTGCTTGTATCTTGTTCTTGAACATTTTTGTAGGCACTGGCAGGGATTAAATACAACCCCATTTGAATGGCATTACTACTCCCTGGAGGAACCAGGCCCCGAAGGCTTCAGAAGCTGTGCTAGGTTCTGACTCAGGGAAGTGCCAACAATCACCACCAAAGAGAATGCCATGGCAGCGAGGAAGGGGGGCAGAAGACACATGGCCTCGATTTGGACACTATCAATTTTATCAACCTAGAGAATGAAATTTTGCAGCCTATGGGCTTATAAAATATACTAAAGGCAGTATGGACAAACTGGTGCCGAGGATATTGGGTTCTTAAAAATAACACAAGTACACTTTAACATAGTCCTGCATTTAATTCATAGCAGGAACTCAAAGTCAATTAATACTTTGCTTCATAACCTAAAAAAAATCTGGTCTTCAAGAGAAAAAGCAAAATCCAGATGTGTGACTCTGCCTTTTATGCTTCTCTGCTACAGCTAAGATCCCTAAGTAGTAGATTGTTTCTAATCAAACTTGGTAAAAATAACTTTTATCTAATAGATAGAACTATGTGTTCAGTAAACCCACTGGTGTAAAAGGCTTGGATTTTAGTCATCTATGACAATGGCTAATATATCAGAATATATACTGGAAATATTACCCCATAACCTCATGGAACATTATCACACAGTAGTTAAAGTGAGAGCTCTAAATTGAATTCAAATCTTGGCTTTACAACTTGACCATGAGAAAATTAAACTCTGTAAATCTCATTTGTAAGATGGAGTTAACAGTACCCACCCAGAGCTGTTATAAAGATTGAACAAGAATGTACACAACTCCTACTATTTACTGAGTGCCTAATAAGATAAACAAATTCCATGAGCCTGATGAATTGCATCATGGAAAACACATTTGGGGTACCCCCACCCAAACCATATTTCACCACAGTCTACCACTAATATAAAATTCCAAAGATGAGAAAACACCATTTTTGGCTTCTTTAAGGGAGTGGTGGGCTCCTTGACTGTGGGAGCTTTTCTGGGGATAATTCAGAAACCCCAAAACAAGACAGAGGTCACATCTCCCACTTCATTGCAGCAAAGCTATGTAGACTGTTCACCACTTGAAGTGCCTTTTAATTCAGACTGTTGTTAAAAAAATCCAGAACCTCTTCCTTCCTGAGCCAACAGAAGACAAAGCAATAACTACATTTCAAATGACCAGTTAGTGGGGAACAGGGCTCATTCGTGTGTGTGTGTGTGTGTGTGTGTGTGTGTGTGCGCGCGCGCGCATGCATGTTATGTGTGTGTATACATACATACATACATATATATATATTTCCCCGCCCCCCAGACTTAGTACCAATGTGGTTTGAAGGCTTCACACCAACTGCAATTTTGGTACACCTCAAAATCATCAAGTTTTAACATCTCACCCCAGGCTGCACAGCCATGCTCTCCTTTTACGTACCACCTGCTCGTTTCCCCACTCCCCTTAATCTCACAGCTGTTGGAATAAGAGCCTTTTGCCACCGGTTGGGCCAAGTGACTCTTCCTTTCCGACTTGTTTCCTTCAACTGCAGTTTTCCTTCACACACTTAAGATTTCCAGATATTCTTCAAGTCCTACAAATGCATTTCTCCTCATCCTCTGTCAACTGTGTAATCGACCGTGTATTGGTATTCCTGAGAAAGGACTGGGATTCTAGAATTTTTCATGTTTCTTCCATCATACTCTATATAAAGCTACTATGTATGAGATGAGAGCATGAAGACACTCCTTTATTTCACCTCAGAAACTTTTCTTTCCTCTTCAAATTATGGGATGAGGAAGGGAACTATACTTCTCAACTGATGTGAGGTAACACCATTGTTTCCAATACACAAGATTTTTCTTAAAGCTTACCCGCACCATCCTCCAGGTGACGCTGGTAGCATAAGAAACATCAATCATTACAGGCAGGCAACATTATTAAGTGGCCACTTGCATTATAAAGGAAAAAGAAAAGTTAGAAGAATGAAGACTGAAAACAGACTTAATAGTTAACACAAACATTACTAGGTTTTACACTTCAGAGGACCTAAAGCCAAGAGAGGTAAGTTTCAAGGTCACAGAGTAGAGCGTAAGAACATCCCTCACTCAGGTGCACTGCTCCATCCTCCCTAGAGCAGTCTACTTACCTGCCCTGAAGAAAACCCACATAAACCCAGAGGGTTACTAGAATTCAGACACTTTCCAAAAGCTCTTAAGGCCTGTGATATTAATAAAATGGAGACTGAGTCTCTCCAATAACATTAAGAATTCAACATACAAAACATCAAGTAAAACGTAAACTGTTTCCCACTGACCCCTGCCAAGTCCTTTTCAATATATTCCATTAATTTAGATGACAAAAAAATTTAATAAATTTTTTAAATTTAATAAACAGACATATTAACAAAGTTATTTTTTAATAGGAGTTACCGCGAGGAAATGGTTTATCACAATTCTAAGATGACATGATTAGAACTTGGACTGAATGTTCAATGCCAGATGACTTATCCAACCCATCAATCATTTCAGATACAGATATCACAGATTCGCAACACACGGAGGGGTCCATTAGTTTGCAAAACGCCACCTTAAAAAGTCTCAGAGAAAAACTGTGGACACAAGTAGGTAGCTGCAGGAAAACATTTTTTCAAACCTGCTTTTGAAAGCCAATTTTTTCCCTCCCCAAACTATATTTTCTTCTGGTTACATCTCCCCATTCTTCCCTTACTTTCCATTTCAACTTGCCTCAGGTTTCCTATAGCTCCATAATGTACCTTCTAATCATTTTCTTTTAACCTCAATTCACCTTCCTTCAAGCCCCATCCCTGTTTTATTCCCCAAAGGGCTCCTAAAGTCCAGAGAGGCCTCAGTCTGCATAATCCAGTACCCAGTTACCTAAGTATGACTTGCAGTGTGGACAGAAGTGACTCTTATCTCAAGAGATTAAAGCTCAAGGCTTTAAGATTAAAGCAAAGGAAATGAGTTCACACATTCAGTCCCGTTTCTGCAAAATTTCCAAAATTAATATATTTTACATTTGTTCTCTTAAAGAGAACCCTCAAAATTACATAGACTTCAGTCCCAAAACTAGATTGTCCCTGGTTTGGATGCTAAGCTCCTATCTAATCCATGACATCATGCTATGTCACCAGTGAATCAACAAATGGGTCTTGGTGGTGGTGGCAGCTTCCAAACACACCTAATTCAAGTGTTAATAAGGACACCACAGGAAACACAACTCTTCAAGTATGTTTCTTACCTGGATAATCCTAAATACTGACCTCCACAACATACTTCACATGATATTAATATCAAAAGCCTTAAAAGTTTTTCAAATTATTATGAAATTTTATGGATTTGTAGATTTTTCCTCTAAGAAATCCCCTCACAAGGCCAGCAAAAGGGCAAATAAGCTATAACCCAGGGAAGTAATTCTCGAACTTAAGCCCACTAAAATTTGCCAAGAGAGCTAGTTAAAGTGCAGATTTCAGAGTCCCACCCCCAGAATCTTTATGTCTAAGGTGGAGCCCAGGCCCATCCTCCCATGTCTCAGGAGTGTGTACACGGGATGAATATAGAACGTTGGTAGCCGCAGTTGTAGCTCAACCACTGTGTGACCTTGACGCAGAGAAAAGTAAGGTTCATTTAGAGAAAACGTAAAATAAGGTTGAGACAGGGAAAGTGAGCGGATAACCGGAACTCTAAGTCTCAGATACGCAGGTGGTATCTAATCCATGGCATTTGCTTGGGTGTGGCTGGCCCCGACTCTTTCGCCACTCTTTCGCCGGAAATCAAGCTGCAGAATCGATCCGTGAGGGTCTCGGGAATGCAAAGGAACACAGGTTCGTTTCGCTTAGAAGTCACGCCTCATTTTAATCTCCAGGCAGATGGGCGAGGCATCAAACCTAAGAGTGGAACCCCACGCCCGCCACCCTCCCGCCCGCACCCATGCCTAGACTGCAGGATGGGGGTCTTCGCACACAAAGCCAGACCCCGGGGCATGGGAAGATGGGACAAGCATGACTGTGGCGAGCACGGCAAAATAGATGGTAATCACACAGACTTCAGAAGGTCGTGGCAACGAAAACCAGGAGACAGGGTGCCACTCACTAGGTGATTCTTTATTACAAGTTAAGGTGTGGAGGAAGGCGAGGCGGGTGAGCCCCCAAGTCTGGAAGAACGCTCTAGGAGGAGTAATGTGGCCGCCTTGCGTTTCCTCGGGAATCCCCCTCCCCCGATGCAGGGCTCCGAGCTAGGATGCTGCGACCCCCGCCCGCACGGGGCCACCGTTACCGCCCATCCCTCCAGGGCTGCGGGCGCGACCGACCCCGAGCAGCTCCCTCCCCAGAGACCCCACCCGGGCCCGACTGCAGGAAATGGCGGGGAGCCCGGCGGGCGCGGGAAGCGCGAGCTG
>NW_011889349.1:240803-258171 GCF_000151845.1 Pteropus vampyrus
GCAGGGATGGCGGCTGCGCAGGCAGCGAATTGGCACACACCCACCCTGCAAAGCGCCTCTGAATCCAAGTTAGAGGTCTGGCTTGAGAAGGGCCCAAAAAGCAAATAAACCTAGTGCTTGGATAATCCGGGAGGCCGCCTGCCCAGAGGGGCGGGTCGAACCCGCCCTGCCATTTCGCCCGCCCCGACCCCCTTCCCCCCACCTCGGCCGATGGGCTCCGCTGGGCCACACCCTGCGCTTGGGTCTGCCCTGGCCCGGGCAAGATTCGGTCCGGCCGTTGGAGACAGGCACCCCCCCCCTCGCCCGCCACACACACACACATACATTCGCTCACCGCCCCACCCTGATAAGTGGCCTTGAGCATACTGAGCCTTCCTTGAGAGGAGGGACTGGGTGGCCCGGCTGGAACTGTAAAATTTATGACACACCTACTAGGAGCCGACCCAGTGCTATCTATGCCTCTTACAGGTATAATCCTAATTAATCCTCACAACCCACCCAGCAGGTGGGCAGAGCTGGTCTCCCCACTTTTCAAAGCCAGGTTAGTGACTTGCTCAAGGTTACACAGCCTGTAAGTGTTGGGACCAGGATTTGAGTTCAAACTCAGCCTGGACTTCCTTCTGTGGCAAAAAAGGGGGGTGGACCCGCTCGCTGGTCACTAAGCCCATTTCAGTCCTGGCATTTGATGCTGCGGGTACCGCGTGGCAGGTCCTGGGCTGGACCCTGGACAAGCTAGGAAAATCCCAATGACTAAAACAGCCTCTGACTTAAGTAAATGTCAAGGGAAGCACAGGATGAGGGGCCTTAGGTTGAGAATTTTAATGTGCACCTACTGTATGCTCAGCATTGAGGGAAGGAGTAGCAACAGAATAAGACACCGCTCTGCCTCAGAAGCTAAAATTTAAATACACAAGAGCAGGTAAGCTGGACCTAGAAGGATTTGACAGTCAGAGAAAAGGTATTGAGTTGGGATTCAGTATGGGCAAAGGCTCGTCAGTGAGGATAGAAACAAAATGGTGAGATGAAAGACCTGGTGGGAAATGAGGTTGGGTAAAACAAGATTACAGTATTTTAAATGACAGGAGGAAGATTTGAGGCATTGTCCTTAGGTATCGGGGAACCAACAGAGATGTGGAAGCCACATTTCAGGTCAGGAATCTTGCTCTGGTGAGTAAGATACATTAGAAGGGAGAAGGGAAGAACTGGAGAGCGGGTCTTTTCTGGACCTTAGTTTTACCATCTGGAAATTGGACTAGAAAAACTGTTAAAAGCACTGTAGAATAGAAATTCTGAAATGTGAAAGCTGGCAGGACCCTTAGAAGTCACGGCTGTCTAACCCTTTATCCTGCATAAGGGGAAACTGAGATATGAGAAGTCAGAGAGGCTGGCCCCAGTTTGCACAGCCAGTGAGCAGCACTGAGGCCTCCATACCAGGTCTCCTGCTTCCCAGGCCGCCTTCTCCCCACTGTGATGCTCAGATGAGGACCTCCGTACCCACAAAACAGGATTTGAGTGTAGGTATGGGAGGAGGCCTCCACCCCAGGCTTCACCATGCTTTGAAGAGCCACCTTTGCTAACTACAAATGGAATCGAGGTTAACAAACCAGGCTGATGTTTCCCCTGGTGAGTATCTTTAAAGAACCTGATAGATAATAACTGTCACCCACCAACCCTGCCCTCCATGAGGATAGGGTTCCGGTGAGAGGTGGAAGGAGAGCCAGCGGCCAGGGGGACCTCCACGAGTTAGGGGAGTTAGAGCCCTTCCAGCTTTTCCGATCGTGTTAGACTAAGACTGATTTCAAAACAATGAAAATTAGGTAGATTGGAGCATTCTAATCAAATTCAATTCTAATTGATTTTGACATTCTTACCCATCCAATGGGGGACGATTTGGTTCTCCCACAAAACTTTCTTCTCACCAAACATCACTGTCTCTACTTCCTCACCCACCCCTCAGCCCAGTGTACTCTGGCTCTGCCCCACTTCTCCACCGTGATGGCCCTCACTGTGGCCACCAGTCACCTCCTGTCAAATCCAAGGTCAGTTCCTAGTCCTCACCTTCCTGCCTCTCTTAGCTTTCATGACCCTGCACTCTCCTGGCTTCCCTCTGCTGCTCTGGCTGCTCCTCTTCTGTCTCCTATGTGGGCTTGCCTTCTCGGCCTACCCTGAATGCTCGGGTTCCTCAGGGCTCTGCCCCAGGCCCTCTTCTCTTCCTGCCCTATCCTGGGTGACCTCATCCACCCCCACTCTTGAGGGGAAGGGAATGTCTATCGTTCCCAGCACTGGGCAAGAAGATTTGCAAAAATGAATGCATTTTTTCCCCTCAAGATACCCCTGTAAGGTAGGTATTTTCCATTCCCATCCCACAGACGAGGAAACTGTCTTGAAGATGTTCCATGACTTGAATAAAGTCACACAGCTGGTAATCAATAGTGCCAGGATTCAAACTTGGGTCTGTCAGATGCCCACAACTGATGGCCCCACCCTGCCCTGTGATGTTAACTGAAAAGGGGTCAAGGTGTGACTCCTCTTGGTGGGGGGCAGGCATTCAAATTGTGAGAAGTACACACAAGCCTCCCCTCTTCCTAGCAGCACCCATCTTCACCGCTGGCAGAGAGCTGTCAACTCCCCAGAGCCTCATAGATAAAGACCAGGACAACCACGGTGGACAAGTCACCTACTCCCAGGGTTCTAAGTCCCATCAAGAACATGGCCTTTGTCAACAACAACAACAAAAAATAATCCGATTAAAAAAAGGGCAGAAGACCCAAACAGATAGTTCTCCAAAAAGGAAATACAGATGGCCAATAGACATATGAAAGATGCTCAAGGTCACTAATCATCAGAGAAATGCAAATTAAAACCACAATGAGATATCACCTTATACCTGTCAGAATGGCTATCATCAACAAATCTAAGAACGACAGTGTTGGTGAGGATGTGGAGAAAAGGGAACTTTCATATAGTGTTGGGGGGATTGTAAATTGGTACAGCCACTATGGAAAATAGTCTGGAGGTTTCTCAGAAAATTAGAAATGGATAAAGCTTTTGACCCAGCAATTGTGCTTCTGGGTATTTATCCAAAGAAAATCGAAACAATAATTCTGTGCACCCCAATCAACAGATGCCCATCAACAGATGACTGGATAAAGAAGTTATGGTTCATATATACAATGGAATATTACTCAGCCATTAAAAAAATGAAATCCTACCATTTTTAATGACATGGATGGACCTAGGGGTTATTATGCTGAGTGAAATAAGTCAGAGAAAGATAAATACCATATGATTTCACTTACATGAGGGATCTAAGGAATAAAAAGAATGAACTAATCAAAAATAGACTCACAAATATAGAGGACAATATATAGGGGCTAGGAGAATGGGGTGAAGGCTTAAAGAAGCACAAATTAGTAGTTGATAGATGGTCATGGGGATGGGGAGCACGGCATAGGGAATGCAGTCAGCATTAATGTAATGGCTAGGTGGAGAGCCGGAGGAGAGAGAAAGCAATTAGGGGGATCATTTTATAAACTATATAAATGTCTAACCAATGTACTGTATACTTGAAACTAATTAAATTAAATTAAATTAAATTTAAAAATATGGCCTTTGAACAACTCCAAAGAGAGTCCCTGAGCCAAGTGAAGGGCTGAGGATTAAGGTCAGACACACTGCATTGGCCCAGAGCTCCGAGCCGGTCCCGAGGGCCAGGGCCAGGTCTCTTGCGTCTTCACCTGGTACTGGTTTCATTCAGGGAACAGAGCAAAGTCCCCTGGCTGCCTGAGGACATGTGCGTGGTGTGATGGGGGAGAAGGATCTGGACTTGGGTTCGAAACCTGCTCTGCCAGTTCCCAGCTCAGTACCTCTGGGCAAGCCACTTGTAAAACAGGACAAACCACACCTGTTTCTTAGGGTTGGAGATCAGCAAGAGCATGTTTGCACCGCACCCGCATGGAGCCAGCACATAGGAGGCACCAGCCATCACAGATATATAATAACTCCTTGCCGTGTCCCACCCTGAGCCAGTGGTAATGACAGCTCCTCAAGCAGGACTGGATTTCCAAAGAAAGCATCACCAAAACTCTCTGCCAGAGCTCAGTGAATAGATGACCCAGAAAAGGCACGTCCTGTTTTTCCTCTCGGATACTCTGGGACACTCTGAGCTCCCTTAGAAGTCTAGACATCAAGGGACATATTACAGAGAAGACCTGGTATTGCTCTGGAAGAGATGGCGTTCTCGCTGTTGGCATGGTTACCATCTTAAGCAGGAGGGGCCGCTTGCCCATAGATTGGTGTCACCCAGATAGGATTTTAATTTTTTTTTTCCTAAACGCAGGTCTCCTGCTGCCCAGGTGACCTTGCTGATCCTGAGCCAATGATAAGACCACCATCAACAGCAGCGCTAAGTGATTAATCGCTGGCCCTCTGCCTGACTTGAGGAGAAACACTTTACTCTTAGATATTATCTCACCAAATCCTCACAACTCTTGGAAGGAGGTTGTTATCCCCATTATATGGAGGAGGAAAATGAGACCTAGAAGGGTCAGGCACTTGCTCAGTGGTCAAGACAGTCACCCGCAGCCCCCCAACCCATGCCCACTTCCTGCCTGAGCACAGCAGATTTCAGGATAATCCAGAACCTTCTGCCATTCTTTCGAAGCCCACTTGGGGAGTAGATCAGCTCCCAAGGCAGCTTTTGACATTAAGAAGTGAGAAAACGTCCTGGTAGCTGCAATCTGTGAGCTGGTTGAGCTTAGAGCCCCATTTTCAGCACCGGCCCCGCCCCCCTCAAGCTTGTTCAGAGGAGCTCAGCTCTGGGGGAGAAGGCGAAGCTGTGGAATCGCAGTTAAAATGTGGGTGAAAAAGGCTTTTGTTTAAGTTCTGCAGATGGTCAAGGAGCTTGTGTTTCTTAGCCAGAATTTTCCAGATCTTTCGGCTGGAACCGGCTGGATAATTGCCTCAAGCTTCCGTGTGGTTCCCAGGAGGTGGGCCTAGGTGGGAGGGGCTGAGTGATGCAGGAAAGCCGGAGGACAGAGCCTGAGAGTGCCGTGACTTGCCCCTCTTTGAACTTTAGGTTTCTTATCTGTGACATGGGAGGCTGCACAGGTGGATGGCAGAGTTCGTTCTTTTTTCCAGCTCTGAAGGTGTAAGGTATTTCACCCTAGACAGGTCAGCAAACTCAAGAGGGTGAGCAGAAGTGCTTCACAGGGCCAGAGTTTGGACGACATCAGTACACAGAGTGGAGGAAGGTAACAAGTACCGACTGACTGCAAAGAAGGTCGTGGGCAGCAGTTTGCCAGTGCGCTCAGTCCCACAGATGAGAAAACAGAGGCCCAGGGAAGTTAAGAGTCTTGCCCAACTGCAGCAGAGAAAGAGCAGAGGGCAGGAACCAGGATCCAGACCTGTTCCACCTTTATCATTCTTTCCACTGATGCCTCTGACTTTCTGAGAGCCCGAGACATTCTTTTGGTTGTTGGGCTGTGAGCATAATTGTCATCACCTGCTGCTTAAACTCTGGGAAGTAAGGGAGAGGGTCGCTGAGTTTTCATCAAGGTTCCCTGCCAGATGACTGTGTGAAAAAACATCTCTTCCTCCCAGTATGTTAGTAGGAGGTAAGCAGATTGTTACAGCCTTCTGTCTTCCAGACAACAGTGGCAGGCTGGCCCCAACTCTGGAAACAACGGGATCTGGGAGGACCAAAGCCACAGCTGACTCCAGGGCACTGGCCTCCGCAGACACAGCACTGAGCTGCCGCTGGGGTCATAAGTAGGACCCCTGCCCCCTTTGTAACCTGACCTGGCCCACCTTTACAAGCCTATCACCCACTCCGTGGACATCCTAGGCCTACCAGGTTCCCAGATACCACCCACGTGTTTCTACCAACTAGAATGTTCTTTCTGATTCCTCCACCTCTTTCTCTGCTTTGTAAGTTCTTTAATCTTACCTCCTCTAAGGAGCCTTTCCAGTTCTCCATCAAGAAGCACTTTCTCCTGCCCACTCCCACCGTGACTCTCGTATCCATCATCTGCATAGAGTTCTTTTGGTGGGACTGGTGTTTACTGGCCAGCTCCTAGGCATCAAGCCTATGCTATGCAAGTTTATCTAATATATGATCTCATTTACTCTTCATGACCACTACCAGGTAGGGATTCCTCTCATACCCATTCAACAGAGGAGGAAATGAAAGCTCGCTTACCCAAAGTCATGAAGCTAGAAGAGGCAGAGTCAGGATTTGAACCCAGGTTTTTCTGACTATAAAGTTTATACTCATTGTCACTTATACCACCTGCTTCCCGCTTCCTTAGAAAGTTGCCGTTTCCCTTGTAGAATGTGAACACCAGAGGATAGGGCCTGTGCTTCTTCATCATCCGAGCCCCTGGGGGCACCTCTCTGTGGATGCCAAATTGTATCTGATCACAACTTTGTGCATATTGCAGAAATGCCATCACTAGAGCCCTCTTTGTCAGGGGCCCAGGTCTTTCAGGGGAACATTTTTTTTAAGCGCCTACAGCACCCAGTATTCCTAGCTGGTCTCCCATCCAAGTACTAACCAGGCCCGACCCCGCTTAGCTTCCAAGAATAGATGAGTTTGGCGCGTTCAGGGTGGCATGGCTATAGACTCAGGGGAACATTTTAAATCGGCCAACATCTAACTAATTGACAGCTGAGTGGCAGATGAGACAAGGGAGGGAGCAAGGGGGAGGAAGGCAAAATTGCAGGAGCCGAGAGGGGCTAAAAGGAGAAGGAGGGCTCCAGGTCGAATTTGGCCGCCTTGCTCAGACCCTCTCCAAATCCCAGGTTTTCCGCGGTAGCTGGGGAAGCCTGGGCTAGTCACTGAACCTCTCTGAGCTTCAGTTTTCTCATCCATAAAATCCTCGTCCATAAAATGGGCACATTGCAACAGCGCTTGCTGTTCTCGCTAGACGCCCTGGGCTGCTGCCAGGAGGAGTGAGGTTGTGGCTGAAGGAGAGCCTCGGTGCTGCCTACTGGGCACTTGTGACAGTGCCGTCACCTCCCTTAATGGAGACAGTTAGAGGATTAACCCAACCTGAAATGCCCTTCCCATGAAATCACAGGGTCTTGAAGGCCTGGGGGCAGCAGGGAACTCAGAAAATCACAGACTAATAATAAGGATCTTGGGGACAACTCAGCCTGGTTTTCCTATTCTGATAGCACAGCATGGTGGACCGATAGCCAGCTCTGCTGGCAGCTGGGCTTGGCTCCAAATTTTGCCCCCACTTGCTGTGTAGGTTTGTGCATATCATTTTGCCCCTCTCAGCCTGGTTCCTCATTTTCAATATGGAATCAAAAATTGTTCTTTTGCTAGAGTAATCAGGGAGATTGCTTCATAAATTATGTAAATGTCTAACAATTTTTTTAAAAAAGAAAATATATAAAAAGAGAAGATTAAAAATAAAATTGTTCTTTTGCTACAACTCCATTGGGAGGATCAGAGACTCAGGCAATGACAGTTGGTATTAGGATTAACTATGGGGGACTGAGGCCGAGAGAGGGAAAGTAATTCCCTCATGGTCACACAGCAGGTTAGCTGCAGAACCAGATCTATGCCTAGGCCTCCCAAAGCCAAGGCCTGGGCTCGCCCTTGGACAGCTGAGGACCTCGCACTGGGCTTGCTGATAAGATTCTGTGTCTCTCTGAGCTGAGACAACTGCTTGGGTTGTCTATAGCTGAAGAAGGACCAAAAGCCCAAGTCAGAGCCTGGGGTCATAGTCCAGCCTGGGGTCTAATCCACTGTTTAACCCTGGGCATGTCAAGTCACCTCTATAAGCCTCGGTTTCTCTGCTCACCAAATTGGGGCCGGGGGGCGGGGGGAAGAATTCCTGGCAGAGCGAAGGAATTATGTAAAAGCACAGAACTGTTTTCATAACAGCTCCCCCCAAACCCCAACTCTCACTGTGCATCAAGCCCTCTGTGCTCACTAGCCATGGCTTCACTTAGTCCTCATCAACCTTGGGAGGGGAGGTGGGGGCCCAATTTGCAGATTAATGGCTAGAAAGGGGTAGAACCACAATCTGAGCTCTAATCCTGTTCCCTCTGCCTGAAACACTTCCCCCTCCTCTTCCCATACCTAACTCGAGCTCCTTCCTTTTGAAGGACCCCTCCACCTCAGGCTGCGCGGGCACAGTGCTGGGTTTTCCCCTTGTGCATTGAGACTGTTTCTTCATCTCCTCCACCAGACAGGGAGTCCCGTGATGCGGGGACCTTATCACGCTCACAGCTGTATCTCCAGAGCCTAGCACTTTGCTTGGCATACAGTAGGTGCTCAATAAATACTTCCCAAGTGACTGAGTGCATTGTGTCAGCATCAGGAAGCCACCGGGCCCTGAGGGAGCCGGGGAGATGGGAAGAAAGCTTTAGAACTCTTGCCCCGCCTTACATTAGCAGGAGCTCTTCTGAGTCCTGACAGCCTCCGGGGATGCCATTTGAGCCAGCTGAATTCCAGTTACTGCTTCACCTTGAAAAGGCAGCTGAGGCCCTCACCAAGCAGCCCAGTAATTGACATCGCAGCGGTGCCAGGAGCTGCCCTGTTAATATTTAATGTGGCCTTCACTGCAGCAGAGCTGCTGGCTGGAAGAGGGGGCCCTGCAGTCTCCATGGGGTCGTGAGGAGGGCACATTGGGAAAGGGCTTCATAACCGGAAAGCCCCCAGCAGATGAGCATTACATTGGCCCATTTTAGCTCCTGGCTTAACTCAGAAAAAGCCAGGGCAGCATGGGCCTACAGTGGGACAAGGAGACTGCTGACCGAGCCCAAGTGATAAATGTATGGGGGATTAGGAGCTTCCAGGGGACACTTCCTGGAGACAGTGGGAGAGCAGAGCCCTGGCGCCAGCCTGACCTGGACTCCACTCCAGATTTGCATTGTGCAGTTGTGTGACCTGGGCAGCAACTGTACCACTGAGCCTCAGTTCTTTAATCTGTAAAACGGGCATAATAATACCTTCCTTGAGGGGCTGTTGTGAGGATTAAATGAGATAAGTAATGCAGAGCAGCGATCTCCAACCTTTCTGGCACCAGGGACCAGAGCTCCTATGAGAATCTAATGTCTGATTGATCTGAGGTGGAACTGAGGCGGTGATGCTAGCGCTGGGGAGCGGCTGCAAATATAGATGAAGCTTCACTCACCCGCCGCTCACCTCCTGATGTGTGGCCCGGGTCCTAACAGGCCACGGACAGGTACTGGTCTGCGGCCTGGGGGTTGGGGACCCCTGATATAAAGGACCCAGCTCAGCACATAGTAAGACCTCAGCAAATGCTGAGTGCCTTCTCAGGAGGGAACAAACCAGTCCAGATGCTCACACAGCAGAGGTGGCATCTGACCTGGCCTGCAGTCACCCACACAAGACTGCATCAGCTGAAGGGTTTACCTAAGGTTGCCTGCCCAGTCTGAGAAGCAGGCGACAGGATGAGATGTCCCCATTCCCTGGGACCTGCGCTTCTCTGGCCCAGACAAAGCAGGACCCTCATCTTCCACCCCTTCCTCTCTCTCTCTCCAGCATGTTGCCCACAAATCCTGGAAGCCTCTCAAAATGTAAATCCAACCATGTCATCCCCTGCTTAAAACCCTTCTGTGGTCCCACATTGAGGACTGCTAGAGAAAACACAGGAGGCCCAGTCAAAACTGAATTTCAGATAAACAAGTAATTTCTTAGTATACGAATGTTCCATATAGCGCATGCACATAATTATACTAAAAATATTATGTGTTGTTTTTCTGAAATTCAAAGTTAACAGGACAACCTGTATTTGTATTTGCTAAATCTGGCAATCCTACGCAAACTGCCTTCAAGAAAAAGATTAGAGACTTTCATTGGTCCACAAGGCCTGTTTGGGCCCCAAGCTCATCCTCTCCCTCTCTTCCACATGATCTCTGCTTCAGACACGACTCTTTGCCTTTATATGAGAATCCCAAGCTCTCCCTCCCATCTGGCCCTTGCAGATGCTGTTCTTTCTGCTGGGACCCTCTTGGTACCTCCTACTTCTCCCTCTGCCCCACTGTGCTTGACCTGACTCATCCTTCAGTCCTCCGAAGTGCTGCCTTTTCCTCCTGGAAGGCTTCCCGGCTCTGCAGGCCTCGGTGGTGCCTCCTTTGGGTTCCTATCTGCCTTTGGCTGGTCCTCTGTCTGTCCTGGCCACTTAGGGGTTCAGCAAACATTTGTTTCATTGATTTGCTAAATTTTGCAGCACCCCCCCCCCCCGCCACTTCCACTATCAACAGTTTCCTCTCATTCAGCCAAATTCTATTGCCCTGCAAGGCCCTGTTAGAATCCCACCTCCTCCAGGTCTTCCCTGGGGCCCACAGTCCTTCCAGCTCAGTCACCACCTTGCTCAGCGAGCAATCTTTTCAGCCCATAAGCTCAGCAAAATCATCACCCCTCAGACTTTCCTGTGACCTGCAGTGCCCAGCACTGTGCCTTCTTGCCAGATGGTGGTTCACAAACATTAGTGAGCTTGGAGGATGCCAGACTGAATTCCTGTGTTTGATTCTCCTCACACTCAATGGCCAAGAACCAAAATCCTAACCCTGACTTGGAGCAATGCCTCCTATATCCTATGAGCCTATAAAGGAGGCAGGGAGGCATCCTTAGTTCCCATTTGACAGAAGAGAAAACCGAGGAAGTGAAAGAACCTTAAGGTCAAAGCTCAGGTCTCTGGACCCCATCCTACCACAGGGCCTTTGCACCTGCTCTTCCTTCTGCCTGGAATACTCTTCCCAAAGATCTTACCATGGAGTTTTGTACCACATTAAAGATAGCCACAAATTCTTTGTCCCACTCCTCCCATCAAGAGGGGGTGTCTCTTTCTCTAATCTTTGAATCCAGGCTGGCCCTGTGACTTACTTTGACAATAGAATGTGACAGAAGTGATCTTTTATGAGTTCAGGAGCCTTGGAGATTCTGCCTTCACCCTCTTGGAATGCTGTCCCTAGACAGCCATGTAAGGCAGCTATCCTAGCTGACTGGAGGATGAGAGGCCTGTGACAGGGAGCCGAGGCGCCCCAGCCATCAGCCAGCACCATTTACTAGAAATGAGAATGAGGCCTCATTTCAGCCCAGCTGTGCCTCCAGCTACACGCAGCCACATCTGTAACCAGGAGAAATGGGCGGAGGAACCACCCAGGCCAATTGCAAATTGGTGAGAAACAGAGATGGTTGTAAGCAACTAAGTTTGGAGGTTTGTTACACAGTTTTGGTTTGTTATACGGTCATAGGTAACTGACACAACTGCCTCCTCCTCAGTCCGGTGTCTGCTCGGATATTACCTCCTCGGAGAGTCCTCTCTTTCCTGACCATCCTGGCTGAAACAACACACGCCCCAGTCCCCACCGCCAGCCACTCTCTATCCCATCATCCTGTTTCATCTACCCAAGGCATTTATCGCTTGTGAAATCATGATTTATTCACTCGCGGACTTATTGTCCATCTCCTCTACTAGGCAGTGGGTTATGTGAGGGCAAGGGTCTTAATGGTTTGTTCCCTGCCTCTTCCCTAGCGCCTTTGTGGTGTCTGGCGTGGGGAAGATGCTGCAAAATGATGTTGGTGGTAAAATTATGTGCCTGCCCCTGGCTGTTGCGGCACTTAGGAGAGCAGAGTGGCAGGCGTGAGCATCCACCCTGTCACATCTTCTGAAAACAGTGCCCTTGGGAGGGCAGGCCCGGCCAGGTGGCTCGGCCCTGTTTCAGGGACGAGACTTCAGGGAGCCCAAGCTGAGCAGGGAGGAAAGGAAACTGGCAAAATGTTCATTTTCAGCAGGGGCTCAGATTCGAAGCAAGAAGATCTCTGAGTTTTCTCTCCTCCGCGTCTATTGCCAATTACCAGCAGCCCTGCCACACCCTCCTGTAGGATCAGAAAGCTGAGAAACTAGGCAATGGAAGGCAATGCTGGGGACACTGAGTCACTCCTGAGGGCCAAGGATTTCTAAATCCCTAACACAAAGCAGATCCTCTGAGCCTGCTTTGTTCCAGTGCCAAAAAAAAAAAAAAAAAGTAGGTCTAGCCACGGCCTCAACTGAGGACAAAATGTACACCCAAGAGCAAAAGAATCTGCTCTCGGATGCCTCTTTGAGGTACATTCTGCATTCTGCAGGAGCAGAGCATGCATCACTGCTGTTCAAACCAGTCTGCTTTCAAGTCAGGTAGTCTCATGTTAGAATCCTGGCCGCACCGCTATCTGCGTGGCCTTGGCCTGCCACCTAACCTTCCTTAGCACCAGGTTCTGCATCCATAAATGGTGGACAATGAAGACCTAATGCCTAAGGTTGTGATGAGGACTCTGAGATCCTGCACAGTCGGCGCAGCTTCAAGCACATAGTTAAACTGATAGTATTAAGCTTACAAGTTTTGCTTTACCTATTGATGTATGGGAAGGGGTCATGGAGAGCAAGGTTTGCAGTGAAACACAGACCCTTCCCGGGGACCGGAGCCACATTTAGGAGTTGCGTGACAGGGACCAGGGTTATAGTGTGAAAGCTTTGGTCCACATTAGAATGCCTGATTTTATTTGACACTGTTCTCTAAACAGATGAGAGGATCCCTCAGAGCAGCCCTGGTATGGGCAAGTCAATGATTTGGAGTTAGAACCCTGACAAGAATTCAGGAGGCTAGGTGGTCCAGCACTATGTTGTGTGACATGGAACAAATCACTTGTCCTCTCTGGGCTCTGGTGTCCTCATCTATAAAATGGGTCATTCATCCCTGACTTACCAAACTCACAGGGTTGTTGGGAGGATCAGATAATGATTCACATGGGAGAGTGCTTTGGAAAGCATTAGCTGTTTGATGAATAAAGGGTGATTGCTATTAAAACTGAAAGCAATCAATTGGAAATCTCCACCTCCTGTTCAATTGTGCTGTGAACCTGTAAAACTGATCTAAAAAAATGTCTATTAAAAAAAAGAAGAACATCTGGATTTTCTAGCAAGACCCTCTAAAGCCTTTAAGTCAGGCAACACAATACAGATTCAAATACTGGCTTGCAACTTGCATGACTTTGGGCAAATACATTAACCTCTGGCACTGCCAGAGATTTGTTTTTTCTTCTGCAGAGATAGGAACTCTGGGGCAAGAGAAGGGCTGGGAAAATGCTGCAAGATAGAAGATAAACTAGATGAGGAGGAGATGTCTGCCAGCGTCCCAAAACCCTGCTCGACCAAGGAGGAGGATTCCCCTGACGGTGAGCAGAGGTGGGGGCTACCTGTTCCCCTTTGCATCTGGCTCTCAGCTCCACCCCAGGTAGATGGTGACTCAAGTCATTCTGCAGAGCTGGTCCCTCTCTGCCCCTGTTGCCATGGTGCTGCAGCACAGCCTGGCCAATCAGGAAGGAGATGGATATCTGAGCCTCTGTTGCTAAAGCCGAAGCAGGATGCCTGGCCAATGGGAAGAGTGGCAGAGTGGAGCCACCATGGAAACCTCAGCCTGAAGTTCCAACCAGGTTTTTGTTGTTTGCAGGGGTATGCTGAGTTTTCTGCAGTCCTTTTTTTTTTTTTCCTTGCAAAGAGTATCTTGCAGCACAGGGAGGACATTTAGGAGTCACAGCAGGGGTGTATGACAAGAGGCATCTTCAAAGAGTCAGAAAGGACCCCAGCTTCACAGGGTACAGCTTCAGATGTCCCCTTAATTATTTCTCCCCGCCCCTCCACCCCCACCCCGTGACACTCAGCATCACCTGTGTCTATTATCTTAGTCCATCCCCATAGCTCTACTCAGTCCCATCTGTCCTAAGAATTGGCTGTAGGCTGCAGAAAAATCTCCACCCCCAAAGTAAGAAAAGAACTGTGGAGCTCACCCCCAAATGGCGCTTTTCCACCCTATAGCTTTGTGGCTTTGCACAAACCGCTCCATCTCTTCTACGTACAGGGTAGTACTGGAGGATAGAGATAAGGGTCAGACACAGGCGTTGCCCCTTTCTGTAAAATTAGAAGATGGAGCAAATGGGCTTTGTGACTCCTTTCAGATCTCACATTCTAGACTTAATGCTGTTTTAACCTTCAGGCTCTGGACAAAATGGATCTACAAGGAATAACTTTCCAAGAGGAAACCTTGTAAATAGTGCCGGTGGACGCAAATAAGACAGATTTCTTTGTGCCCTTGAAATGTCAGACCAGCTGGGCCATGGATTTTACAATCGAGGCCCAGAGGGGTGAGCTGCCCCCTCAAGGTCACACAGCGACATGGATGCAGAGCTAAGACTGAAAGCCCCAGCTCCCAGGCCTAGCCCTCCAGCCTGAAACGTGCAACCTCCTTCAACCAGCCTTCTCGCCCTCGGGCAGATCAGGATGCTGTGCCCACATCTCCAACACCCCTTATTCTGCAAACATGGGCATAATAACAACTGCAAGGGAAAGTGTGTCCCAACCCTTCCCCCTACTCTCTCCTGGCTTTCACTCTGCTGCCTAGCAACAGTTCTACCCAGAAACTTTGGTGTCATCCTAGACAACTCCCTCGTCCTCATTATTTTCACCAAATCCACTGCCCAGTCATGTCCATTTTATCTTCTAAATGGCCCTCAAGTCATTCACTCCTCTGCTCCCCCCGCCCCCACCCCACTCCCCCAGTCCGAGGTTCTGTCATGGATTTCATGGACGACCACACTGGCTTCTCACAGGCTTCCTGCTTTTACACTTGCTCATCCCATCCCCCGCTTCGATTTTCTATAACCACAGCCAATCTTTTAAAAATACGAATCTGATCCTGTCGCCTGATGCTTGCTTAGAACGTCTAAGGATAAAAATCAAAAATGTTAGCAAGCCCAGGAGGCCCTGTATTATTATGCTGACACCCTTAACTTCATCTTGCCCTTGCTTGTGCCTTTCCCTCTCTGCTTGAAACATTCTCCGTTCTCCTCCTCAATTATTCTAGCTTCTCCTACTCACCCTTCATCTCTCAGTTCAATGGTCACTTCCTTGGGAAGCTTTTTCTGACCTCTCTGAATGGATCAAATCTCCTTGTTTCAGGTTCTCCTGGCACCATGTATCCCTTTTATATGTGGCACTTATCACAGTTGCAATTTTACACTTATTCATATACTTATTTGATTCATTTCTATAAGCTCTGTCTGCCCCACTTGATATAAGTTTCATAAGGGCAGTGACTTTGTCTCGTTCTCCGCCTGAAACATATGGATGAATGTATGGATAGATGGATGGATGGATGGATGGATGGATGGATGGATGGATGGATGAATGGATGGATGGATGGATGGTTGGACAGACAGATATGTAGATGGATAGATGAACAGGTATATGGATGGATGGATAGATGGATGAGTATGTGTATGTATATATGTAGGTAATGTTAGGTAATAGACAGGTATATAGGTGGATGGGTATATGGATATGTGGATGGATGCTCTCATTTTTCCCAGCTTACTTAGATCTAATCATGTCTTCCTCTATTCTGTGCCTAGCTTATTGTCTGTCTGTTCATTCAACACACACCAAGCTTCTCTGATGTGCCAGGAATGTGCCCCCAGTGCTGTGGGAGCCCTAGGAAAGAGAAATTGCCATGCCCTTGAAGCTTAATGATAATAGCTCCTTCCAGTTAATACTTACTACGGTTGACCCTTGAACAACATGGGAGTTAGGGGTGCTGACCTCCCATGTAGTCAAAAATCCATATATAACTACAATCAGCCTTCACATAAATGGATTCCTTCACATAAATGGATTCCCAGCCTTCACATAAATGGATTCCCTGAATAATGCGGGTTTGAACTGCTCAGCTCAAATAAACTGCAGTCATTTGAAAAAAAAAAAAATCCGCGTGTAAATGGACCCATGTAGTTCAAACTCGTGTTGTTCAAAGGATTAACTGGACTATGTGCCAGAGACCACTGTATGCTCTTTTCCTGGCAAGTTCCCATGCCTCCTCTCTATTTATCCAGAGCCTAACAGTGTCTCAAGATTCTGTTTAGGTATTGCTTCCCCTGGGAATTCTTCCCTGATCAACCCATGCCTGATCTCCCATCTTCAGAAATGTCCCAGCACATAAGTCTGGGCCACCTTGCTGGTCCTTGATCATAAACTGCTGCAGGTTATCCTTTCTCTATGAGTCTCTCACTCTCTACCAGACTCTAAGGAAGCTCCCTGAGGATTCACGTCTCATGCAAGACCTGTCTGTGGGCTGGGCGTTGTACACACACTCCACTTTTTAAATCCTCAGAGGACCCTGAGGGAGGCATGATGACTCCCATTTTAAATAGGAGGAAACTGATTTGTCCAAGGTCATACAGATAGTAAATGGTGAAACTGGTGCTGAAACCAGGTTGAATCTAAGACCGAAAGCCTTCATGGGGACCCCAGGCCCCGATAGTTTTCCCACCACCCCTGAATATAGCTGCTCTATTTGCACCTGAACACTGTGGGGTGGGGCAGCCTGTCTATTATTGAATACCTGCCTGTCAGAAACTTTATTCTAAACCAGTTGAAATGTGCCTGTCTGAAGCTGCCACACAGCGACCCCAATTTTGTCCCCTGGGTGCAACCAGAGTAAGCACGTACCCTCTTCCACATGGTAGCCTATCAATAATTTACAACCAGCTCTCATGTCTCCCCTACATGTTATCCCCTCCAGGGAGTGATGCAGAGCGGGGAGAGCACTAACCTGGCACTAGAAAACCCGGATTCTCATCCTGGCTCACCTGCTGTCCCCAGACCAGCAAATTGTAAAAGAAAATAAGTAGGTGATTGGACAAGCAAGGACATTGGGGAGGGGGAGGGGGAAAAGAACCCTATCACCACCACCTTTGTTTTATAAAAGAAAGGGCATCCTGATGCACAAAATTAGGGCAGACAATCTGAGAATTAATTGAGCCTTCTGAACACTCCCCACATTGTCCTGATTTCTCTCATTTTGCCGAGTCCTGGTGCAGACTGTAGCGGGGCTGGCCCAGGTCTGAGCCTACAAGGAACTCTGCTCCAACCAATTAAAGAAAACACCATTGGCTAGAAAAACAAGAACAGAGCACTCCATCATCGTAGTGTCCCTGTTTCGAGAGGGAAGGAAAGGCTGAAAATGTCTGGCGGTGAGACAACAAAGCTCAGGAAACTAGACAGACTTCTTCAACGTGTCCCAGCTTCGTGTCCAGTTTCTATCTCAGCTTGGACAAGCAAAACCTTTTCCTACTCGGGTAACCTGTGGGCGCCCCATGACAGCAGCAGGGCAGGCGAGGGCTGCCTCAGGCCAAGTTGCTAGCAAGTGGAACCTGCAGGAAGTCAGGAGGGCTGTTCTGGCTCCATGGCCTGAGGCCAGCGAGGAAGGTCTGTCAGGTAGGCAGGGGCAGCAGATTTTTCTCTTAGGGCCGTTCTCTGCTGGATCTGAAGGGCTGCTCTCCAACTCACCCTCATTC
>NW_011889349.1:258221-274539 GCF_000151845.1 Pteropus vampyrus
CAGCCTTCACATAAATGGATTCCTTCACATAAATGGATTCCCAGCCTTCACATAAATGGATTCCCTGAATAATGCGGGTTTGAACTGCTCAGCTCAAATAAACTGCAGTCATTTGAAAAAAAAAAAAATCCGCGTGTAAATGGACCCATGTAGTTCAAACTCGTGTTGTTCAAAGGATTAACTGGACTATGTGCCAGAGACCACTGTATGCTCTTTTCCTGGCAAGTTCCCATGCCTCCTCTCTATTTATCCAGAGCCTAACAGTGTCTCAAGATTCTGTTTAGGTATTGCTTCCCCTGGGAATTCTTCCCTGATCAACCCATGCCTGATCTCCCATCTTCAGAAATGTCCCAGCACATAAGTCTGGGCCACCTTGCTGGTCCTTGATCATAAACTGCTGCAGGTTATCCTTTCTCTATGAGTCTCTCACTCTCTACCAGACTCTAAGGAAGCTCCCTGAGGATTCACGTCTCATGCAAGACCTGTCTGTGGGCTGGGCGTTGTACACACACTCCACTTTTTAAATCCTCAGAGGACCCTGAGGGAGGCATGATGACTCCCATTTTAAATAGGAGGAAACTGATTTGTCCAAGGTCATACAGATAGTAAATGGTGAAACTGGTGCTGAAACCAGGTTGAATCTAAGACCGAAAGCCTTCATGGGGACCCCAGGCCCCGATAGTTTTCCCACCACCCCTGAATATAGCTGCTCTATTTGCACCTGAACACTGTGGGGTGGGGCAGCCTGTCTATTATTGAATACCTGCCTGTCAGAAACTTTATTCTAAACCAGTTGAAATGTGCCTGTCTGAAGCTGCCACACAGCGACCCCAATTTTGTCCCCTGGGTGCAACCAGAGTAAGCACGTACCCTCTTCCACATGGTAGCCTATCAATAATTTACAACCAGCTCTCATGTCTCCCCTACATGTTATCCCCTCCAGGGAGTGATGCAGAGCGGGGAGAGCACTAACCTGGCACTAGAAAACCCGGATTCTCATCCTGGCTCACCTGCTGTCCCCAGACCAGCAAATTGTAAAAGAAAATAAGTAGGTGATTGGACAAGCAAGGACATTGGGGAGGGGGAGGGGGAAAAGAACCCTATCACCACCACCTTTGTTTTATAAAAGAAAGGGCATCCTGATGCACAAAATTAGGGCAGACAATCTGAGAATTAATTGAGCCTTCTGAACACTCCCCACATTGTCCTGATTTCTCTCATTTTGCCGAGTCCTGGTGCAGACTGTAGCGGGGCTGGCCCAGGTCTGAGCCTACAAGGAACTCTGCTCCAACCAATTAAAGAAAACACCATTGGCTAGAAAAACAAGAACAGAGCACTCCATCATCGTAGTGTCCCTGTTTCGAGAGGGAAGGAAAGGCTGAAAATGTCTGGCGGTGAGACAACAAAGCTCAGGAAACTAGACAGACTTCTTCAACGTGTCCCAGCTTCGTGTCCAGTTTCTATCTCAGCTTGGACAAGCAAAACCTTTTCCTACTCGGGTAACCTGTGGGCGCCCCATGACAGCAGCAGGGCAGGCGAGGGCTGCCTCAGGCCAAGTTGCTAGCAAGTGGAACCTGCAGGAAGTCAGGAGGGCTGTTCTGGCTCCATGGCCTGAGGCCAGCGAGGAAGGTCTGTCAGGTAGGCAGGGGCAGCAGATTTTTCTCTTAGGGCCGTTCTCTGCTGGATCTGAAGGGCTGCTCTCCAACTCACCCTCATTCATTCCCTCATTCATTTAATACCGACTGAATACTTCCTATGTGCAAACACCCTGCTAGCATTGGGAGTACAAAGGTGAGCAAAGAATGACTTGGTCTCTATTCTCATGGAGCTGAGAGTCTACGAGAAAAGTCAGATATGAATCCAAGTAGAAGGAAAAGTGCAACTTAATGACTGTGCTAAGCGCTCCAGCCAAGGCCCACGTCTGGAGAGCATGAAATAAGGGAAGTCCCCTAGTCAGTGGTCATGGGAGGCTGAGACAGTAATGACCGAGCTGAGATTGGGATGAAGAACGGGCACTGACCAGGTGAAGAAGGAGGACAAGCAAATTTCAGGCAAAGTGCCTGGTATGGGATGAACATAAATCACACGAAGAACAGATGTGAGGCCAGTGTGACTGCAGCAGGTCGAACAATGGGGAAAGATAGGTAAGATGAGGCTGGAGAGGTAGGTGTGGGCCTCACAGGCTACTTAAAGGGGCTCGGTCTTCTTAAGTGACATAGGAAGCTACCGACGGGTATTGAGCAGGCAAAGTGGCCTGATATATTATTACTTGAAAGCAGGGAAGAAATAACAGTTGACTCTTCCGAGAGTCAGACTGGTGATGGATGTTAACTAGCCTTACCGTGGTGATCATTTTGCAATCGAAACATTATGTTGTGCATCTGAAACTAATATGATGTTATATTCAAGTATATCTCGATTAAAAAAAACATGATTGGGGTGGCAATGATGATGTAAATAGTAATAGAGCTAACGTTACTGAACTCTGACCATGTCCCACTCACTGTTTTAAGCGCTCTTTATGCATTAATTCATTTAATCCTCACATCTACTCTCTGAGGTGGGCCCTGTTATTAGCTCCATTTTACAGTTGACAAAACTGAGGCACAGAGAGATTAAGTAACTTGTCTAAGGTCACACAGCGTGTAGGTAAGAGAGCTGGCAGGTCAGAGACTTAAATTAGTCTTAAAGAAGTCACGGGATGGGGAAATGCTGTCCTATAAAAGAGAATCTGGGGACAAGCAACCTGGAATAGACTTGATAGGTAAGTTAAGCCCTCGGTCCAGGTGGTGGTGCTGTGAGCAAGCACCCATCGAGAATCTACCATGTTAGGCACACTGTTATACGTATTGAAGACATGGCAGGGACAGAAAACAGTCCCAGAATTTATATTCCAGTGAGAAGAAAAGACAATGACAAGTGGGCAAATACTACAGATGGTTTCAGGTAGTGACGGGCTGTGAGGGAAAGCTAGCAGGGCATGGCGATGGGCAGCGACAGGCGAAGAGGACGGGGTGGTCAGAGATGGAACTAGCGACACCAGCAATGAGGAAACCACTGAGCCACGATCCTGGGAAGAGGGTTCCAAGAAGAGGGAGGACTTGTGCAAAGGCCCCGAGGCAGGGGGCAACCTTGGAGGTGTCCATGGAACAGAAGGAGGAGATGCTGCAACACCCTGAGTGAGCAGGAGGAGAATGAGAATGGAGTTGGAGGCTCCTAGGAGCCCTTGAGGGCCCTGGGAAGGAGCTGAGATTTCATCTTTAACTGATGTGAAGTGACCGAAAGGCTTTCGAGCAGGGGAATGATGCGACATGTTCTGTGTTTAAAAGAGAGCCTGTTGGTTGCTGTGAGAATAAATTTGTGAAGGCAAAAGAGCTTTCGAGCTAGGTTGCTGCTGTATCAGGTGAGGGTGGAAATGGGGAGAAGGGTCAGTTCACAATTTATTTTTGCTAATGGATTAGATGTGGGGGTTGAGGGAAGGAAATGTAGGATAACTCCAAGACTTTCGGCCTGAAAGTCTGGGAGGAGCAGGTTTGGGTGGGGGCTAGGAGGACACAGCTGAATCAAGAGTTATGTTTTAGACATCTCCAGTTTGTTATCCTCTTAGATTTCTAAGGAAAGGCCAAGAAGGCAGCTGGATAGACAGGTTGGAGTTCAGAGGTAGGGTCAGGACTAGAGATCTCAGGTTGAGACTCACAGGCATGTAGATAGTAATTAGAAACACAGCACTGGGTCACCAGGGGAATGAGATGCAGAAAAGAGATCCAGGGGCCACAGGCTGGGATCCTCCAACGTGTGAAGACTGGACAGAGGCGTAGAGGCCGGCAAGGGAGGGTGAGAAAAAAGGCCAACTAAGGAGGCCGCAGGAGAGTCCAGCCTGACCGAGCACTCCGCTGATCCATCTTGTAACCTCAGGTAAGTTGCTTCCCCTCTGGAGGCCTCAGTTTTCTTTCTGTAAACAGGGGGCTGGCCTTGCCATTGCTGAGGTGGCCTCAGCTTGATCATCCTGCGACACTCCTGAGGTGACTTGCCGGATGAAGAAATTTTAAGCTCAGGCTCGCCCACTTCATTTCCAGGTCTCCTACACTCAGCTAGCACTGGATGAGGGTCAGGGCAACGTGATGGTAACCTGGAGTAGAATCCAGACTCTGCCGCTTGTTGACTGGGTGACTTTTGGTGACTCCAATCCTCAGTTACCCAGCTGTAGGTAGGCAGCCAATAATATCCACTATGAGGGATTATTGCTAGAACAAAGCAAGGTAGCAAACAAAGCACCTGGCACAGCCCCAGGCATGCATGTGGTCAACACCAGCATCTTTCTCCTGTAGGAGGATTTTTTCCCCTGAATCAGAAGAGTCGGGGTTGGCTCTACCCTTTCAGCATAATGCAGTCCTGCTGCTGGTCAACCCCAGGGCTGCCAGTTCTGCGCCACCCTGCCCCTTACCTGCGTGGCACATGGCTGCCATTAAGGAATCAGGAGTCTGCAAAGACTAAGTCATCTAGCCAGAGCCAAGGGAACTTTGGGGGCTGGCAGGAGGAAAGGGGGTATCAGCTTCTAGGGCTGACCACAGCTGTAGACTGGAGCCTTTCCCAGGTTACATTAACTTGCCTGGTACAGGGCAGTGATAACAGCAAAGAAATACTTCCGTAGAGAGCAAGTTGGAGCTGGGGCCCATGTGTTCAGCCTTGATGATGGCACCTGGCTCCATGTCTCCTAGAAGCAGCCCTGCGGGGAGGCAGGAACTGCAGCCACAGCCGCTGGAGCGGAAGCTGGGCAGGGAGCCCAGATTCCTGGTCTGGCTCAGTCACAAAAATTAGACTAATGGCTCCACTTCTCGGGCACCTCCACTGTGCCAGCTGCTGTGCTAGTGTTTTACCTAAGGGCTCTTCAACAACCTCGCAAGGACTGAGAATATGTTCCTATTGAAAAGATGAGGAAATCGAGGCTGAGAGAAGAGAAAGCCTTGCCCAAGGTCACCCAGGCTTGAAGATATTCCTTCTCTTGAAGATGCATCAAATAGGTGGAACCCCTTACATAGCCTGCACGGTCCTATGTGATCTGGTTTCTGCTTCCTTCTCTGCTACACCAGCCTCTGCCCTCTCCCTTGGTTCCACCAAGTTTCTTTCCATCTGAGGGTCTCAGGGGCTTCAGTGCCAGGAGCTCTACCCTTCTTCCTCCATCTCTGCCCTTTGCAAACCCTGCCATCCATCAGGTCTCCATGGAAATGCACAGGAAGTATTCCCTGAGTCCCAGACTGGGAGACCCCATTAAACCTCTCAGCAACCTCTGCTTGGCCTTTGGAGTACTTTTCACAATTATAGGTATTATTTCACAACCACAACAATAGTGAGCCATGTAATTTTGTGTTTATAGTCCTTATATATCCGTGCAATGCCTGGCACATGGATGATTCTCAATATATTTGTTGATGGGAGAACAATGAATGAGAGAATAAACCATAAATGAAAATCCCTCTCGCAGTTACGGACTGGCTGTGATTTTGCTGGGTGACAGGGGACTTGTCCCCAGACAAGACTGGCTTCTCTTCGTCATCCCCTAATCTCAGACCCCAGCAGTGGCAGCCAGTTTCCTGGTTCCCGCAGGCGACAGTGGTGGGGTCAGACTTGCCTCCTGTCTTGCAAGGGGAAGTATGCCCTGTTTCACTTCTGCTTTGAGGTGAGACACATCCTGTGTATCAGACCACCCAGAGAGTGATCCTGTCCTCCTGAACCAACCACCAACGGTGGCCAGCGTGGTGTTCAGGCACTGGAGGTCCTGTAGACATGGCTCTCATTGCTGTGCTGGGAGCCCAGGCCCCAAGCCTTGCCCTGCCTCCTTCTCAGATGCGGCTGACCCACTGTGGAAGCCACTAGCAGTGGGCTTATTTCTCCGACGCCCCAACTCCTTCTCACCAAGGGAAGAGCCCTGGGGTAGAGAATCCCTGAGTTCAATTCTTCCTCTGCCATGTGTGTGCTCAGTTACCCTGGGTAAGTCTCTCTACAACCCTGAGACTCAGATTCTCCTCTGAGAAGCGGGGGTACCATCGCCCACCCATCTCCCTCTGGGCTGTCCTCGGGCTTGAGTAGGACACTGGGCTCACGCGTGCTTGGGTTTCAACATAAAATATAAATATAATTGGCTTTCTTTCCCACCCTCCCCAAGCGGTGTCGGAGGACTTCTAGGTGTATTCAAAACAGAAGGTTCAGATGGCTCCCATCAATGAAGGGGTGTTTACAGTGCTGCCCTAAAGTTATGGGGTATTTTGCACCAGCCAGTCACCTTTACAAAGCTGCTGTTGTCATCAGATCCTCACCATGACCCCTTGAAGGAGACTGTCATCCCCTCGCCCCCAAACGTGAGGTCCAATGAGGTGAGCAGACTTGCACAGGATCCTACAGGTAGTTGGTGCCAAAGTAAGACAAGGACAGCAGGGAACAGCAGGGCTCCCCTCAGACTGCAAAGGGGTTTAGTTCTCAGAACGTTTCAAAGCCCTTATCTCTCCAGTTCTCATGCCAACCCCCAGGCTCAGCGTAGTTTCCAGAGCCTGGGCAGGGTTACATGGGGAAGAAGTGGCAGGTGAATGAGAGCAGGGTTCTGGCTTTGGGAAGAGGAAGGGGATGAGGAAAGGGGGTCATTCCCAGCCGAGATGGCGGCCAGCCCCTCGGAGCCTGGGAGTGTTTAAACTTGTGTTCTACCCAGATCTGGGGCCGAGAAGAGCAAAGCCTGACAAGTGAGCTAGGTTCGCCCCTCCCCCACCGTCCCCTGTGATGTGACCCCAGGGCCCAGGCTGGATCAGGGCTCCCAGACAATGGCCCGTTTGTCACTCTGAACCCTGGACTTGACAACACTCACTTCCCTGTGGAAATCAGTTGTTGAAAGTGCAGGCTGGGTGGGGGAAGTTCGGGGAAATCTCTCTCCAGTTTCCAGGCTGTCACCTTTTCTTGTTTGGTTTGATGCCAAAGCCCTTTACCCCTCCAGAATTTGCCTCCCCAGCCCCTCCTCCTTACCGACCCGAACTCTTACACAGCCTTCAAACCCCAACCCAAATGCCCCCTTCTCCATCTTCCCCAGCTCCCTTATGCAGCATTAAGCCTCCTCCTCTATTTCTGTAGTGCTTCCTACACAGCCCCTACCAGGCCTTTCCTAGAGCTCCATAGTTGCTGCTCTGCGTGTCTGTTACCCTTCACCAAGAGAGCAGCTCCCGCATCGGCTCAGCTTTGCATAAACGTTGGCTGAATGAATTCAACCAATTCTAAACGAGCACCTGTGTGCAATGGGCACTTACAGTGGAGGATACAAGGGTGAGCAAGCTGTGTTCTCTTCCCTCAAAGAGCTTCTATACAATTGGAGAGGCAAGCTACAGGGGCAAGGAAGGAAACACAAGAGCCACGCCGTAGCACGTGAGTGCTGAACACAACCAGGATTCGAATCCTGCTTCTGCCCATAACTTGCTGTGTGGCTCTAAGCAGGTCTCTTAGCCACACTGACCTTGGAACCCAGCAAGAGTTATCACTACAGGAGATTGGGGGTTGGGCTGCCATCGAGGAGTTTAGAGCTCCACAGTCAGGGGCTACTGGCAAGTCCCTCTTCCTCCAAAGTCACAGGAGGAAGGGGAACGTCTTACCTGATCAGAATTTAGTTCAGGGTATTTCACCCTCAGCACTACTGACGTTTGGGGGTGTCGTAGAGGCTGTCCTGCACAGCATAGGGTGTTTAGAAGCACCCATTAGATGCCAGTAACACCTCCTGCAGTTGTGACAACCCAAAGTGACTCCAGACATTGCCAAATATCCTTCAAATGGGGATCAAAATCCCCCCCAGTTGAGAACCCGTGGCCAGTTCCTGGTTCTCCTCCAGCACCGCATGCGGGGGCCTGGAAAAGGCGAGGGGAGGAGTGTCTTGAAAGTGTCAGGATGAAAGTTTCACAGGGTCACTTCTGGCAGAGCCCTGCCCACTCTCTTCAGCTTGTGTCGCTCAGGCTCTGAGGACACACGGCTTGAGCAGCAGCAGCATATTTCATCTTGAAAAGGGGCCTCATTCCCAAGACAGCACCTGGCCATGCCTACCAGATGTTCTCAGGCTGTGGAGAGAAGGATGAGAGCTACTTGGGTTGGATGAATATCAAAGGCGCCAGGAAATGTTTCTTTCCCAGGATGCCGTGGGCTTAAAAATTATATTTTCTGTCTCAAGAGATACTTGAGGATTAAAGGGAGAGGGGAAATTCAATCTGGATAAGCAATCTGGTACAATTCAAAGCTCACAGAGAGGAGGCAGACTCAGTTCCAGTCACGACAGCCATGAGCTGCCTGAGACTGACAGGGACTTTCCTGTCAGTTGAGTAGACCAAAGGTCTGAAATTTTGTGCTCCCCACCCCCATCCCTACCCCTCCACACACACACACACAAGGGTTCTCCCAGTCTCATTGCCAGTTGAGTTCAAATGAAAAGGTTGGGGCTCAGAGAGAAAGGAACTTGCTGGGGATCACACAGCAACTCCCCATCTCCCCTTACCTTCACGGGGACCAGATTTTCTTTGTGGAAGGAGTATGTGCTGATTCACTGAGCAATAGGTGAATCTTGCTGCCGCAAGAGCAGCAGATAGAAGTCAAATCTAAAAGCAGATAGGGCTGAGTTCCTGGCACCTGCTCTGCCCCCAAAAAGGCTTAGGGCAGGTGTGAAGGCCTGGAGCTGCCTGAAGTGCTTGCAGGCTGAAGTCAGGGGCTGTGAGCCAGAGAGAAAGGAGCAGACAGACAGTGCCTTCCAGAGAAAGGCCTGGGGGAGAAGAAAGGTCACTGGTCTCCACTCAGAGTCAGTGACTCTTCCCTACCAGAGGGCCCCTATGTGAGGTTATGTCCACGTTACACAGCATCTGTACCCGAGCAGGACTGCACCACTCACAGGATAGTCTGCTGAGAGGAATACAGAGGCCCCAGCCAGGGCCCCAGAGAGAGCAGCAGGCGATGCCTCGCTGACCCAACGGTCTCAGAAGGTGAGGGCAACAGCATAGGGAGGGGGAACTGGGCTCTGGGATTCCCCTGTTGGCTGTGGGGTCTTAGGCCTCACCTCCTGGGGCCTTCTACTTCTCATCTGGTATGATGATAAGTTTACACAATGAAAAGGCATGTAAAGTATGCTACACGCCCAGAACATAAGAAGTGCTCAAGAAATGGAGTGATCATTATTATTCCATGTATCTGAAATTTTCTGGTAACTGAGGAGGCCTGTCAGTCGGCTCCTATTCAGCTTTCCATTCCCCCAATTTCCATCCACTTTACCAAAGCCTCACAGATTCCCTTCGTGTCTCAGGTGTATTTCATGTACAGTTGGCCCTTCAACAACACAGCTTTGAACCGCACAGGGCCACTTATACAAAGATTTTTTTTTTTTCAATAAATATACGGTTGGCCCCCTATATCCTGGGTTTTGCATCTATGAATTCAACCAACTGTGGTGGGAATCTCCATATACAGAGGCCTGACAAATTATGTGAATTCTTGACTGTGTGGGAGTCAGCACCCTTACCCCCTGCATTGTTCAAGGGTCAAATGTATTTCTTCTTTGTAATAGCCAAAGGTTCCATTTTAATTGTTTTGATAGGTCACTTCCTACAAAGGAATACAGACTTCAATGCCCATCCAACATAAGATTTGGCACTTCGTGATTTGGCACAACCCTCAGCCTTTGGCAGTCCTATACCTCTGGAGGTCCTGTACCTGTGGCGGTCCTTGTAGCTATCCATCATTGTTTTGATAGGTCACTTCCTACAAAGGAATACAGACTTCAATGCCCATCCAACATAAGATTTGGCACTTCTTGATTTGGCACAACTCTCAGCCTTTGGCAGTCCTATACCTCTGGAGGTCCTGTACCTGTGGCGGTCCTTGTAGCTATCCATCGAGCTGTCAGTTGTCATTTCACTCTGCTGTCGAGTCCTCCGCCTCTACTACACTGCCTGTAGTGTGCAGCTTCTAATCTGCTTTGGTCTGAGAATCGGATTTCCAGGCTGGTTAGAACTGTGTATAAAGTAGGCAGGAGGAAGCCGGAAGGAGTCTGTGGCAGGGTTTCTCACATGGACCAGTGATAGCAGGATCACTTGGCGTGTCATGCAGAGTCCCAGGCCTCCTGAATCTGAATCTCGGGAGAAGGCTGTGGAAGCTGCGATTTAAGCGAGATGTTCTGCACAGTAGCATTGGAGAACCACAAGTAGGAGACTAAGACAGCTACTTCTGCTTTGAGGCCTTTTTGGTTTTTTTTCTAGTTCCTTTGGTAAAGGGACATGTTGCCCTAGCTCATTTCTTTTCCCACCATGTTTTTCTGCATCCCACGCCCTGTGTGGTTCCTCACCTCAGACTCATTACAAAGTCTGGGAGGCCAGCTCGTGCTGCTCCAGGTGTACTGGGGCCTGTGTGCAACCCCGAGCACAACCATGAGGCTTAGAAATGTCCTCAGAGCTGCCTGGGGCAAAATCCCTGTTCATGAGGGCAGTGTGGTCAGGAGGCCCTTCTTTCTGCTCTTGGCAACATGGCGTCTCTGCCAATAGAAAAAACTTCCCAGCAGAATTTCTTAGAACCCAGACAAGGCAGAACCACCACAGTAGCTAGAGGAGAGCAGCCGTCCAGCCCAAGGCGGAACAAGAAGTCCTACCTCTTGACCACTCTGATTCCTGCACATGCCACATGCCACAAGGCTGGAGGCTGCTTCCTCTTTAACCCTTCTCCACTTTAGAAAAAAATGCAGCTCCCTGCCAGCATTAATTTAACACTACACATAGGAATGCTACGTTTTCTAGGATTTGACATTTTTAGCGATCGAGAATTACTATATTTTGTAAATGGAGATACCCCAAGTGAACACAGAATGCTATAAATAGAATCATGTCATTTGTTTCCAAAGACTATCGATATACTAGAGCGATGCGAAAATAATAAGAGCGAGACATTTCGTGGCAAACTTTGGGGGTGAGGTTAGGACTGTAATCTGTGAGTTATCTCGGCGTAAACACTGAAGCCACAAGCACTGCTGGCGAGTAGTCTCGGGGCAAACAGGAAATGGGTTAAAGACGACCCTGTTCACTCTAGCCCACTGTGGTTATTCCCTTCTCTAAACTCCTGGGCTTCAGAGTCCAGGACCATCATCATCATCATCATAACAGCTCACGTTTAGGGAGGGGGTCACAACATTCCAGGCACTGTCTTGGCTTTTTACCCATATTCTCTCATGTGATTGTCATGGCTCCATGAGGTGGTACTGTTGTCTCATTTTACTGATGGGAAAACCGGAGCTCTGAGAGATGCAGTGACTTACTCAGAGTCACGTGCTGGCAAGTGGTGCTGCTGGAATCTGCATCCAGTTGCCTGTCTCCTGAGCCTGCCCTCTGAACTGCCATACTACCGACTAAAAACAAATGCCTAGAAAGGCACTTGGCTGGGAGCCAGAGGCTCCGGGTCCTGTGCTGGTTCCATCTAGAGCCGAGGACAGGTCACTCTGTTTATCTGGGAGAAAATGAAGAGATTGGACCAGATCTCCAAGAACCCCTCTGCTCTCTGGCTCTTATTGGACCACCCTCATCCTCACCCACACTGGGGTCACCCAAGGCATGTCACACACATCTTGGCTTTAATGGCCTCATTTCTCAACATGAATAAATGCCTTCGATGATTTGATTTAGGGAGCGAGATCAGGTGATTACGTCCAGGTCTTTCTCACAGTTCACGTGTCTCTTCCTACATGCTGGGCTCTGTGAGGGACCCCACCACATCCACCTGCTCCCTTCATCTCACCAACTCACTCATTCAACTCTCATTGACTGAAGAGTCTGCCAGAAGAATTTCTCAGCCTAGTGAGCCGAAACAGGTCAGCAAATAAGTACAGTGTCACAAGCACAGGAGGAAGAGCAATACTCAGAGGTATGCACGGGCAGGTGCGTGTGTGTATGATGGTTGGGGAGAAAGGTGAAGCCACATCATCTGTAACAGATGAGAAAATAGGCTCAAGAGATAGAACTATCCTTAATTTTCACAGCTAAGAAATGGCAGGGCTGGAATTTAAACCCAGGTCCTCTTGGGTTCAAGCCTATTGCTTTTCTCTCTTCTACCAAGAAATGGTTATTAGTATCTATCTTCTGGCGGTGGGCTTGCAATCAGCAGACACACATACTCCATATCTAACCAAACCACACACTCCCCAAGAGCCAGGCTCTGCATCTGGGCAGCAGGGATGAAAGAAGGTGGGCAAGTCTGAGCAACGGCAGTAGGAATAGGTAGGTGGGAGGACTGGATGATGACGGAGGATTTTGACTTCTGGATTCTGGCTTGGATGAGTGGGTGGAAGGGGGTGCTGGTCAGAGAGGAGGAAGGCAGGGGGAGCAGCTGGTGGGGAAACTGGGGCTCGAGGCATGTGCATTTCAGGCCCGGCTCTGAAGGATAGCGACCTGGCATTCTAACTTGTCAGCCGTCTCTTCTTCCACCAGATCATTCTCTGGGCCTTCTTCTCTCTGGTCATCTTTGCAAGAGGGAAGAGGGCAGGGGCGATTGCTGGTCTTACATGCAGGATCCTGAGGATCACAGATGACTAGGAAGGGGGCTCCCACTTGGGAATGTGAGAGTAGCCTACGTTTGCTTATTGCCTGCTGGTTAGCAAGTCCTTTCATATACAGCTATCTTTTGATCCTCCAACCACCCTGGGAGACAGCTTCCCATATTGTAATTGAAAGATATTGATGCTTAGAAAGGAGCAAAGGTTTGTCTGAGGGAAGGGAAGGTGAAAAAGGAAAAGAACGGATTTTTATCAAGGTTCTGCACCATGCTAGGAATCAACAAGTGCTCTTCACATACATTAACAGAGCTGTTCTCTCAAAATCTGTACATGCAGCATCAATAGCTCATTTCACAGATGTGGAAATGGCCTCTGCTAAGTAACTTAGGAACCCAGCTAGTGAGGGAGCGATTCGGATATAACACCCTGTACCCAACACTCGAGCCCAGAGTTCACTCATTCAGTCCACACATTCAGCCAACAACCATTTTTCCAGCATCTACTATTATGCTACACATTGAGGAACAAAGAAATGAATGCACTAGGCAAGCTTCTGCCATGCTAGGGTGTCAATGTGTCATGCGTTGAAGAAATACAAGGGGCTATGGGAAGTCGTCACGGGGGATTAGTGACATGAGCTGAGCTGATGCATGATGACCAGGAGTGACTGGGTGTGGAGAGGAGGAGCTGAGTCACTAAAGAGTTTGCGATGTTCCAGGTGCCTGGAGAAACAGCCTGGGACCAGATCGTGCAGGGCCGCATCTAAGATTTCTTGAGGTTCAAGTCACCAGAGGTCTAAATAAGTGGTGAGCACCGTCCGAGTGTTTTTTTAAAAAGGACCCTGCCAAGAGGAGAATGGCCCGGAGTGAAAGCAGAGCCTACTGAGGAGGCCCTCCTGGCCATGCAAGAGGAAGCTGAAGACGAGAGAGGGCTGGGCCGAGGGTGGCAGCAGAGGGCCTCGGAGGATGGATCTGCAAGCACTTGAGGAGGTAAATCGACAGGACTTGGGATGAACTCGCTGTGGCAAGATGGAGGGGGAGGAAGCGGCAGTAACTGTCAGGTACCCCTCTGGCTTGCAGTAACCCCCACACTCTCAGCAGGTTAGGGCAGGGTGCTAAGATCTTAAACCTCAGTCAGAGCTGAGAGAGGATCTCCTTTGATTTGTTTCAGAACGCCTTGAGGTCTGCGAGCCAGAGCTGGGCTCACTTACTTGGCAAGAGGCACCTCTGAACAAACCGGCAGTTTCCTAGTATATTTTACTGTCTGCTCTCTAGGCTCGACAGAAACTTTCCTTGCTCTGGACCATAGGCCTGTGGAAAGACATCTTTTAGTAAACTCCCAGCCAGGCTCTCTAAGATAGTGAATTCTAAAGTCCTCCTCACTGTCTGCAACTGCCTCATTGGCCACTACGACCCTGGCAACAGGACACGACTTTCCAGCAGGGATGGGACTGCTGCAGCCAGGCTGGGGACAGAGATGCTGCACATGACATTTTATTCCTGCTTCTGATATGTACAGGTATTTACAGTTGGTATGAGCTTATGGTACATTATTTCACAAAATTATCTTACATCCTGTGCATTCTTCTGGGCAGGAAGCGGCAGATTCTGCTCCGAACAGCCCACGGATGGTGGAGGAAAAGGACGCTCAGAGGACATTCATGGGGGCTGTCTGCCCCCTTCCCCAGTACTGAAGCCTTCCCACAGGCCATCTGGGCCTCCCACCTGCTCTGGGTGCTAGCTGCTTCCAAAATCTTTCTCCTCGAGTGGAAGAACACCAGTGCGGAAGCAGCAGCAGCAGCGGCCCCCACTCGCTGACAGTGGCAAACTGACATCTGCAGCCCAGAGCCTGACAGATCCTATTGAATATCAACAGCAAGACGGGAATCCTCGCCATCCTCTGACCCCAGTGCAGCTGGGCCTCACGGGGCGCTGGCATGCATCTTCTCCAGGCAACTCGTCCAGAACGTGACCAGCCGGTTGTCGCGGTTTATACAGAAGTCCGTGAAGTCCTTTAGCAGCCGATCGGCAAACTTCTCATCTCCTGTGGCACTAGAGCGCCACGTCTTGGTCAGCATGGTGTTGTAGGCCCAGTTGTAGCCCACCCGTTCCTCACAGAACATGTTCTGGTTGGTGGAGCTGGTGGAGTTTCGCCGCCGCCGCTGCTGCCCGGAGAACTTGCGCTTGGAGTAGGGCAGCTGCAGGAACACTGTTCCTGCCAGGAAAGGAGGAACCGTGTCGTGGCCACCGGGCGGCGGGGGGGGGGGGCCCGCGCTTGGCTGGGGTGCTTCTGTGGCCACAGGCTTGGTGCGAGGGAAGAACCCCGGAGCATGGGGCCAGGCCTCTCCCAGGGCTCACACTCCCGTCGCAGGGGCCCACCTGCCCACATTTTGCTCAGAGTGCCTCACCTGTAACATGGATGTACTGAGGCTTGTTCTCAGCTGGAAAGTTAAAAGCAGAGGCAGAATATTTATCTTGAACAAACCCAAACCTAAGGGAAGGACAGGAAGACACGCTGATTAGCTGCCTTAGCTAAAGAGACAGGGGAGAGAGAGTGGCTAACAGGACTCTCTGGCAGTTCTGGGCTAAAGGAAAGATCTCTTTCAAAACAGAACATTCAGGATGCTAATTTTTATCCTTACCGCATCTCAACCTCTGCCCCTTCAATGGCTCACCAGATCCCCTCCCGCCCAGCCTCTTTTCATCTTCGTGGTGGTGAAAGCCTGCCATACTCTTTCTCTGTCCAGCACTCCCTCCCTCCTGTGCACCCCCAGCCATCCCATTAGACCTTCCCACTGTGCCCATCCACATCCTTGGAACTGTCGAGTTCTCCAGAAAATGGTCCTTATCTTTATTTACCTTAACCATACCTCTCTCTCTGTCCTCAAAGTCTTCCACACTAAGCACATACTAGGTTCTCAATAAAGGCATTAAAGTAAAGTAACTTAATTGAAACTTTTTTCTTAAAATTGAGAAACACCAATCTGGTGCTGTCCGCTTCACTGTGTTCTAGAAATAGGCAGGAGGGGCCATTTTTCATCTATAGCTGTTCTATTCCATTTCTCGTCTATGGCTTGTTCTATTCCTGGTTTTTCTATTTCCATAAAGCACATTTATTACAGCTCTACCTGCTAAGTGCTGTAAAGGACGTGTTAATAGATGTAGCCCTGCTCTGAGTCTGAGGGGTTTATGTAATGAAGGCAAAGATGGAGGCAGAACTAAAGGAGGTAAAATGTCTATCTCTTCTCCTGGACTGAGGTCCTCAGGGAGGTGCTGTGCTGTAGCTCTACATAAGCTGCTGGCTTTACACTGGCATTTGATGACTATTTGCTGAAGAACACATGAAGTCAGATATGCAAATTAAATGGACAGGCTAACATGCACCGATTCTATCAAATATGGGAATGGCCCTGGGTTTTGCCTTTCTTCCTCTCTACTTTCAATCGAGGCCATTTATTTATTCAGCATGCATCAGCCTGACCAGATTCTTGCCTCATTTCTTCCTTGGGTCACTAGGAAGGATGTTTAATTTAAAAAAGGTAATTTAACAACATGGTCCTTGGCCCTCTTACTGACCACTTGGGGAGCACACGAGCCAGGATTTCAGTGAGGGCAGGGGGATCCAGTCCCTAGGAAGGGGATGCACTAATTTCATGCTAACTGCCCAAAGATGAAGAAGGAGCTGGAACACCAGATATTTTTCTAGCTCTTTCTGGGATGGACCTTTGTTTGCTCTCAGAGCCATATTCCCACCTAGAGTTCCACTCTATGCAAAAAGCTACAC
>NW_011889349.1:274589-283126 GCF_000151845.1 Pteropus vampyrus
CCCTCCCTCCTGTGCACCCCCAGCCATCCCATTAGACCTTCCCACTGTGCCCATCCACATCCTTGGAACTGTCGAGTTCTCCAGAAAATGGTCCTTATCTTTATTTACCTTAACCATACCTCTCTCTCTGTCCTCAAAGTCTTCCACACTAAGCACATACTAGGTTCTCAATAAAGGCATTAAAGTAAAGTAACTTAATTGAAACTTTTTTCTTAAAATTGAGAAACACCAATCTGGTGCTGTCCGCTTCACTGTGTTCTAGAAATAGGCAGGAGGGGCCATTTTTCATCTATAGCTGTTCTATTCCATTTCTCGTCTATGGCTTGTTCTATTCCTGGTTTTTCTATTTCCATAAAGCACATTTATTACAGCTCTACCTGCTAAGTGCTGTAAAGGACGTGTTAATAGATGTAGCCCTGCTCTGAGTCTGAGGGGTTTATGTAATGAAGGCAAAGATGGAGGCAGAACTAAAGGAGGTAAAATGTCTATCTCTTCTCCTGGACTGAGGTCCTCAGGGAGGTGCTGTGCTGTAGCTCTACATAAGCTGCTGGCTTTACACTGGCATTTGATGACTATTTGCTGAAGAACACATGAAGTCAGATATGCAAATTAAATGGACAGGCTAACATGCACCGATTCTATCAAATATGGGAATGGCCCTGGGTTTTGCCTTTCTTCCTCTCTACTTTCAATCGAGGCCATTTATTTATTCAGCATGCATCAGCCTGACCAGATTCTTGCCTCATTTCTTCCTTGGGTCACTAGGAAGGATGTTTAATTTAAAAAAGGTAATTTAACAACATGGTCCTTGGCCCTCTTACTGACCACTTGGGGAGCACACGAGCCAGGATTTCAGTGAGGGCAGGGGGATCCAGTCCCTAGGAAGGGGATGCACTAATTTCATGCTAACTGCCCAAAGATGAAGAAGGAGCTGGAACACCAGATATTTTTCTAGCTCTTTCTGGGATGGACCTTTGTTTGCTCTCAGAGCCATATTCCCACCTAGAGTTCCACTCTATGCAAAAAGCTACACATTAAACAACATTTTTGGCCAAGGTACTTTGCTAGGCCTTGTAGAAGGAAATGAAAATGAGGAAAATGCATGCCCTTGACCTCCAGAGCCCCCCAAATTAGTATGATAGATGGGCAGAGTGTATTGGGTAAAAGGGAAGGAGGGATTCAGAGTGGAAGGTGTAGAAGGGGGTGGGGCTTAGGTGGGAACGTGGGGGAAGGGGTCTAGGGGAGGAAAGAGAAGCAGGTTTAGGTGAAGGGGCACACAGCAGAGTCCTGAGCCGTGATACATGGGGACTGGGCAAGAGACATATGAGGAAATCTAAGGCTAGAAAAGCAGGCTGAAGAGGTTAGAGCAATAGTTTAAAGAAGTCATGACTGGAATCTGGACTAAAGTGGATCTGGAGGAGGATGCTGTGAAAGCAGATTTGACAAAGGCCACATCCCAAGTGATATCTGGCCAGCAAGGTGCAGTGACTGCCCGATGATATATGAGCTGAGTAGCATCAAACCTGCTGATCAACTTATCAGTTGCCTGGGGTCTTCCTAATAGGAACTGCTGTCTACTGAGGGCCTACTAGGGGCCAGAAACATCAGAGAACCCTCCCGACAACCCTGTGAAGGGTGAGAAGACAAAGGTGAAGCAGTTCCAGGACTCACTCAGGGTTCCTCAGCCAGACGTTGGTGGAGGCGGAGGTGAACCAGGCCTGTCTGCCTGCAGCACATCGATGCCCTTACCACCCATCACTGCACTCCCTACCTTCTGTCCCGCACTGGCATCCCTCCCACTGGAAGGAGGAAACCAGATGCTCTGGCATTCATTCCACAGCCTTTACTGAGCATCAGAGCTAGGTCTACGAAGTAAAGGGAAGCACAAGGTCTAAGGAAGGCCGGAGTCAACTTGGGCGAGGAGAGGTTGAAGAGTCTGGACTTCACCCTGTGGCTGGGGGGTGGCAGGCGTGTGCGTGGTGGGGATGGTAACAGCTGAAGATGCTTGAATAAGGAGATATGATACTGAAGAAGATACAGCCAGAAGATTACTCAAGCAAGAACGAGAGGCTTTGCTTATGCCATGATTAACAAGCAGCAGTAATTGACACTGGAGACAAAGCTAGACTGGCCTGAGGGGTGGACAGCTAAGCCTAGGAAAGGCTTTCCCTGGAACACACATTCAGCGCCAGTAAATACCTATTGACTTATCTATTGCTTTTTAACCATTGGTTATTTTTTAAACATGTGGCAAGGGGCTCTTGACAAATTTCAGTTTTCCATCTCATGTCCTCTCCTGGAGAGCTTGGCTCAGAGTCTTTTTGGAAGCTAAGAAAGGAGCTCTGAGGTCTGAAAAACAACAGCCACAGGAACTGGCAAGGTAGTGTTTATCTTTGAAACCAAAGCCAGGGTCCTATCAGAGATAAGCAGCAAATTTGTCATTGGTGGATTAGATCTGTTTCCCCCAAAATAAAACAAGCTGGTTTTTGCTTTGGCAACTGCTATTCAAGACAAACAAGGATGCACTATTCTCTCTATTCCCACTATTCTCTCTTGCTAAGGGACAAACCTGTGTGCAATGGCTTCCTGGAAAAGGTGCATTCGATCCCAGTATGTCTCCGGTTCAAAGCCTGAAAGGAAAACAATAAATGCTGAGTTCTGACATCGAGGTCTGTAATTTTCCTTGGGTCTGGCCTTCTCACTACTCTTGGCAATTCTTCCTCCTTGAGCCTAGGCTCTGCTTTTCCACACTGTCTACTTTAGGAAAGACTAGCCCCCGTCCCAAGGTGGGACACCCTAAAGAAAGTGACAGCCAAGCATTCTCATCATCCTTTCTTCCAAGCTCTATCAGGATCTAGAAAGAGGATGAATATGAGTCCTCAGTAACCAGTGTGAGCTATCAGAACTCGGTAGAAGATTCATGCCAATGACCTCCTACTATGTCAAAAGTGGAAAGCAACATAGTAAAGTACAGACAAAGGATAAGCTTTAAATGCATGTTATCTGCTTCTAAAGAGCAAACAAAAAATTTTTTTTTAAATTTTTTTATCACCAATCTTCCATTTCCCTATAGGGAAAGGCAATATAATAAGCTCGATTTTAGGGGTGGGAACATTGAAGCAAATACATAAAAAAATGATTTGGGGAAAAGCGATCATCTCGTGGGGGGGAGTGATGCATACCGCTGCCCTCCGCCATTGCCCACTTCATTGCTCCAGCTTTGCTCCTTCTGTAGGGTTGCTGAGGACAGAGGGAGGAGGTGGGCGGGCTGGATAGCCTGTCACACAGCAACAGACAAAGGGCAGGCTGCTCTCAGGACTGAAATGCTGAGGCCTGGAGCAGCAACAGCACATGACATCCCAAAGATCAGGGGTGCCTGCAGTGGCCTTGTTACTCTTTCCACATTTGAAATCTTCTATCTAGGATAGATTTGAAGATTCTGGGCAACTAAGGGCAAGAGAGAAAAGAGACTTTGGCTTTAATAGGAAAAAACACAAACAGAAGATTCTTGTCAGGTTTTTAAGGTTTTGAATTCACTATTATCAGAAGGGGTAATAACAGGAAGAGAAGAAGCACAGAAGCAAGAAAATCAATTTTTAGATTTAAGTCCTTATTCCCTGAAGCTAGGGCTCCTTTCGTTCAGCTGTAACCATGGCAACCAACAGAGGATGCTGGTCTTGAAGACTAGGTTACAACTGGCAGAGAAAACCACCAGCTCACATAAAGATGTCCTCCCATGCCAGCCCCAGAAGCAATGCTGTGCTGTTACCGTGAAGGTGGAAAACCCCAGAAAAGTCTTTGGATGGTGTGGGGAACGATCTCTCTGTTCCCTCAACATATTTAAAACAGCAGTATGAGGCGGTATCTGGCTTAAAATTGTCAGATATGAACATAATCATCTTGTATTTCAGAACTGCAAAAATGGTCCTGTCTCAGCCACACAGTGAGGGCACATGAGAGTGTGTGTGTGTGCAAGAGGGGGTGGGGGAGGGAGAAGAGCACTTTGTAAACTCTAAGGATCACTGTGGGGCTACCCTGGAATCCCAACTGTCACTTCAAATCTTGCATCTATACAAAAACATCTTCCAAGATGTAAACAGAGAATATACAGATGGCCCATTAGAATGAAAACTATTTGTACCCCAGGGACAGCCTGTCTCAGCAAAAAGGCAGAAACACTTAGCTCGGCCTCCTCAGCCTGGCGAGACCTCTGAGCCAGTTCTCTGCCACCGACCATAACACAGACTTACAAGGGCATAGGAAGAAAATGTCTCCCTTACTCCCAAAGCTTTTTCTTTTGCATTGATAATGTCTATATCTAAGAAACTAAGGAGGCTCCTAATGTATTAGCAACTCTAGCTTTCCATTTTTAAAGAGTTCATCTGCAAGTTCATCTAAAGCTCTAGAGGAGCTATTTACATGTTCATCACAATGAGCACTTGGTGATATAAAGTTCTGGGCTGTGTGAAGATGCATCCTTCGAGCTGTCCTACACCTGTCCTCAGAGTTCTGGTGGACCTGGGTGGAACAGCAGGGCAGGGTCAGTGGCCCCTGCGTTTCCCCATTCAGATTGACAACCCTGTTCTAAGGGAAGGGCTCCATGTGGGTCCTGATCTCCTCCTATGAGCCTCCTCCTGCTCTGTCTTCCTTGATATTTGGGACCCAAGCCATGTGCAATGTTCCAGGTGCTGACACACCACAGCTTTGCACAAAAGGACACTATTTCCTCTTTTGCTTTCAATGCCTCCCCTTTTCAGCCTTTTTGCATGAAACAGCAGATTCAAGTCTCCTATGAGGTTCAAATTCCCACAGCCCAAACTAGTTAGGTTGGAGCACAGACAAGAAGGACAGTGTGGGAAGAACACCAGGGTCACTCATGATTTACAGGGTATCACACCCTCTCCCAGCCACCATTCTGCTCCAGGCCTTACCAAGGTCTTCCTGAGTTGCAGAGCAGCTCAAAGCCACCCCCAGTTTAGGAATAAGGAATTTGAGACTCAGAGACATTAAGTGATTTGTGCAGGGTCGCCCAGCCACTAAGTGAAGAATGAGGACTAAAACCAAGGTCCTTTCCGCCCCTTGTCCGAAGGCTTTCTCTATGCACTGGCCTGTGTGGATCAGATACCTAGAGAGGTGTCCTTGGGGGAAAGAGGGGATCTTACTCATGGAGACAGAACCCCGAGAGGGGAGTATCTCTTACTATCGAATAGGTGCTCGCTGCCCTCCTTAAGCAGACAGCTGATGTTGAGTGGGATGAAGAGCTGGGCTCGAAGCGGATCGCCATATAGGTAACTGGGCAGCGCAAAGGGACCCTCCAAAACTGGGACCAACAAAAAGCCACAGGAGGTGGCTTTTCGATGCCAACCTTGGACCTGGTGGAAAGCACAGAAAAAAAACAGTGTCATTTTCAAGTTTGTTCAGACAAGAGAAAATACTGCCCAAGGAGAGAAGCCACCAGAGTGGCATCTCGCACATTGATTGCCATGTTTATTTATCGATGTTTGCTAGCTCCAAACCGGTCCAGGGCAGGAAAACGCACACTCTAACCTCCTGATGAATACTTGAAAAACTGAGTTGAACACATAGTTCCTCTTCTTGGCCCAAGCTTCTGCAGCTTCAGTGTTTCTTCTGGGAGGAAGAGACTGGAGAAAGCTATTTCTTGCCTCCTAAAAACCCTTCTCATTCTATAGGATGTTGGAGGAAGGTCACAAGATATAGGTTAAGTCCTTCCAATTTTGTCCTTTATAAAAAATTTACTAAGTCCAAAGTATCAAATAGGAAAACGATCCACTCAGGCTGGCTGAGTGGGACATGATGCGGGGTGCAAGATGACTGTGGTGGCCTCTGGCCAAAAGCGATAAGGCCTGACCTGGCAGAATGAGAGCTGCTCTCCAGCAAACTCCCAAGAGCTGCCTGTCTGATGACTGACAGAATGAAAGAGGCTGGGGCATAAGGACAAAGCTTCTCATTCCTAACATTTTCTTAGGGAAGAGTGGCAATTTTCTAGGTTTTAAGATACTTTTTAAAAAATAAAGCTCATATGTATATATATTTTAAGCTGATGCATGTGGCTCTGGCATACAGATAAATTTGTGTCAAATACTATTTCAGAAAACTACAGTTTGGGCCATGTCTCGACTTAGACAAATATGATTATTTAAAAACTGAAGGGGACCACTCCTAGTTTCCCAGAAACGCTCACAACAACAGTACAACAAAAGCCGAGCTCTCTGTTTGACCAAGATTATCTCTAAGGCTTAGTCAATGACCTTTTTATTTCATGTAATATTTATCCTAATAAAATCTGAGTTATAATAATTTTAGACATTGCTGTAAAATAATAATTAACATGCACTAGAGATTTATAAAAACTTAACAAAATAATGATAAAAGCATTAGCAGCTTTCAGTAGGTTTTACATAAATTGATGTGAAAATGTCTTTTTAAAAGATAGCTCCTAAATTCTCCTGAGGAAATAAATACTCTTCTTCTGGCCAAATGGTAACTACCCATGTGTGTGTGAACAGTATGGTCGTGTTGTTTTGAGACAGGATTACGCGGTAGGGCTTCCAAGGAAAAGGCTTAGCCTCCTGGGTCCGAGGGTTAGTTCTGCCTGGAGGAAGTGGTCATCCCGGTGTCAACCAGCTGGGGAAGAGCGTGTGTCCTCTGCAAGTTGAGCGGGACAGGGAGCTGGGTGTCTTTTTAAATTTGGACCTTAAGAATGTTTTCCTGATGAGACTCTCTCCAGGGGAGGGTCCTCAAAGGTGCTAATGCCATGTGGAGACAGACAAGAACTGGGCAGACAGAAACCTGGACAAATCTCTTCCCCGGGATACCATGGCTTGTGCGGCAAAATCGGACCGATATGAACTGGATGAAAACACTCTACGTTGCCAGCTGATGCTGTCTGTGCTCCTTTCTCTTTGGTCTTTTCCTTAGCTTTTCATAGTTCTTTTTGAACTTTATTGCTGCTTTCAGCTGTTATTTGAGATACTTGGGGCCATTGTTAGAGGGAAGTGGGATGCAGTTGAAGCCACAGAAAAACAGTCTTTTTGGCCAAAAGACAGAGTATATAAAGAGTAGCAGACTGTGAAGATGGTTACAGAGGGCTCCTGGCAGCTTGGCTAAGGAGTGTTTATTCTGTAAGACACTGGAAGGGGGGATGGGTGTTGGCCAGGGTGGCTTCTTAGTTCAGGAGCAATAAATGACCTCATTAGAGAGAGAGAAAGAGGAAAGATAGGCAGAAGACCAATTAAAACAGGGCTTCTCAACTTTTGCACTCACGACATTTTGGGCTGGTTTATTCTTTGTTGTAGAGGCTGTCCTATGCTATGCATTGTAGAATGTTGAGCAACATCCCTGGTTTCTACCCACTAGATGCCAGGAGCACTCTCCCCACCATTTGTGACAAGTAAAAACGTTTCCAGATATTGCCAAACGTTTCCAGATATTGCCACACCCCCTACCACTCCAGAGGAGAATCGGAGTTAAAAGCAGGGGTGTTCATTAACTAGGGATTGGTTAAGTACACTATGATACAAATAAATAGTAGAATATTCTGTGGCCCTTAAAAACAGTGAGGCAAAACAAAAACAAAACCAACAATGACGCCAACTTATTTATACTGGTATGGAAAACACATAGGCAATAGAAAAAACATAATATGAATAGTATATATCCCAAGCAACTGAATGTGTTAAAAAAAAAAAAAAAAAAAGGTAACATGGCTTTGTATATGCATAGAATCTGTCTGGCAGTACACTCAGCCAAGTGGTAGGATGGCTGCTTTTAGATGGAAACCCCAGGGAACAGGGTAAGGGTGGGAGAGAGACTTACTTTTCACTCAGTGATTCTCAACTGGGGACATTAATCCCTCTTCCCTGGGGACAGGTGGCAATATCTGGAGGCATTTTTGGTTGTCTCAAGGTGGGTTGTACTACTGGCATTAGTGGGTAGAAGCCAGGATGTTGCTCAACATCCTACAACGCACAGGACAGCCCCCACGACAGAGAATTATTTGGTCGCAGACGTCAGTAGTGCCAAGGTTGTGAAACTCTGATCTACACCCTTTTTTGATTGTTTGAAAATTTTCCGGTGTTTAATTTTTTTAAGAGGCTATTTCAATAATCCAAGTGAAAGGTAATAGAAGCCTGAACTAAAAACAAAGTGACATGAATATTAATCATCCACTGTCCCCCTCTGCAAGGTGAGCCAAGGCCCGGTCCTCACGAGAGGAGGTTCTCACCATCTCGAAGAGGACCGCAGCAGTCACTGCCATCCAGTGGAGCTTGATCTCGAAGGCTGCGTTCAAGGAGAAGTTGCCATGGTAATAACAGCTGCACCACTCCAGGCGGTCTGTGCGGTTGTTCACATCTACGTCCAGGGTCACAGTCCTCTGTTCTGGGACAGTGGCAGCTATGTCAGCACATAGGAGGGCCCCCAGGAGAGAGGAAAAAGAAGGAGTGGGATGAGGAGGAAGAACAGACAACGAAGCCTCCAGATATGAAACTGCAGAATCACCTAAGAGAAAATCATAG
>NW_011889349.1:283176-298611 GCF_000151845.1 Pteropus vampyrus
AGTCTTTTTGGCCAAAAGACAGAGTATATAAAGAGTAGCAGACTGTGAAGATGGTTACAGAGGGCTCCTGGCAGCTTGGCTAAGGAGTGTTTATTCTGTAAGACACTGGAAGGGGGGATGGGTGTTGGCCAGGGTGGCTTCTTAGTTCAGGAGCAATAAATGACCTCATTAGAGAGAGAGAAAGAGGAAAGATAGGCAGAAGACCAATTAAAACAGGGCTTCTCAACTTTTGCACTCACGACATTTTGGGCTGGTTTATTCTTTGTTGTAGAGGCTGTCCTATGCTATGCATTGTAGAATGTTGAGCAACATCCCTGGTTTCTACCCACTAGATGCCAGGAGCACTCTCCCCACCATTTGTGACAAGTAAAAACGTTTCCAGATATTGCCAAACGTTTCCAGATATTGCCACACCCCCTACCACTCCAGAGGAGAATCGGAGTTAAAAGCAGGGGTGTTCATTAACTAGGGATTGGTTAAGTACACTATGATACAAATAAATAGTAGAATATTCTGTGGCCCTTAAAAACAGTGAGGCAAAACAAAAACAAAACCAACAATGACGCCAACTTATTTATACTGGTATGGAAAACACATAGGCAATAGAAAAAACATAATATGAATAGTATATATCCCAAGCAACTGAATGTGTTAAAAAAAAAAAAAAAAAAAGGTAACATGGCTTTGTATATGCATAGAATCTGTCTGGCAGTACACTCAGCCAAGTGGTAGGATGGCTGCTTTTAGATGGAAACCCCAGGGAACAGGGTAAGGGTGGGAGAGAGACTTACTTTTCACTCAGTGATTCTCAACTGGGGACATTAATCCCTCTTCCCTGGGGACAGGTGGCAATATCTGGAGGCATTTTTGGTTGTCTCAAGGTGGGTTGTACTACTGGCATTAGTGGGTAGAAGCCAGGATGTTGCTCAACATCCTACAACGCACAGGACAGCCCCCACGACAGAGAATTATTTGGTCGCAGACGTCAGTAGTGCCAAGGTTGTGAAACTCTGATCTACACCCTTTTTTGATTGTTTGAAAATTTTCCGGTGTTTAATTTTTTTAAGAGGCTATTTCAATAATCCAAGTGAAAGGTAATAGAAGCCTGAACTAAAAACAAAGTGACATGAATATTAATCATCCACTGTCCCCCTCTGCAAGGTGAGCCAAGGCCCGGTCCTCACGAGAGGAGGTTCTCACCATCTCGAAGAGGACCGCAGCAGTCACTGCCATCCAGTGGAGCTTGATCTCGAAGGCTGCGTTCAAGGAGAAGTTGCCATGGTAATAACAGCTGCACCACTCCAGGCGGTCTGTGCGGTTGTTCACATCTACGTCCAGGGTCACAGTCCTCTGTTCTGGGACAGTGGCAGCTATGTCAGCACATAGGAGGGCCCCCAGGAGAGAGGAAAAAGAAGGAGTGGGATGAGGAGGAAGAACAGACAACGAAGCCTCCAGATATGAAACTGCAGAATCACCTAAGAGAAAATCATAGATTCTAGAAGCTTTCTGGAAGTCATCTAGTCCAGGGGTCGGCAAACTTTTTCTGTCAAGGTCCACGTAATAAATATTTTAGGTTTTGCAGGCTATGCAGTCTGTTTCAACTGCTCAACTCTGCCATTATAGTGCAAAAGCAGCCCCAGACATTACATAGTAAATGGATAGCCTCTGTTATGTTCCAATAAAACTTTATTTTCAAAAAAAAGGCGGACTTTTAGGGCAGTGAAACTACTCTGTGTGAAACTATAATGGTGGATACATGTCATTATACATCTGTCAAAACCCATAAAATGTTCACCACCAAGAGTGAAAGCTAATGTAAACCGTGGACTTTGGGTGATTATGATGTGTCAATGTAGGTTCATCAATTGTAATAAATGTCCTACTCTGTTGCAAGACATTGATAGTAGAGGAGGCTGTGTGTGTTGGGGCAGAATGTAAATGGAAACCATGCTTTCTGCTCAGTTTTGCTCAATAAAGCACCTAAAAGTGCTCTAAAAATATAGTTTCCTATAAAACAAACCAACAGATAGATGGTAGGCCAGATTTGGCCAGTTAAACCACAGTGTGCCTCCCCCTGATCTAACCCAAAGCCTTCATTTACAGAAGAGGAAGCAGCAGCCCAAGGGGGGAAATGCACTAGTCAAGATCATAGAATCAGAACCTCAGCCGGGCTGAACCCCTGATCTTTTAATCCCAGTGACCCACGAAGGGACACAATTGGACCAGCAACCCAAACCAGAGAGAGGAGGAAGTCTTGTTTTTCTGGTTTCAACCTAGGAAGGCAATAGTTCTATAATCTTTCTTCAAGAAATGAAATCTCGTAATGAAGCTTATCGTCTTGTTCCATCAACTGCCCGTTGTATGAATATTCCAGGTCAGCACCAAACTAGCTCATCCTAACTGGGACTCCTGCTCAGAAATCCAAGAGAGAGATGTTTTAGAGACGGGTCAGACGATCAAGTTCCTGACCAGACTAAAGGCCTGAAACAGGCTCAGAAGTAAAGAAAAGATCAGGGCTCTGCTAGGCCTGGGTACTGACAGACCTCGGGTTTCTATAAACCTTTATCAGCCCCTCATTCTCTGCTGCCCCTGTGAGTCCAATGGCATTTCTTTATCTGAAAGAGTCAGCTTAGTTCTGGGTTCTGCAGGTAGAAGCCCTGAGTGGCTTTAATCACTGACAAGGCTAAAACAGCTCTTGAGTCAGCAATTTTAATGAACATCTCCTGGAAGGCAGTGGAGCTACAGCTAGGACATGGAATGGCACCCAGGCAGAAGATATACAGCTGCCCAGTGTACGGCTTATCGTTCTTTCAAAACCAGAACATGCAATATGGGAAGCATTCTCATCTCAGTTTGGAGTTGGAAGATCTAAGCTCTAACATTTACTGGCCATGTGCCCCTGAGAAAGTTGTCCCCTCTCCCCTGGTTTAGTTCTTTGTTTTCAAGCTGAGATGGTGCCAACCAGTTACTTCACAAAGGAGGGGTGAGAATCGATAAAACAGAGATGAGACTTCCTCTCCTGCCTTCTCCTCTAGCCACCCTCACTTATAACTCTCCTCCTTTCCTCCTTTTCCTGTTATTCCTCCCTCCCAGTTGAAGCCACGAGCTCACCAATGGTCAATCTGAGGCCTGTCCCTGACTCCCATGGACACTGCTTAGCCATCTGTGATACTTAAAGAACTTGGTAGCTCTGATGCTAAAAGTTTCATTAAAATGAGTTTCTGCTTGTGTTCCTGATTCATGACACTGCTACAGTAACTGTACCTAACGGGAAGAATGTTTTGCCCTCTGGTCTGGGGCACTGTGTACGCCTCCACAGATGAAAAGCCCCTGGTCCCAATAGAAAGGGCACTCGATAAATACCAGCAGTGACCTCACACATTTCTTCCCTCCCACCTGGCATGTCAAGTTCAGAACGGGCTGGTCTGAAGACGCCCAAGGAAGTGTACTGTTCAGCTAAGTGCTCAAGATACCACTGGCTTCCTACTTCAGGAATCAGAGCTGACAGCAGAAATGCTGCCAGCGGGCTTACGATGTTGACAAAGGTGCAAGCCCAGCTGAGTTGCAGCTTTCAGTGAGCTCTCTGAATCATTACTTAAGTCCCATGAGAACCTATTTATTATTCATCCTGGGACAGGGGAGATAGAGCAAGTCCAATAAACACATGTGAACCCAGAGGAGAAGCAGGCTGGGTATCCTTCACCTGGGTCACAGAGAGGGGGCCATTAATGAGCTGGGGAGGGGATCAGTGTCACTGGAGGAGAAATAAAAAAAAATCAGGGAGGGGGACTGAAGCTCAACATAACAGCTAGAGCTGTCCAGTGATGGAACAAGTGGTCTCAGGAGTGAGTGCTGCGTTGGCAGGACTTTTCAAAGAGCAGCTGGCTCCTCACTTATCAGGAGTGTTATGGAAAATGTTCAAGTGTCAGGGTTTGGACTGAGGCGCTCTACCTTCTGACCCTGAGATCCAGCGGGTTGTCAGGAAAAGGCTGAGAAGTAAAAGGTGTGTGAGTGGGCTTAAGGGATACAGTGCTGCTGCTTCCTCAGTCTCAGATGCCTCTGCAGCTTCACAGCTCAGCGACACAGGATGACAAGGGTGGGGGGAAAGTGGGAGCCACCATGGGACAAGCCAGATAGGAACCTGTGCCACCGTCATGCATTTCAAAACAACTTTCCACTGCTGGCCTCCAACTGAGAATTAGAAACGTTCAAAAGGGAAGCTGTCAAAATGAATAAACAAAAAAAGGGAGCAGGTCGTAAATGATACGCAGGCCTGCTTCCCTCTACAAATCATGCTAATTTTTTTTTGAAGAAAAAAAACAACACCAGAGAAAGTCCAATTTGATGACTGATCTTTCTCGTTTAAGTAAGTGACACAGCAAAAATCTATATTCTAATCTGAAAAAATGCTGGGAAGAAGTATCTCATATCCTAATACAAAGGTCTGGGGGATGTTACTCGATAGAATTAGCTGTAATAGTCGTGTCAGGTTTAAAAGGAAAAGAAACACATTTCCTGTGGGAGGGGTGATTGGAAAGGAAGCAGATGGAATGAAATTCCACTCTAACAATCATGGAGCCATTGAAAAGCTAATAGAAGGACCTCTTCCCAGAAAACACGTGCATGCGCAAGATTCTGTAGAATTTCAGACTCACCAACCCCCTAATGCCCATGTGTAAACCCCAGGTGAAGAATGCTTGCTAACAAACTATCTCCTGAAGACATAAATCTCCCTCTTTTTTGGAACTATGACTTATTTTTCCATATGCTCCTCTTTAAGTAAAATTTTCTGAAGAACAAAAGCTAAACTCAAGTGCTCTGAATCTCACCTTGAGCTTAGGACTACGGCAGTCAAGAGGGGGTTCTCCCAGCCCACTGGAGACTCTGGAAGACTCTGGACTGCATGCAGAAATTGGCAAGACAGGCTCCAGAAACAAAATGATGGTGCAGAGAGGACAGCTCTTGAAGCATTTTCCAGAAGCAGTAACTCTAACCAAGGCGTAAATGCAGCAAATGGTTTGGAACCATACAGGTCTTGTCTGTTTTCTGAATAAATGATAAAATGACTGTCTCTCTGACAATCTGACAGTTAATTGCTTAGTGTCAGAAGCTCTGCTCACTCCAGACCAAACGTCCCAAATTCAACTTTCCCCAATTCTGCCAAACTATATTCATTCGTATTTTTCCATACATTCAACAAACATTTATTGGAACCTTGTATGTGTCAAGTACTGTTGTAGGTGCTGGGACAGCAAGCAAATGAAACAGAATTCATCACCCAGCAGCTGAGGTCTTTGTGGAAGCAGAAAAAACACAAACAGTACAAATACACACAAGGGCAGGCAGTGTTAAGAGCAAAGGAGACTAAGAAGCAGCGTCAGGGGCCCAGAGAGTGCAGGCTGGGAGTGGTCAAGAAAGGCTTCATTCATGTGGTGATCCTGGAAGAGAGACCTGGCGCGAGTGAGGGAGGGAGCCCTGAGAGCACCTGGAGGGACAATGCCACAGGCCAAAGGAAGGGACCTAAAGCAGAAGGGTGCTTGGTGCGTTTGCAGACGTTCACAGAAGCCCATGTGGTGAAAGAGAGCAAGCAGGAGGCAGAGTGAGTGGGTCACATCGTGGATGGCCAGTGGGCTGCTAAAACTCTGGCTTCTATTCCAATTAAGTTGGGAGCCGTGACATGACATGAGCCAGGAACACGATCCAACCTACATTTGAAAGGGTCCTTGGCTTCTGTGAAAAGTGGGGAGCAAGGGTGGAAGTTGGAGGCCCATCAGAGGTGGCCGCAATAATGCAGATGGCAGTGGTTTAGACCAGGGGTCAAATTCTGGATCTCACTGAAGGTAGATATAAGGAAGAAAGAATTTGCTATTGGACTGGATGTAGGGAGGGAGAGCAAAAGAGCGTGAACCTGACTGAATTTTCTGGCCTAAGTGACTAGAATGAGAAGGGAAGATATCAAGTAAGCAGATGGATGGATGAGTCTCAAACTGGAGGGCATAATCTGGTACAGAGACAGATTTGGGGATGATCGGATCTAGGAGTAATGAAGGTTAGTAGAATGGATGAGGTGTCATAAGGCATGGGGTGGGTGGTGGTGGCTCGGGCAGAGGCTTGGGTGCTGCAATGTTAAAAAATCAGGGAGCTGAGGAGGAACCAGCAAAGGAGATGGATAAGAGGAGGAAAGCCTGGCAGTCTGAGAGCCAAGCAGAAGCACTCAGAGGAGGAGTCAGGGGTATATGACAAATGCTGCTGACAGGGCAAGGGGGACCAGGACTGAGGACCAACCACAAGACTGAACAATGCAGAGGACCGGTAACCATGGAAACTATTCCCGTGCAGAGGATGGACAAAAACCTGATTTGAGCTTTTTTTGTTTTGTTTTTGCCAATGAGAGAGCAAATTAGAGTGGTGAGGATGCTTTAGAGAGGGGAGTTTGTAGAGAGGGGTGACTGTTGCAGTACTGCCCCGAGTGCTGCAGGGGTGAGGCCTTGTGCACAAGTGGCAACACTGGCCGTAGAGAAGAAAAGGGGTAGCTCATCCATGGTGAGCTACCTACCCTACCCTACACGGCTACAGAGATGGCGTGTGGGAATCTGGAGTTACTTCAGATGGCCTCAGTTTTCTCAGTGACAGGATGCTGAGGGAGGGAAAGGGGAGCAGGGGCTAGAGGCTTGACGGCTCTGAGCTGTGTAATGAGAAAAGTGAAGACAGGAGGTGGGTGGGGAGACTGGCAAGATGGCAAGATCAATTGGCTGTAGGTTCTGGTGGCGTCGAAGCTGCTGACGTGGGTACGGGAGAAAGTGTACTGGAAAGAGCAGGAGGAGTAGCAGAGGGGAACGAAAGCCACACTTTTGTTAAGAGAGCTGTGGTTTCGTAGTAAAGGGCTGGGGCATAAGTGTCCTTCATCATTTAGGGCAGCTGCTGCCCCTGGACCTGGGCCGTCATGCCAATCATCTGAAGTCCTGACAGGCTTTGACTTTTGTCTTCCTGAGGCTATAGTGCAGTGTAGTGAGGGCTCAGGCTACAGGGCCAGGCAGTCCTGTGAAGAAGCTCCAGTTCTAACACTTAGTAGAAGCAGAGCCTTTGGCTAATTCACCTCTTTGAGCCTCAATTTCATAAACTCTAAAACGTAAATCATAGCATCGATCCCAGGACAGAGATGAAGAGAAAATGAGGTAATTTTCTGCTTGGTACAATGCCTGACACACAAGTGATCTAGAAATCTCGGCATGAATGTTGTCATCACCTCTGTACGTTAGGCAGGGCTAAGGCAACCACAAACCGCCCTGCGGAAAGCACAAGAGCCCAGAGCCAAGACAGACCAGAGAACAGCGCATCCTTCTAGTCAGTTAGCTCAGCTCTACCTCTCACCATTCCTTCCATCCCCAGCTCTGAAAACGCTCACTTTCTCAGCCTGATACCTGCTAATGGAAGTTACTGACTTAGCTTCTGCGCCTCTCAGGTTTCGCTCAGCTCTACCATCTCGGTTTCTTACTGGAATCCTTTAAGTCTAAGGCAGCGATTCTCAACTGGGGGCAATTCTGCACTCCCCTGGGGACACTGGGCAATGTCGGAGACATTGTGTCATACTGGGTGGTGATGGGGGTGCTACTGGCATCCAGTGGGTAGAGGTCTGGGATGCTGCTAAGCATGCTGCAATGCACAGGGCAGCCCCCATCACAAAGAACGATCTGGTCCAAAACATCCATAGTGTCAAGGTTGAGAAACCCTGCTCTATGGTTTCATACATTCTGCAGAGGACTCACATCAGAATAAACTCTTTTATCGAACATTTTAAAGAAAACGAAGTTCTCTAAATAACTAATAGTTACCACCTACCCTAAAAAAAGCCAAAAATCTAACAGATTTGTTTTGCAAAATGTTTTTCTAAAATGTGCTGTCATCAGGTGCCCCTAACTCTCTGCCTCTAATCTGGGATATTACTGAGTGACCTGTAACCAAACTTGCAAGAACCCAGTAAGAGCAAGCAGCTCTATGTGTTATTAAGAGGGACTCTCACTATAAGAGATGACACTTCCGTTGTGGCATTTATTTGGATTTTTTTGGAAATCTTTTTTGCTTCCTTCAGCTCTCAGGTAAATAAAGTATCACCATACACTATTCGATATTTATTTAAAGTAACTCATTGTGTCTTTGTCTCAGAAAGTGACCTTGAAGAGAATGGGATGTTGACTTTTCAACTCTCTCTTCAGCATGTGTCTAAGAGCACCTAGATTTCAGGCTTAGCTCCTTGCTCCCAGGAGAAGATGGAAATTCTCAACTTTTACCTGTAAGGAAAAAGTAGGCTTTAAAAGTTGACTAGTAAAAATAAGCTTGATGAGGGGAGTGGGGGGATGGCATAAAACTTAATTTCTTGAGGAGCTTTCCATATGCAATCCAGCATGATAAATGAATGACTGATGCTCTACTTATGAGTTCTTGGGCTTGTTACATTTTGTAATAGGTTTCCCTGACTCCACCTTCATTGTCAGACAGTCAGCTTCTGCCTCTCACTGGCATCAGTGTACCTGCCCTTTTATTTGCTGCTTCTAATGGGCTGCTAGGCCCTTCCGTGGTATAAGATGCATGAGCTTGCTGCTTGCTTTTTCAGGTGCCCAAAGGTCTTTGGTATCAAGCCCTGGTGGTGCTCTGGGTGGTTTAGATTGCTGGAGGTGAGCATCCCAGGCTAACAGAAAGTATGTGGCCTCTTTGTTCCAGATCACCTCAAGGAGGTGGAGAGTTAGAAACGCAACACAAGAAAGAAAGGTAAGTGGTGACTGTCTGTGGGAAAGAAGAAGGTTTTGTCCTCTCCACTCCCCTTCACTTCTTGCATACAGTGCCGCGCATGCTGGGGTGAGGGTCTAAGGTGAGGTCAAAGCCATACCTGGATCCAAGAAAATCTGACTTAATGTTTTCATTCTACTAGCAAGGTAAGCATTCCAATTAGCTGGGCGACTGTAAGCTAGCTAGAAGGTAGACTTTCACTAGGGTTTCATCTATTTAACTTTTGCTTCCTTCATTCCAAAGGGTTGCCAGAATCTCTCCAACCTGCTTGTGAGATAAATCTCATGATGCCTTGCTAGGTGATGCATTTTCTAAAGATGCTCATATTTCAACCCATCATTCCGTCTCAAGAGTAGAGGTCCCTATGGCCTATCAGAGGTCACTGTCATTCAATAAGCAGGTGTTTACTCTTATCTTAGAGCTGTAGGAACCAAGGACAGGAAGGACAAGTTGTATATCACATCCCTTGATGGAGTAAACAAATTTGGGGAGAAAGGGCAGAGGCAAATTCATGATCAGCATGAGTGTTGGGAAGGGACGACCTCTGAAGTCCCTTCCTCTTCTGAGGTCCTAGGACACTATAGTCCTAGGGAAGGTGTCTTGCAGAAACTAAACAAGCAGTGAGCACCAGCTCATATACCCTGAATCCTGACAGCCTCTTGGGAAAAGTGGCCACAATGTCTATTCTCTCCTCTCCATAAAGGTTTAGCACCATGCCCTGATTTGAGAACTGCTGAACGCAGTTGGTTGGGTGGGAGAATAATGAACTCGACCCACTCAGCAAGTAGAAACTAGCACAGGAGCCCACAGTGCTGACAGAGTGTCCAGTGTGACAGCCACTGCGGCTCTAATCCTGGTCCCCATGTCACTGTACTCTTGGCTGGCTGCCACTCTCCCTCAGCCACCCACTAGTGCACCCTCCAGGTCCCATGTGAGTCGGATACCTACCTAAAAGTGCAGCTGCCTGGCTCCGTCCCCCAAAGCTGCGGCTGAAGGAGCTGTGCCTGCTTGCGTAGGAGGCCGGCCGGCTGGGCAGCCAGGGCAGGAGGAAGGCAGGAATCTCAGAATGCAAGAGCTCTTCGGCCACAAAGGCCACCTCAAACCACTTGCGCTGGAAGCTGGCAAAGTCTTCCACTGCTGTCGTGTGCCAGGTGGTGGGCTGCTGCAAGGCCACTGGGAAAAGCAGAGGGGAGAGGAAGCACCTTCAGCACAAATGCTTATTTTCTTACTGATGCATGATGCGACATGGCTGAATCTTGAAGACACTATGCAAAGTAAAAGGAGCCAGATACAAAAGGCCACGTATTGTTATGATGCCGCTTAAGTGAAATGTCCAGAACAGGCCAATCTTTAGAGACAGAAGGCAGACTGGCGATGGCCAGGGGATGGGGCAAGGAGCAGTGTGGGAGTGATTGCTGATGGGTAATCAGGGTTTCTTATTGGAGTGATGGAAACGACCTGGAACTAGACAGAAGTAGTGGTTGCCCAACATGAGACTGTGCTAAATGCCCCTGAACTGTTCACTTTAAAATGGTTCATGTTATGCTATGTGAACTTTACTTCAACTTTAAAAAAAGATTTTATTCTCGGTTTCAGATCTTTCATTTCACAGCATGCAATGGTGACCGGGATTTCTTCAACCTGAAGGTAAAACAGGTATGTACTGGCCAAACTTAGAATTTAAGGGGAGAAGTGGCAGTGGACACACTAGTAGCTAAAAAGGAAAAAAAACCTATGCAGATCCACTTCTGACACATCCTTGGAAAAGAGAATTCGGTGATGGCACTAGCTGGTTTATCTGATGTATGATTCCTAAGACCCAGAGGCTGAGAAGCCATTTGTCTGCAGGATGGGAGTCACTCCCAGACAAGGCCCCATGTGCTCTGGGTGGACTAGAGATGCTGGTCTGAATCCTTGTTGCCTCTAGAGCTATGCGAGCCAGCTCTGACCGTGCTGGAAACTGCTCCCCTCTTGGGAGTCTTTTTTTCTCATTAAAAACAAAAACTTAATGTATATCTTAGAAGACCTGTTAGGACTTGATATTCTTGGGGGAAGAAATGGAGTCTGACGGCCTAGCAAGGAAAAAGTGCTAGAAGTTGCAGATTAGAGCCCATCATGTCATAATCAGAACCACCCGCACTGGGTGTGGGGCACTCCAATTAAAAAGAGCCACCAAAAAATAAGACCTATGAGGATTTCCTCACGCCAGGTCCCTCGGCCTCTTTCAGGTTTATCTTCCATTTACAGTGTTCTCACCAAAAACATACCATAGCTTTAAAAAACCCTTGTCACTCTGGTTATGCTTAAGTTAAGTACAAATGCTCAAGCAAGTTGACAGATCCATCAACTTAGAATACAAAGTGACACGAGGAGCTCAAGAAGCAGCGTCATTTGAAAGAGCAAGTCGCCAGGCAAGACATCAGCCCCCGTGGGCAACAGCATTCGCCTCGTCTCTGACCTCGGTCGGGCTCTTTGTCCATGACTATCTTGTAGAAGTAGAAGCCGTAGATGAAGGTCCGCCAGACTTCACCAGATGCGTGAGTGATCAGCTGCTCTTCCAGCATTTTCTGGAGGGAGAGACATTGAAACTCTGAGATTCCTGCACAGGGACACCTTAGGGGTGCAGCCCTCGGTTATGCGCTAGAGTCAAGGGAATGACAGGGGCTCTTGAGAGAATGACAGTGATGATGATTGCTCGTTAAATGTTGCGCCTGGTATAAGTGATTTTATAAAGTACAAATGCATATTATGACATCATCGAATATTTCAAACATACAGAAAAGTATAAAAATCTAAGTATACCACCATGTGCCTTCAGCAAATTTAAAATTTTGCTACACTGATTTAAGATTTTTATTAAAAAATATATATGTCTATAGACTCTCGAAGTCCCAGTCCTTTTCCTCTCTCTCCAGAAACAGATGAGTGTAATGTTATTCTCATGCACGTTTTTAATTATTTTATTCTATAGACACATACTGATAAAAGATAGGAGATATGTTCAAGGGATTTTAAATTCTAAATAAAGGGTGTAATACTATTACCATTTTGTAAATTGGATTTTTGACTAAATATCAAGCTTCTTATATTTATCCATATTGATCAATGTACCTTCAGCTTGTACATTTTAACTGCTATAGTAGCATTCATTGTATGAACATGGAAATACAATTATCAGGGAGACGGGAATATAATCAGGCAAAGGCCATACAAACAACCTATTGAGAGACCCTCAAAAAGACAACTGAGGATTATGTGCTTATTCAAATCAGTTGCTGATTTTACATTTCACTGATGACGACCCTGCTGGTCAGCAAACGGTACTGATTTCCAGTGGGGGCCTCTGTGTAGACAGGATGGTGTGAGATGCCTCAGCCAACTCGATCTGTCCATTCCTCTCCTCTCCAGTTCAATTCCAGCTCTGAACAATATAATTAAATGCAGCAAGTGTTTGCTAAATGCCTGTCATGTGCAAAAAAACATGCCAGGCACTAGCAACAGGGAAATGCACAGTAAGAGGTGGCCCTGCCCTCAAGGAGCCTGGGTGAGGTGGGAGATGAATGAGATATAGACAGAATCTTCGCTCCCTTCTGTTAAGTGGTCTGACAGAGGAAGTACAGGGGCCAGAAAGTCCCTGAGGCAGAGGCTTGAATCCAACCTCCAGTGCTGAGTGAGCAGGGAAAAACAGGGGCTCAAGGTCAGAGGGAGGACATTCCTCGGGAATCTTTCACAGAGATCCCTTCGAGGTTCAAAAACGCAAATTCCTTTCAGAATTTTTCAGTGCGGACAATAAATTCCACCAGATTTTTAAGTCAAGGTATCATATCTTTCAAAGCAAGACTTGTTCTTTCATCTATTCCAGAAGGGATTCACACTTATTGAAAACAGATCCTCACCCTAACCAGCAGACCTTGTTACTGAAAAGGGCGGGCTGCTTCAGAGACAGACTGGCTTCATGGGGGCCTGAGTGGACGGCTCTGCGGGCCCTGCCCTTGCTGTCTCACCTGCATGATGTCAATGGCCATCGTCGGCGTCTGGATGCCCTCCACGTTGTTCACCATCCAGTGCACCACCTCCGCACTGATGAAGCAGCACGGCGAGAGGCCCTTCTGCTCAGAGAGCAGCTGGACTCCTGTCCTGGTTTCCAATGCAGTGGGCAGGGAGCAGGGTATGAGTGTGCAAGGTGGCAACAAACAGAAAGAGAAGGTGACAAAGAAGGGACTGCCGCTAAAGCATTTAATATCTGAAGTGACAGTCCCCATAGTGTACATTCTCTACACTATTTCTAGACCCAGAGAAATCCCCATGATGGAACAAAAAAATGGTGTAATAAGGGGAAAAGAGAAGAAAAAAGGACCTGACATTTAGAGAATATCTAAACTTGTCAGACATTCTACTAGATATTTACATAATTATTTCATTTAAGCCTCATATCAACCTTGTATCTTAACCACTATCATCCTATTTTACAAACAAGGTAACAGAGGCTCAGAGAGGCAAGTAAGTTGCCCAAGGTCTCACAGCTGGTGAATAGTAGAGTCAGGTGTGAACCCACCAAAGCACACTGCCTGGCACTGGCCCAGCTTGGGCCTGTGAGACCCTCCCGCCCCTGCACTCAGACATGTGCCGAGCCACTTACGAGGGGTGCTTCATGGCTTCTAGGATCTCCGCCAGAGGGGAGGACGACGTCAAGGAGCTTGCCGCCAGCTGCTGAGAGCTGTAACACAGAGCATCTGGTCAGCAAAGTTAGAGGGCACATGCATGATCGAAAGCACGAATCTTAGGAATTTCATTCAACTTCTTACAGAGCTGGAAACCAGGATGACATTGACACTGAAGGCATTCCAGGAAATTCTGGATAGCTAGTCCTAGGATATCTCATGGGGGTTCTGTTTCCAAAGTGAAAAAAAATTCAAAGTGGTTTTGTGTCCACAACTGTTTATTCTTAACAGGTATCTCCCAACCCTCCCACCTTTTGATAATCTGCCTCAGGCCAGAGCACTTCCAAAAAATCTCCCTGGACAGCTGGACTGCTCTGGTTTTACCTCTAAGGCCTTTCACAAGTCACACATCACTTAATCTCACCAGAGTGCCCTAGGTGACAGCATAAGAGCATAGGGGACAGAATCCCAGTATCATTACCTCCCAGCTGCAGATTCTCTAACTTTCCTTGGCCTTAGTTTTCTCATCTGAAAAATGCAGATGATACTATTCCTGTTCTTCAAGGTCGCTGTGAGGTTAATGTGTATAAAATACTGAGCGTAGGATTGACACTTATAAAGTCCAAGACGGTAAATAACACTAAACATAATAATAGCATCAACCCTTTGAAACTCAGAGATTAAAGGAGCTGGTGAAGGTCAAAGAGCTGGGCAGTGTCAAGGTCAGGATTTGAATCCAGGTCTGTCAGACTCTAGAGCCCAGATCTTTCTATCACCTGCTGCCTGAGTTCTTCCTCAGTGGTACAACTGTCCCTTAAACATGCTTAATACTCAGAAACTGAGCCAGTTTCACTGGGCATGGGATACACATGGCCACCTACCATACCAAATTTGGGGTTTATCTGGAAGTTCCTCAAGCTCCTTAAAACTTCTCCCTTTCCTTAGCCCCGCCTCCTCTTCCTATTTGGAGGGTTCAGGACCCACTGGAGCATTTCAGAATCTCAGGATTAAAACAAGCCTTTAAGGACCCTGGAAGTGAATTTCCTTTGAATGCCCGAGCCCCTGCTACAAGAGTCTCGACAGGAGTTGTCCCATCTGTGTGAACATCTTCAAGGGCACAGAACTAGGCTCTTCCAAGGAGGCCCATTTCCCTGTGGCAGTACAACTGCTAGTAAGTTCTTTATCATGAAATGGAATCTGTTCTCTGTAATTTTCAGTCATTGATCCTGATTCGTGTCATTTTTGGTCTCCATCTCTAGCCTAAACATCCCCAGTTCCTCTTTTCCTCAAAAAGCAGAAGAAAACCTGCTATTCTACCCTAGTAAGCAATGAGGAAGCAGAGAAACGCACTCCCTTCCAGTGCACCAGGCAGCCCCCTCCAATTCCCTCCATGGCCAGAGCTAAAAAGCCAGCCAGGCTTGGTGGGGATTTGGGCCTGGGAAATGACAGAGACTAGAAAAGCCCAGACCTGCCTATGCCTCTGATCATCACTTCTACTGGTCAATATGAATAAGCCGCACGTGCAAGAGACACGGGAAAAGCGAGCACAGAACATATGACATAGAGAAAACTGAGTGACTATCCCAGAAGACCCTCTGCTCTCAGGTGAAGGGATGCAAAAGTCAAGTTTCTTAGAACAATTAGCCAAGGACTGCTCAGTTAATACGGCGAGGCAATAAGGACAGACTGGGCAGATCATTATAAAGCAATTAGGAAATAAAAAAGAAGTTTCTCAGATTTGACCACAGTATTAAAAACTGGGGCACTTCCTCAAGCAAATGAGGTCTAAGCAGCTTATTTTCCCTCTGTGCATGCACGAGTAGGAACAAAACTGCCATGTTTGGCCACTATTAGTGACTCATTATTCACTGTTTGCTCATTTCCTCAAGTGGCATGTACTAACTGCACGCTATCATATGTACGTCATCATGCCATGAGTGCCACGTTGAACAGGACAGACTTGGTCTGGGCCCCCTTCCTGGAGCCCAGC
>NW_011889349.1:298661-311317 GCF_000151845.1 Pteropus vampyrus
ATTTCCCTGTGGCAGTACAACTGCTAGTAAGTTCTTTATCATGAAATGGAATCTGTTCTCTGTAATTTTCAGTCATTGATCCTGATTCGTGTCATTTTTGGTCTCCATCTCTAGCCTAAACATCCCCAGTTCCTCTTTTCCTCAAAAAGCAGAAGAAAACCTGCTACTCTACCCTAGTAAGCAATGAGGAAGCAGAGAAACGCACTCCCTTCCAGTGCACCAGGCAGCCCCCTCCAATTCCCTCCATGGCCAGAGCTAAAAAGCCAGCCAGGCTTGGTGGGGATTTGGGCCTGGGAAATGACAGAGACTAGAAAAGCCCAGACCTGCCTATGCCTCTGATCATCACTTCTACTGGTCAATATGAATAAGCCGCACGTGCAAGAGACACGGGAAAAGCGAGCACAGAACATATGACATAGAGAAAACTGAGTGACTATCCCAGAAGACCCTCTGCTCTCAGGTGAAGGGATGCAAAAGTCAAGTTTCTTAGAATAATTAGCCAAGGACTGCTCAGTTAATACGGCGAGGCAATAAGGACAGACTGGGCAGATCATTATAAAGCAATTAGGAAATAAAAAAGAAGTTTCTCAGATTTGACCACAGTATTAAAAACTGGGGCACTTCCTCAAGCAAATGAGGTCTAAGCAGCTTATTTTCCCTCTGTGCATGCACGAGTAGGAACAAAACTGCCATGTTTGGTCACTATTAGTGACTCATTATTCACTGTTTGCTCATTTCCTCAAGTGGCATGTACTAACTGCACGCTATCATATGTACGTCATCATGCCATGAGTGCCACGTTGAACAGGACAGACTTGGTCTGGGCCCCCTTCCTGGAGCCCAGCACTGCACGGTGACTGACACTGGTCTATGCTTCTGTGAGACCCTCTTAGCTATCCTGCGAGGAAGGCAGGGAAATGATCCTTAGCCCCATCAAGCAGGGCCTGGTAAGGACTGACTGGCCGAGGCTCCCAATTATAATGGACTTGGGACTCCTGGCCTCCGTGGCCTCTGTTAGACCGTCCCCACAGTCCAGGAGCACGAGTTTGGTGATTCTGAATCTCACCTGCTGTCACTGGGGTTTGCAGAGGTGAAGCCCTGTTCCCCTGAGTTCTGGGAGTTCCCAAAGGTCTGGCTGTTGCTTCGATCCATGGATTGGCCTGTGTTTACCCCCAAACTGGTGCCATCCAACACTGGAATGGCCGTCTGGTCCACAGATACCTGTAGGAGATTTTAAAATTAACACACGTATACACACACATTTTTTAAGGCTATTTACATCCGTGGTCCTTTCCATCCTCACTCCCAGTCTCGCTGGCCCCTGGTGGAAGAGCTAGAGGAGTCTAGGGACCACCGACAGCCTTGTGTGCACAGCCTTCTATCAGAGCAACAGGAGGCCACTGTTCACAGTAAATCTCCAGGACCAGAGAAAGAGCTCCAGCTCCTGACTTGAACCACAAGGTTTACGCTAAAGAAAATCATCAATTGAAAGTAAAGAAGTCAAAATCATTTCTTATGATGAGATTGGGAGGAGGGAGGGAAAACACAGAGACAAACGGGTGAGTATTACAGCAGGCACCCTCCACTTACATTGGCTCATGCTTTCCGACCCCACCTCCTTTCCTGCGTCTGTCGGTGGTACAATGAGCCTTTCAACTGCCCAGGCTCAAACCTCAGGGGGCAATGGATAGCTCCCTTCTCTAGCTTCACTCCAAAGAGAAGCCCTATCCTGTGGCCTCCCCTCTGCCAACTCATGTGTCTTTTCAAGTCATACTCTTTCTACTACTTGTACACTCAGAGGGCTATACAAGTCTCCTGACTCCCCTGACTACAGCCTCTCCTCCGAAAACCCTACCTGCAAGTTACTTCCATTTTCATATCCCCAAAGGACAGTTCCAATCCCATTACTGTTACTCTGAAATCTTTCAAGTCTCCCCATGAGAATGGTTCTACACGAACGGCTCCGACCTGTGATCCCACCGCACTGTCACTTATGTATATATTTCTAGCCAAAGCAAACCCTGCGTGTTTAATTCTGTCTATGTGCCTGGCCACTCTAAGATCCCCTTCCCCACAACCACAGGCTAAAAACCCATCATTTTCCAAGGACCATTTCAAATGCTGCTCTCTTAGTAAAATGTTTCCTGAATCACTCCACCCCAACCCCCAAACGGAAGCCATCTTCCTCTCCACTTTGGACCTCTATGATCTTGCCCTGGTAGCTGCTGGATTTTGGTGTCATATCTGTCTCATTCCCTTTAAATGTCCTGGAGAGCAGGATTATGACCTGCTCACCTTGAAAGGCTCTACCCCACAGCAAATATCTGGAAAGAATGATAAAATTGTCAGAGCATTTCTGGAAAAATATAAGACTCCTAGTCTCTCTTACATGGGACTAGGAGTACTGGAGTACTTCCAGAATGGAGCTTTATATTATCAGATATTTTGTTGTATGATGTAAAAATCACTCCTTCTAAGACAGGGTGTCTCAACCTTGACACTATTGCCATTTAGAGATAGATGAGTCTGTTGTGGGGAGGGGCGCTATCTTGTGTAGGATATGAAGCAGCACCCCCAGCTTCTACACACCAGATGCCAGTAATAGCCCCCTTACTATCTCCCTCATCCTAGTTGTGACAAATAAAAATGTCTCAAGAGATTACCAAATATCCCTTGAGAGGCAACATTGCCCCTGGTTCTGAAGGAAATCTTTTGCCTATATCAGGCTCAATAATTCGCAAAAAAAGAGAACTACATAGACTATGCCAGCACCATAAATACATGGAGAAATACGGTAAGAGGCAGCTTGCAATTACCAATCACCATCTGCTTCCAACCAGCAAGACTTAGGAACAGGTACTATACTCTAATTTTAAATTAAAAGAATCTAATCGAAGGAGATTAGACACATCTCTTAGGGACATAAGAGTGGCTCTTATGTGCTGCCTTCTGCATACCTATAATGGGGTTATCTTTCATCTACTGCACCCTGAGAGCTGTCCCACTGGCCTATACTGCAGGATATTACCAAAAGTTATGTGATTCCTGCTGTTTTATCTTAGAGATGTGGTTAGGGAGTTATCCTCTAAATCAGAAATTGGCAAACATTTATTATTATTTTTTTTTTTTGGCAAACATTTTTTGTAAAGGACCAGATAGTAAATATTTTAGGCTTTGTGAGCCAGAAGGCTTGTTACAACAACTCAACTCTGCACAAAAAAGCACAAAAGCAGCTATAGACAATGTAAACGAATGGGCATGGCTCTGCTCTGATAAAATTTTATTTATAAAAGCAGGTGGTAGGCCAGATTTGCCCCAGTTCCTGACCCCTGCTCTCTATCACGCAATGTCCATCTTTTAAGAGGCTGCATAGAAAGGCATTTTGCTCAGATTTTAATACCGGGAAAAGTGATGCTTCTCCTGAGCAACTGCTTTGTCTTTATCTTATGACCACTATGAATCCTGCAACAGAGGTTTCCCACTTTTGTTGGAAACCAAGAAGTTCAGGGCCGAATTTCGATCTAAGATCTCACTTTATGTCTTATTTTTTCATTTCTTGTATTTCCCCTAAATGTGACGATCTAGTCACATTTTTTATTCTGGAGGTTGCTTTTACTTCCATAATCCACCTGAAATAACTTTTTGGAATAAGACCAGTAGAAAGCAAAAAGACAAGGAAGGCTGGATGGACAGAATGGCAGTCTTCTCACACAGAGGCCTGGAAAGAGCCAAGTGGAGGGAGGTGCTTGGCTAGAATGCAATTTCATTTTAGGAACTTCATCCAAAATCTTCCTCAGAGAGGATTCCATTTAACCTAAGTAGATACTCCCCTCTTCCGGGAAGTGGAGTTTAATCTCTCCCTCCTCTTTTGAGTGGGCTAGATTTAGTGACTTGCTTCCAAAGAATAGAATATAAAAAAGGAAAAATAATAACTTCATAGTGGAGACAGCTGGCAAATACTACATCACTAAGTGATGAAGATTTATGTCACTGATGATATGCGAATCTTGGGTATCCCGATATGAAGTGATGAGAAGCATACTTTACCTCCGTGGCATTCTTTTCAAAAACTCATAACTCCAGTCTAACCATAAGAAAAACATCAGACCAACCTAGATTTAGAGACATTCTATGGTATATTTGGCCAGGACTTCTCAAGACTATCAAGGCCATAAAAGAACAAGGAAAGACTGAGAAACTGTCACAGACAAGAAGAGACTGGGGAGACATGACCCCTAAATGCAACGTGGGGCCCCAGATTGAATTCTGGAACAGAAAATGGACATTAATAAGAAAACTGATAAAATTCAAACAAAGTCTGGCATTTAGTTAAACAAACAAACCCTCACCAGCAACACCAATCATCAGTCTCCTCCCACCTCCCCACACACCCAAAGCTGTGGGAGATGGTGAGGGAGGAGGCTCCGCCAGGGATGCCTCTGAGATTAGCACCAACCATAACAGGCGCCCCCACAGGCCTCCAACCTGTCATGCTGGAGGACAATCAACCACCAGGAAGCCAGATCTGCCAGCCCAGCTCTCCCACTGTGCATTGAGGCTCATAGGTAAATGGTAAAAAGACTTGTGACAGAATCCCATATACCTTTTAGAGCTGAAGAGCTTGGGAATAACTCCTAGCCAGATAGCCAGGATGTTTTCCAAGTTTTATAATATCAGGGAAGGAAAGAATATCATTCCAAATCAAAGCCCTCTCCACTGCCCTCATGGAGCTTACCATTTGGAGGTGGAGAGGGAAAGGAGACATTAAATAAGTAATGTCCATAAAGTACTTTCATCCCTTGTCTCCCTAGGCACTTGGCACAGCCCTACAGCCAACAGGTGCTCAGGATGTGCGATCTCAATTGAACTGAATTTTCTCCCCAAGTACAGCCTTCCTCTTCCTGTCCATCCTAACCCCTTATTCTGAATGGGTTACTCGTTAGTTTCCATCTTGCATCACTCCAAAAAAAGATGAAATTATCAATAAACAGACAAATAATGAGATAAAATAAATACACAAGAAAATCTAGTAAACAAGGGTAGAAGAAATGTGGAAAAAAAAAAGAGAGAGAAAAAATGCTTAGGGAAAGCGTGAAATTCTAAAGTCTAAATAAGTACTCTAACAATAACATTTTAGATGTCTAGAGCTGTGCCATCCAATACAGTAGCTACTAGCTGTATGTGGCAATTTAAATATAATTAAAATAAAAATGTAAAATTCAGTTCCTCAGTGCGCCAGCCACTTGACAAATGCTCATTGGCCATGTGTGACTTGTGGCGACAGTGCTGGACAGTGTAAATAGAGAACATTTCCACCTCGGCAGAAAGTTCAACTGGATGACACGGTTCTACAGCAAAGGCTGCAAACAAAACGTGTGTACGGGGCCGGTAGATATATATTGGCACAGCTGGCTAAGTATTAAAAATATAAAAGGAAAAGCCACAAGCTGCTTTGCGGTTGGTGGGAAGGAACCCAGGCCTGATGTCTAGCTTATTTTACAATATAAGACAGAAATTTGGATTTTTGTACAAAATCTCCTGACTTTTAAATATTTCCAACCAATTCAAAAATTTTAAAAACACAGCAAGGCTGAACATGTTTTCAGGAGTTGGGAATGGAGCGATCAGCCTTCGGGTGAACCACCATGCTCCTTGAGGAAGTCTTACATGTAGACACCTCTGATAAGTACCTGACTGATGGGGTAGGGTTTAGATTAGGGCAAAGGTTGATTAGTATGCCCCTGGCGTCTGCTGGGGGGACTGAGCCCCTAGGAACAGAGCCTTTCAATTCATGTCTCTGAAGAGAGAAAACAGATCAAAGGGTAAAAAGTCCACTTTGGGTCACATCACCTCTGACTGCCCAGAAAACTCCCTCTGTTCTCCCATGAGCACACTGAAAACTGCTGCCCTAACAGCCATGGCCCCAAAGTGCATTCTGCTGAATGTTGGGGGTCTGTGGTAGCATCTCTGAGGCCATCACAGGGTATGAGTGCTGGGGACTGTAAACCTTCTTCACCCCCCTCCCTACAAACTTAAGCCAGACGGTTCCATGTTTATTGGGTATATAGCTCAGGGTTTTGTGTAAATTATCAAAGAAAGGGTTCTACTGCTTAAACAAACTTTTAATGTCCATCTCCTGCACTGGCATCTCCAAGGCAGTATTTCCTGAGTCCCTCCCAAGTGACTGCTAGATGCTGAAGAATCAACAGTGAGCAACACACATGGCAGCTGCCTTCTCAGCACTTACAGTCACACGGAGAAGATGGGCATTAACCCCAGTCATACAAACACAAAAGCAGGACAATGAGACATGCTGAAAGGACAAGCACTGGCGCCATACGAGTTCAAGAAGTGAGATCTGACTAGATGAGTAGGAATCAACTAGGCACAATCAGGGGAACAGCATGTGGCAAAGCATGGCAGCAGGAAACCCGTTGTCTACAGTGGTCTAGAGAAAGGCCTGTGTCGCTCGAGTGCAAGAGTGAGGACGAGGGTGGTGGGAGATGAGGCTGGAAATGCAAGCAGGGCCTTGATCACGTAGGACTTTTGGGCCATCATAAGGATTTTGGCCTTTATCGTAAAGGAAAGAAAGCCATGTGCCACGGACTGAATGTGTGCCCCCCAAATTCCTATGTTGATGTCCTAATCCCCTAGTGTGATGGTATTTGGAGGTGGGACCTTCAGGAGATAGTTAGGTCTAGATGAGGTCATGAAGATGAAGCCGCCATGATGATGAGTGCCCTCGTAGGAAGAGAGACCAGAACTTGCTCATGCACACGCTGTCTCTCTCTGCCAAGTGAGGATATAGTGGGAAGGTGGCCACCTGCAAGCCAGAAGAGGGCCCTCACCAGAAACTGAATGTGTTGGCACCTTGATCTTGGACTTCTCAGCCTCCAGAACTGTGAGAAGTCATGTGTTGTTTAAGCCACCCGCTCTACGGTATTTTGCTACAGCACCCCGAGTTAATTAATATACCATGGAAAGGTTTAATCGGGCTGACACAATCAGATTTTCACTTCAAAAGGTAAATCCTGGAGGCAGGCTAGGAAACAAGACTGGAGAGGGCTAGGATGGAAGCAGGGAGACCACGCCAGAGGCTGCTGCAGGATCAGGGTGAGAAATGGTCACTTGTACTCGGGGCTGGGGCGTGGGGCAGTGGGGGGGGGCGGCGGTGGTGACAGACGTGAGGGAGATTAGTAGATGACTCCAGACACATTTACCAAGGAGACATGCTGGGCTGAGTTGCTGAAAGTCAAGCCTCCTTGAGAGAGTAACTCTGGGGTCTGAGGATAGGGGAGGGAAGAGACCCTAACACTGGCTCAGGCTTCATGTATCAGGAGCCTGTCTCCCTGACCATAATGTTCCTTCAGGCTCCAAACTGCAGACAAAAGACATCATGAGGCTGACTTCTGAGGAAAATCCCATAACTGTTTCTCATGCCCTCCAAATTCTTTTGTAAGTCAGTGATGATAAAAATCAATGGAGAGGAAAACTATGTAACTCGGGTTATCAGACAGAGAGTGACACATTATCATTAGAATGATGAACTGGTAGCACAAAGAACCATTTTCCAAACCTGGTGCATAGTTCTGATACCAGCTCTGTGCACTGCTGTCTGTTTTAATTTTACAGGAACTTCCTTTCCTTAGCAGAATCAAAGTCTGGGGTGATGCCTCCCTTTCCTTGGCCAACAGGAACCCCTTCTTAGCAGAGAGCTGCACTGAGGGGCAGAAATCACAGGCTACACCTTTGTGACTCAGCCAGAGCTGGAGGACTTACTCTCCAAGGTCTAATAGGGTCATCCCAGAATTTCAGAGATAAAAGGCGTAGGAGAGGTCACCTAGTCTAAGAGAAAAGAGCTGCCTGGCTCACTCAAACTCATTCACTAGTTTGTACCCTGCCTGATCCTTCCTCCCTCTCTCCCCTCCCCTTTTTTCTCTCCCTCTCCCACACACAGATACATGTATGGAGAATCTACTTTATGTCAGGGGCCCTGAGCTAGCCACGAAGATGCCTCGTCCCCTTTTGCTCTCACAGCAACTCTACATAAGGAGAACACATTTATCAGTCACATTGTACGAAAGAGAAACCCAAGGTACAGAGAGGTTAGTGCAGTTGCTGAAAGGCTCACAGTCAGTCTGTGGAGTCACAGGCAGCTTGATGCCAGAGCCTGCATGGACAGTCTTAACAAGTAGCCCCATTCTCTTAAGGAGCTCACTAAACACTCTTCGCTTTTTAGGGTGGAGAGTAGAGCAGGAATAGGGAGTAGGCACTAATAAACAGATGTGCAAAATGGACACTGAAATCTGGCATTGCAGTAATCCTCATCTAAACTAGTATTGCACTGTGTGGCCAGCACATACCACACACCATGCCAGCAGCCTTACATATATCATTCACGCCTCATGCATTACTAGAAGTGTCTTGTTTACTTTCTAAATACGTGGGGTTTTTCTGGTTATCTTTGTGTCACTGACACATAACTTAATTGTACATATGCTCTATGTGATTTCATTCCCTTGAAATTTGTTGAGAAACAGATATGACTTCTAATCCTCAAACAACCCTACAAGGAAATTATTTTTATTTCCTTTTACAAAAGAGAAAACTGAGGTTCAGGAGGTTAATTATTGTGCCTAAAGCAACTCCCTGGTACGGTGCTGAAGTCAAGATCTGAAAGGAGCTGACCCCTTCACTCTCCAAGCTGTGTGAGAAAGCAAACAAAGCAAATTTTATGTTATGTATATTTTAATAATAAATAAAACAAAAATAAACAAAGCATAATATAATTTTGTGTAAGTATAGAGAGCTCCCTTACTATATCTAATATGAGTATAGATAATTTTAATTATCTATCTTCTTAACAACACACCTGGTGGGTAATATAAACTTTATTCATGTGCCTCTCCTAACATCCATCTCTATTTGCTATTTCCATTTGCGCTAACTCGTCCACTTTTGTTATACTGGCAAATTCACCACTGTGAAACTATGTGGACTATTTTAGGATTTATAAAACAATTCTTTTCTTCCAGCTCTGTTGATTTTTCTTATGTTAAATTATAATCTAAATCCAAAACTTGTCACAAGAGGGTCTCTTGTTAAAAAGTAAAAGTTTAAAAAATCTGACCGATTTTGTTCTAAACCAAAAATGCAGTGTGCCTCCCACACTCAGAGATGAGAGATTCTTGGAATAGGACTCAGAGGTCCTGACAGGGATTTGCCCAGGGTCACACAGCTCACTGGAAAAGGCAGGCGCAGACCTCTGAAGACCTGCACAGACAGGTATGGCACCCTCTGCACCCCAAAGGAAGGGAAGACTCTAACGTTAACTGACCCCTTCCCCTCCCAGCATGGTGGGCAGGAGGGTGCAGGGGCTCAGCCACTTACTAGTTGTACGCTCTTTGACCAGGTAACATCTTTAAGCCTTAGTTTCCTTATCTGGAAATTGGGGTGATGATACCGCCCCTCAAACACTTGTGAAGATTATGTTTGCAGAGACCATTGCACGACAGCTGGTGGAGTAGGTACTCAGGTGATGTTGGTTTTCTGACTTCCATCAGATAAGGATTCTTTAACCTTTACCCTTGAACCTCTAAGTCCCATTCCCCTTAGCCTGCCTTTCTCTGCACAAACCCTCGTAACACTTTCAAATCTCTGCAACTAAGCCAATTTCATATACGTAAGGGTCATGATAAAGGGCAGGGAGTCCAGTTTCTCTTCACATAGGACCTGTCAGAACGGTAATTACAGAGTGGGGAGGTGGGGGGTCAGGAGTTAAGCCTGTTGGTCCTAGATGAACCCAACACACCTCCTTTGTCCCTCAATTTCTCCATTTATAAAACTGCAATAAAACTACTTAACTCATAGGTTATGCTGTGAGGATGAAATGAGATAATATTATGTGCTTGGCAGAGAGTAACTGAAGAATGTTAGGACGTGGAAGGCCCTTGGAGATCTGGTCCAAACCCTTTTATTTGACAGATGAGTTAAGGGAAGTCCAGAGGCTGGATGAGCTGCCCAGGGTCACACACCACTAGCCTCTGACAAAGTGCATGCCTATTAATAAACGTTTGCTCTGTTTTTCACCACTTCTTGCCACACTGTTAAAAATCTTGTTTGTACTGAGAGGGAAAAACTCAGCGCTCATTCATTAAGTAAGCATATTTCACGTTGCTTATATGACACGGACAAAAACACCTAAAAGGGAAGATGCTGTCACATGGCAGAGAATCAGTGGCAATATGTGAAATGAACAGGCAGAGATAGGAAACACTGAGTCAACACTGGTGAGATCATTTGTTCCCTGAAATTAATCATTTCCATCCCCCTTTGAAGCCGCTAAATCTATGAATGGGAATGCACACTTCTGGGACCAAATTCAGTTTCACCTGCCCTTGAAACTCAGCTGCAGTCCAACTCCATCTGTTCAGAGCCGAGCAGAAGGCTTCTGCTGACAGGACAGGCATGCATGGGCTGCAGAGTTTAACTGACCTGAGGGTAGAAGGCAGATGACGCTGTACGCGGGCTGCGGACAAACTCCATAAAAAAGGCCCCATCCTGAAGTCAGAGGAGGAGGACGCAGCGGCGGCAGCAGCAGGTTCAAGGGAGTGAAGGAACGGAATGTGGACCAGTGGTGAACCATAGGAGGAAGGAGAGGGGTATAAAAGAAAAAAATAAAAATAAAAACAAGGAGGGAAGGAAAGAAACAAGGGAGTATGAAGGGAATGGGTCGGGGTGCGCGAGAGAGATTCACCCAGGAAGACAATATCCAAATGCAGAGCATTAGCAGGAACTCACACCTTCTTGGGCAGAATATCCCATCCATGTGGGAGATAGCACCTAGGTTAGAAGGGACATCCAAGCTCCCTCAGGTCTCCTCAGAGCCTGTCTTGGATGCTTGCACCCTCCCACATAGCTCTGAACTTCCTTCAGACCTATGCCAAGAAGGAGAGAAGAGGCCAAAGGGCAGCTTGTAGGAAGTTGCAAGTGACAGGCTTCAGTGGTCAGCTGGGTTACCAGCAGCCCACGTGGAGAGATACACAGAGGCTTGAGGTTCTCAATTCTGCCTGTTACTAAACATGGCAGCCAGATGGGAGGATTCCATGCAGGAAAACTTTCTTGCTTAATTTTCTGAGCAAACGGGAGATCAGAAGCAGCAACACCTTCTCCTCCACTGGTTGTGTAACAAAATACCCGAGAAGCCACGATGTCAGATATATATGTACTCACTGGGGTGGGTGGGCTCCCTGAAGCTATCTTCCCCTCCCCACCCTGTTCTTGTGGAGTTCAAGGTGCCATGAATTTGAAACAAAAACGACATAGCGGACATTTCCAAAGACCCTTCCTTCCCTCTTTCTTAAGGTCAGGAAGTGTCCTCTTGCCCCTTCAAAATCTTTTTACTTTTTATGTATTACCATTGAAATTCGGAAAAAGCACTTGATAAATCTGAAGGTCTCTGTTTTCCTACAACTTTTGTTCAATTCTAAAATTAGAATCACTGAAATATTTGGCTGTTCATTTAAATCAATACTGCTGCTATTTTCTACAAACCACTACGAACTCAAGTAACAAACCACAGAAATGAGGTGATAGAAATGCAAATTCAGGTACCCCTCCACGCGTCCCGACACAAGCATCTGACTAGAGACATTGTTGGACGTTTCTGAGTATGTCAGCCGGGGCTCTTCACTTTGGCCATCTCGTAACACCTTTGCTTCTCCTTGACTACACGAAATCTACATCCGGCATGAGTGATGGCCATCCATGTAGATTTCAGTGTTCAGTTTCAGTTGGAAGGTTAGGAGAGTGTTCTAAACAGTAATTTAATATTTGGTTGTTGGTGCATCTTAACCTAACGCTTGTGGCTCTAAAATTTCTCTACTTTTCAGTTCTGTCCCTGGCACTGTAGCTAATCCTCAAAGATGGCAATAGGCAGAGGTCAAAGCTAATGGACAGCACACAAGGTACTTATGTGTTCTCATTGTTCCATCTATGTCCCTTCTTTGCCAGAACATATAGGAATGAAGGTGCTAATGCTGCTGAGATTTATGTACGCATGAGGGAGGACAGGTGAGAAGCCTCTTCCATGACCAACAGATCATTCCTTGTGTGCAGACTATCCTTGGGACTGCACCTAAAGTCACTGCCTACAGCTGGGTCAGTGAATGGTCAAATCCAGCCACTGGTTTATTATAGCCTGTGAACTAAGAGTAGTTTTTAAATTTTTTAATGGTTATGGAAGTACCTACACAAAAGCTTTGATCTTGCCCCTTGGCCCACAAAGCCCATATTTATCAAGATTTGCCAACCTCTGATCTTGATATCATAAAAGCTGCCTGTAGCCTGTTACACTTTTTCTCAGATTTTAATCCCTCCATCATAGTAGTCTAATTCTAACAATTTATCCCAAAGAAATAATCAGAGATGTGGTCAAATCATTATATGCTAAAATGTTATTTGCAGTATTATTTATAATTGATACATTGTAGCATAATTATAATAATTTATGGATTACCAAAAATTATTTTTAAAAATCATACATCATCTACATTTTGAACAAAAATTTTCGTAAGTTATAAAGTCTTTTCACATGATATAATACTATATAATTTAATTTTTAAAATCATGCTTTTGAAAAATATTTAATGACATCA
>NW_011889349.1:311367-328472 GCF_000151845.1 Pteropus vampyrus
CAGGAAGACAATATCCAAATGCAGAGCATTAGCAGGAACTCACACCTTCTTGGGCAGAATATCCCATCCATGTGGGAGATAGCACCTAGGTTAGAAGGGACATCCAAGCTCCCTCAGGTCTCCTCAGAGCCTGTCTTGGATGCTTGCACCCTCCCACATAGCTCTGAACTTCCTTCAGACCTATGCCAAGAAGGAGAGAAGAGGCCAAAGGGCAGCTTGTAGGAAGTTGCAAGTGACAGGCTTCAGTGGTCAGCTGGGTTACCAGCAGCCCACGTGGAGAGATACACAGAGGCTTGAGGTTCTCAATTCTGCCTGTTACTAAACATGGCAGCCAGATGGGAGGATTCCATGCAGGAAAACTTTCTTGCTTAATTTTCTGAGCAAACGGGAGATCAGAAGCAGCAACACCTTCTCCTCCACTGGTTGTGTAACAAAATACCCGAGAAGCCACGATGTCAGATATATATGTACTCACTGGGGTGGGTGGGCTCCCTGAAGCTATCTTCCCCTCCCCACCCTGTTCTTGTGGAGTTCAAGGTGCCATGAATTTGAAACAAAAACGACATAGCGGACATTTCCAAAGACCCTTCCTTCCCTCTTTCTTAAGGTCAGGAAGTGTCCTCTTGCCCCTTCAAAATCTTTTTACTTTTTATGTATTACCATTGAAATTCGGAAAAAGCACTTGATAAATCTGAAGGTCTCTGTTTTCCTACAACTTTTGTTCAATTCTAAAATTAGAATCACTGAAATATTTGGCTGTTCATTTAAATCAATACTGCTGCTATTTTCTACAAACCACTACGAACTCAAGTAACAAACCACAGAAATGAGGTGATAGAAATGCAAATTCAGGTACCCCTCCACGCGTCCCGACACAAGCATCTGACTAGAGACATTGTTGGACGTTTCTGAGTATGTCAGCCGGGGCTCTTCACTTTGGCCATCTCGTAACACCTTTGCTTCTCCTTGACTACACGAAATCTACATCCGGCATGAGTGATGGCCATCCATGTAGATTTCAGTGTTCAGTTTCAGTTGGAAGGTTAGGAGAGTGTTCTAAACAGTAATTTAATATTTGGTTGTTGGTGCATCTTAACCTAACGCTTGTGGCTCTAAAATTTCTCTACTTTTCAGTTCTGTCCCTGGCACTGTAGCTAATCCTCAAAGATGGCAATAGGCAGAGGTCAAAGCTAATGGACAGCACACAAGGTACTTATGTGTTCTCATTGTTCCATCTATGTCCCTTCTTTGCCAGAACATATAGGAATGAAGGTGCTAATGCTGCTGAGATTTATGTACGCATGAGGGAGGACAGGTGAGAAGCCTCTTCCATGACCAACAGATCATTCCTTGTGTGCAGACTATCCTTGGGACTGCACCTAAAGTCACTGCCTACAGCTGGGTCAGTGAATGGTCAAATCCAGCCACTGGTTTATTATAGCCTGTGAACTAAGAGTAGTTTTTAAATTTTTTAATGGTTATGGAAGTACCTACACAAAAGCTTTGATCTTGCCCCTTGGCCCACAAAGCCCATATTTATCAAGATTTGCCAACCTCTGATCTTGATATCATAAAAGCTGCCTGTAGCCTGTTACACTTTTTCTCAGATTTTAATCTCTCCATCATAGTAGTCTAATTCTAACAATTTATCCCAAAGAAATAATCAGAGATGTGGTCAAATCATTATATGCTAAAATGTTATTTGCAGTATTATTTATAATTGATACATTGTAGCATAATTATAATAATTTATGGATTACCAAAAATTATTTTTAAAAATCATACATCATCTACATTTTGAACAAAAATTTTCGTAAGTTATAAAGTCTTTTCACATGATATAATACTATATAATTTAATTTTTAAAATCATGCTTTTGAAAAATATTTAATGACATCATGGGGAAATGTTCATGATATGGAAGTAAAATAAACACATGGATAGATATACAATTTGGCCACAATTCTGAAAAGAAAATATAGCTATTAAATTTCCTTCATTTCCTAGTGATAGGGACCAGATAAAAGAACATACCATCAGCTCATCCTACCATATCAGAATGATCTCAGAGTCTGAATTTCCCAGAAAGAGTTGATAGAGCCAAGACTATGGGTCTTAAAAGATACAAAAAGCCTGACCTATGGAGTTTTCAGCCCCTATGCTCTACTTGCTATTCCATAAAGAGGCTCAAAAACTAAGGTTTTGTTTTTTTCCCACAGGATGCTCTTGTTGGACTATATTTCTCAGGAGTCTAAGCATTACCAAAGAGTGAGCAATCTGGTCCTGGACTTTTGTTTGTAGGGAGTTAAAAAAAAGAAAAAGAAAAAAAAAAGAGCGTGCTCTCATGAAAGCTGCTTCAGTAGCTTTCTACCTCCCCCCACTCCCCACCTTCCCTGGGAGAGTCAAAGATGCAACTAAAGGAAAACCAGATGGCCAGTTTTAAAGCTCAAGCCAAATCCTGGGCCCTGACCAATACTGTTTAGCCTGACTGCTGTGTATCTGCACTTATCTAACAGTTCGCTTCCTTACAACTGTGAGTAGGAAAGTTCCTCAACAATAATAGGAATGCTTAAAAGGGCTCAGGGTAGAATTCACCCAAATCTTCAGCACATTTGCGGCTATCCATTCTGCCCTCCACACTGGGTCTCAGAATATGTTCCCTGCTGGAGTGGCCTCCTTTACCTTTCGTGGGCTGTCCACGTAGGTGGGAGTCATGGTAACGCTGCTGCTCTCGCCTGGCTGGGCCGAGCTCTTGCCACCATGCACAGCTGCCTGCTGTTCTCCCAGGCACCTGAAAGAAGGAAACGCACACGACTGTGGCTTGCTCAGAACCTCCTGGTGAAGGACCCCCGTTAGCCAAGATGAAATGAAGACAGGTCTGCTGCTGTCAACACTTCTGCTTTGTTTCTCCTTCGGGCCCTACATGACACCCTTAATTTCATTCATTGCCTGAACAATCTCCAGCCGTCCACAGTAAATCAGAAAACAGCTCAATTTTAAAAGCATCTTGGCAGCACCTGGTGCTTACATATAACTTTGAAAAGGCAAGTGACATGGTATGAGTGACTCCATCCATGAACATCATTTTTTTTTAATCCTCTGAGAAAGAAGCACATTCTGAAATTAGGGCTGCATTAACATGTGGCATAACCTTAATGGGGGGAAATGTGTTGACTCTCTACACACTTTGAAGGTTTATATGTTAATATTGCAGACATACACACTTACATTCCCTCCTCTCTTCCCCGCAAAAAACCCAGACATATCTAACAGACATGATCTCATAACAGAAGACAATTGTGATTTTCTTATAACATCTCATCTCATCCTGGTTCTGATGTACATATTATTTTCCTAATTTTTTCCATACTAAAATTAACTATGAACTATTATAACTTAAATGCTCCCACAAATTAGCTTTAAAACATCACTGAAATTTTATTTGGTTTCAGAAAGCTCTCATTATAGTCTTAAACACTTCATTATTATTGCAATGTATACTTCTTGTGGTGGACACTACAAGGTGCCACCCAGATCCCTCTGCCTTGGCCTTGTTGCCATAGTAGCTGGACGTGTTGTCCAGCAGGCTCAGCTGTCAGCCCCTTCAGGGATAGCCCCAGCTGCAGAGCAGCCTCGTGCAAGCTCTCGCCCCTCCCCAGGCTGCACGCCGACAATGAATGATCAGTGAGGGGGTGGAAAGGCCTGGCTATGTTGGCCCAACCCAGCTCATCTCCGAAGGCTGTTCTAGCTCCAGAGCATGAGTGAGGTGGCTTGAGGCTGTCACGGGGTCTTCACCGCATCTCGGCTTTTGTCCATTTCTACTTCTCCCTTCTTCTCCCTCCCACAGGTGTTGAGCCTGACTTTAATAAAAATCCTACATGTTAAACTCCATCTCAGTCTGCTTCCCCAGGAACCCAACCTGTGACACTTCTCTAGTCTTAAATTCTGACATGTTTGTTACTGACAGTGAAGTAATCTTATCCCAGAGATTAAAAATCAGTTTCCATAGTAACCTGTTACATTCCTTTTTAGTTTTTATTATGGAAACATTTCAAATATACCTACCCAGACCCCAAAATTATTTATTTAGAGCCAATCTTGTTTCATCTATACACTCTACCTATCCACCCTGATTACTTTGAAGCAAAACTCACACGATATTATTTCATCCATAAACACTGCAGTATATACTGTATCTCTAAAAGAAAATAAGTTAAAAAATATATAATCACAATTCCATCACTAGACTCGAAACATTTTTTTAATTTTCTAATAAATATTTCTCTAATTATCTCCAAAAATTCCTTTACAGTTCGTTGAAAACAGAATTCAGCTAAGGCCCCTACATTATAAGTTGTGTCTCTTATGTTTCTTTTAAGATATAAACTCCTTTTCATCTCTCCCCATCCTTGCAATTTATTTGTTGAAGAAAGTAGCTGGTTCACCCCGTAAATTTACAGTCTGGATGAGCTGATTATGTCTCTTTATTGTTTATCATGTTCCTCTGTGCCCTGCACTTCCTGACAATCAGAAATTATATCTAAAAGTTTGAGCAAATTTAGGTTCAATTTGGGGCAAGAACTCTTCCTAAGTGTGTCGTGTACTTCTGTCTAGAGGCCCACAATGTCTAGTGGTCTCTCTCTGGTGATATTGGTTGTCGCTGATGATCTCTGCTGGACCCATTAAGTTCATTAAAAACTACACATGGTAACATTCTATCATTCCTTTTGTACCTATTAGCTGGAATACTGGGGGAAAAACAAACAAACAAATCAGTAACTTCCCTACACCAATTACTTGGTTACTCTGAGGTATAATTCACATAGGAAAAGCAGAATAAATGCTGGATTCCTTCTCCTGTCCACTTATACCACACTGTCTCCCTCTCTACCACATCGCACTGTGTTTTCCTCTGAGTCTCATTCACAAACGCACACTGTGACTGCAGTGGCCCAAGCCTGGGACAGCAGTAGCAGGAAGCCTTGGTTACCCCGCAGTGTCCCCTCAGATGCGTCATCTGATGTATGTGATAATTCACTGAGTTGCCTGTTACGTGCTGACCTGTGGAATCAGGGATTCAGAGATGAGGAAAACCCTGTCCTTGCCTTTGAAGGCTCACTGCCTAATAGCTCAGGGGAGGGTACTGTCACGAAATGACCAGTTATATGTATTGTATATGTATATGTGTGAGAATATATATGAGGGCACACTGCTTTTGCTGGAAAGGGATCACTAGTCAAGCTTCCACAGAGGCAGTGACAACTGCCATGTGGAGGTCTCTTCTGCTCCGACTTGGCTGTCATCAGATTATCCCCAGCTAACAAGGGCAGCAAAGGCCCTTGACCGGCACCGGCTGCCCAGATGGCTCATGGCCACACTGTTATTCGGCACAAAGCCAAGCTTCCAGGGGTCTCTTTCTTCCTTGAGAGCCTGACTGAACGTATATGCCTACGGAGAAAGACTGGAAGAGAAGTGGAAGAAACAGTTATTGTAAGATGGCAGGACTACATGTGACATTTAAAAAATTCTTTTTCCTGTTGCTATCATATTGTTTTCATAATAAATAAAATTGGATCTGCTTGGTGCAACAAAAGAAAAAGAAAAGCACATAAGTAAAAAATGCCATGTGAGCACACATCATATAAAGGTCTGGCTCCCTTTTCTCTACCTCTAGCACTGAGGAAATGTACCATGTCGCCCAGGAGCACTGATCCAGGGGAAGGAATAAAGCTTAGATTCTGTCCTGCCTCTTGCTATGGGGTTAGCTGAGAGTCTCATCTCTTACACGGGGACACCACCACCCCAAGCTATCTTTCCTCTTCCAACCTGAGCAGAAACATGCTCCTTGGAGCGTACTGAATGGTGACTCACTGACAAATTAAAATAAGATTCCCCCGCCCCCGCTTCACGCCCCTCAGAGCAACCTATGTTCCTTGTTCTTTTTCTCAGCAGGAAAAGTCTACGATTAATGAGAGGGAGAACCTGCCAGGCAGAGTTCTGTGGTCTTTCCTTGGGGAGATGAAGATATTTTCTAAAGAGGACCCAGTGCCCTCAGGAATGAGTCCACCCTCCCCCAGCCCCCAGTCACCTCACTATCTTCTTCACTTTCTCTCCCTGCATCCCTTCCTTTCCATGTCATCATCACCCTCTATCCAGCCTGCTGCCTCTTGCCTGGACTAATGAGAGCCCACCAATGGGTCTCTGCCTCCTGGGGCCCACCCACTGGGTCCACCTATACAAGGGGCTCATTTCTGAAAACACCACTTCTGGTAAAGACACTGAATGGATATTTCGTGATGTTAAGGAGTTGCTGTACCTTTTTAGGTAAATTATGGTATTATGGTATTATGGTTTTTTTTTTTTTTTTTAAAGAGTACTTATCTTTCAGAGATACACACTGAAATATTACAGATGAAAGGATATGATGTCTGGGATTTAATAAGAAATAAAAAGAAGATGAGAACAAGTGGGACAAAATGAAACATCATTGGCCACGAGGATAATTACTGAAGCTGGGTGATGGGTAAATGGGGATTCATTATACTAGTGCATCTACCTTTTTTATGTTTGAAATTTTCCATTAAAATAAACTTTCAAAGGATCGCTCTTGCTATGAGAATGTGTAAGGACAGCCTGAATCCAACTTCCCACGCGGCCTTTGTAATTGTTAACTCCCACTATGCCTCATGCTTATTCCATGTTACTTTCTGAAAGCCAAATGGATGCAGGTTCCTGCTGAGCGTGACACAGACTCTCACACTAGACAGACAAGGTCCAGTCTCCTCTAACACCTTATACAGGGACCCTCCACATCCCTTTCTCCATCATTCTCATCTATTGTGCACATACTATATAGCAGGCACAGCACACAGCCTCTGCCCTCAGAGCGCAGACAAGTCGGGGGGAAGATGAGTAAACCGGTTACAGCCCTCAGAATGACACTGGTAAGTGCTCAGACAGACGTAGGCCCAGGATGCTGGAAAGCACAGAGGGAACCTGGTCTGTCTGGGAGGATGAGGAGGGCATGGAATGCACCCTAGGGCAGGTCCTACCTGCTCACGGCAATGTTTTCTCCCCTTCCCCAAGTCCCACCTCTCCTCTGTGTAAATGCTTCCCTCCCTATAAGGCCAACTTAAATTCTACCTCCTGCAACACTGTCCCTGCCCTCTCAAGTAAGATGTGGTCCCACCAGCAACCTGAGAGCTGTAGCACTTACTGTTTATAAAGGGACCACACACTCAAACGCCTAGAGAAGCTGGTCATGTAGCATGACTGAGGGTGCAAGACAAGTCCAAAACCAGAGGGTGTGCTGGTTCTACTGTAAACCAGAGGGCACATGTCCATTCTCAAGTGCCAGCCCATGGCACCTGGGTATGACTGTGGACCCAGTGTTAAGTGAGCCTGTACTACATCAAGCAGAGCTGAATTTTATGTGTTACCTATAAGTTTATATTATGTTATCTATACTATATTCTCTTGTGTGTTATATAATACAACTATGCAGCATGTTATGTATACTAATATTTTTTAAAATAAAAATTCATATAAAGTCCACATTTTTATATGAAATCTTCAAACAAAAAAATTTGGCTCAAATATTTAAAAAATGTTTTATGTCTTTAGGGCAGTGAAGCTACTCTGTTAATGGTGGCTACATGTCATTATAAATTTGTCTAAACACACAGAATGTATGCCACCACAGAATGTACGCCACCAAGTGTAAACTGATGCGTGTGGATTTTGGGTGGTTATGATGTGTCAATGTAGATTCCATAATTGTAACAAATGCACCATTCTGGTGGGGGATAGTGATAATGGGGGAAGTATGCATGTGTGGAGATAGGGTGTGTGCGGGAAATCTCTGTACCTTCTACTCAATTTTGCTTTGAATCTAAAACTACTCTATAAAATAAGGTCTATTGGAAAAACAAAACTAACAAAAATAATCACTTTGCGGGCCAAACTAAATGTATCTGTAGTTTGAATTAAGGCCCATATTGCAAATTTGTAACTTCCAGACTATTTTGTGTTATTGACATTAGGTATTAACCCAGTTTTCTTTTCGTGTATGTGTCTTTGTGCAAATTATAGGCTCCTTGCAAACAGAAATCATATTTCACTCCACTCACAAGAAAAGGGCACTGAAAACTCTCAGGGAGTACTGGGTGGGGACAAGTCTCTCTTCCAATAAGACACTTACTTCTGACTGGCCTCCATCTCCAACAGGGCAGACAGAGCTGAGGTTCCCTTCTTCCCAACTGGGGGGCCAGATGACTCGAGGGAATGCGCAGAGATGGGTCCGGTCATCTGCAAGCCTTTCATGGCTGTCCCTTTCTAAAGCAGAGAAGAGGAGACAAAGCCATCAGCCCAAGTGGACCCTTCAATAGGCGCCACTCATGCCCCAGCATTTGCAGCTGCATCTGTCCTGCTGCAGGCTCTGAGAGTCAGTTAACTGAGGAACACGGGTTCTTAGTATTCGGTAAATGCCAGAAAACTGCTTTTCGCTTAAACTGAAGGTCCCTAATGCCTACTGACTCAAAACAAACTGCCTCTTTGAGGTGTTTTATGCGTATTATCTCATTTTATTCTCATCACAACTCTAGGGAGTAAATAACGGTATATCTAATTTACGGGAAAAAAAACTGAGTCTCAGAGAAGTTAATTAACTTATCTCAAATCCCGTTAGAACTGGAATTCAAACTAGTTACCTGACTTCAAAACTAAGGTTCTTTCTGCTACATAAGCAAGCTCTCCTGGAAATGATGCTGTGTATAATCATAAGTGATGCTGTGTACAGAAGGCAGCTGGGTAGGTTAAAGAACACTAAACTTGAGATTAAAAACAAACAATAAAAACATAGCTGATGATGGAGCACTACTCATCAACGAAAAGGAACAAATGGTTGATGCAAGTGACAACGTGGATGAACCCCAAAGGCAGGAAGCTGAGTGAAAGAAGGCCGCATCAGGTTATATATTGCATGATTCCATTTACATGATCCTTGAAAAAGACAAAAATATAGTGATGGAGAACAGATCAGGGGTGAGAGATTGGGATAGAGTGTGGCCATGATGGGTAGCTGGAGGGAGTTTTTTTGGTGTGATGGCAACTATTCCATATCCTGATTGTGGTGGTGGTGGTTACATGCATCTGCATATTTGTAAAATTCATAGATCTGTGTACAGTACACACATACACACACACACACTCACACACACAGAGCTGGGTATCCTCATATCCTTTAACATATCCCTTAACTCCCATAAGCCCCAGTGTCCCCATTGGGGAGTGTGTGGTTGAATGAATGCCCAACGGTGCTGGAAAATCTAAAAGTGATATAAGTGATATTGCTGCTGTTACCCTCTTGAGAGCTTCTACTCAACAATTCAGCACATCACATAAGCAGCTGTGACTGACACCGGGTCCAACTTGGGAAGCACAAGAAGCTGCGTCCTCAGGTTGCCCTGTGCCACAGAACACTGCCCCCTCCCTTCTTTGCCCTGCCATGGAGAAGAACACACTGTTTTGGATTTATAGTAAATGCTGGACGATTGTGGAGTAAATAAACTGGCCAGTGAGAGGCCCATGACATAGGAGACAGTTGCTGCATCCCAGACCAAGCACGGTCCCCATAGAGCCCTCACTCGCATCATGCGATCTGAACGATGGCGCCTACGGATCCGGTTCAAGCCTTCCACAAAGCGGATAAAGCCATCCAGGAGCTGCCACTCCTCCTCGTCTGCCCGGGGCCTGTCCCCGTAGATGTCGCAATGGGCTTCTCCCTCCGTGATGCGCTTGGTGGCCGTGACACAGGCTGGCAGCAGCAGGAAGCGGGTTCTCCAGAACTTCAGAGACTCAATTAAACTATGGAGGGCCAAAGGAGAAAGAGGGAGTGGTGGTGAGAAAAAGTAGATAATAACACAAGCTCACTGTATGTCACTTATAATTAAAAAATAATTTTTTAAATGGGAAAAAACAAAAACAAGAAAAACACAAGCTCAGAAGGAAGAACTTAACGGTTGTGTTTACTTTGTATTCCAGAGATGTGAGAAGATTCTGTACACCCAGGCCCAGTGAAGTTGTGGCTTTGTATCATCGTAATCAGAAATCATGCATAAAAATTCAAAACGCACCACCACAAGTAGTCAGGAAAATGTTAAGAACATGATTTGCACTGATGTTCCATCAAAGAGAACATCATCACTGAGTTTGTTGTTTTTATATGATAAAATACACATCACGAAGTTTACCACTTTAACAATCTTTAAGTGTACATTTCAATGGCATTAAGTATATTCGCACCGTTGTGCAACCATCACCACCATCCATCTCATCATTGAGTTTTTAACCCAGTAAAGATATGCTTTTGTTTTTTCCATTATTTTCTAAAACGGAGATCATTTTGTAATCAGAAAAAAAGGCTGGACCTGTTAAAATATGGACACACCCAAGGCAGCCAGGATGGAAAGCCAAAGCACATTCTCTGACCTGAAGTCCTCAGAACCAGCGGAACAGATATACTGATCTAAGTAATTCCACTTGTACTCCTCCAGCCGCTCGTGGGAGAATTCTACCCAACAGGAGACGAACTCCGAGTCTGAGTGAGAAGGGCAGAGGCTGTAGGTGTAGTGGATCTGGGCAGACTCATAAGGGTACCTGAAAAAAAAAGGGGATGCCCGGAAGTCCAAAAGAGAATCCTTCTCAATCCTTCTCTACCTTTTCCATCTCAATATACTTAGCATCATTCTTGGCATTCAACCCTTGACCACAGTAAACAACTCATCCCTGGAGACTGGTAATGGAGATTTCTCGGCTCTATCTAACTTTCTCATTCTTCTCTCCTCACATTCTTTATTTTTACTTGGCTTGTTAAGAATCAGGCTAAATATCATAAGCTGAATTAAATCCCTTTTGGAAGTAGGGGAACTACAGCCATAAGATAACCCTAGGGAAAAAAAAAAACAATAACTCCAGAAGAAAAACCAACCACTCAACTACCTCTCCAGTTTGAATTACGTGTGATACACATAATTCAGTATGTGGACAGTATGTAGACACAATTCAGAACAGCATCTGAAAACTTTAAATATCCAAGGACTCACTTGGGAAGATATCGTGTCACTGTGATCATCTTATCCTTCAGTGTCACTTTGTGAAAAGTTCTGCCCATACTCAGCCAGTACTGGTCTTCCTCCTCAGGGCGGTTTCGGGATACAAGGCCTAACAGACAAAAAAAAAAAAATCATTTCTTCCATATGGTTGAGGATCATTCTGTTAATAGGCAATTACTTCTCTTCCATACAGATTCAGAAAAAGAGAAACAAAAGAGGCAACACTTTCTTTTGAGGAGTAGTTTCATGGAAAAAAATTATCCTTGGTTAAAAAAAAAAGAAGTCCCAAAGTTGGCAGATTTGGGCAGATTTTTCTGTTACTGAACCAACAGCAGATTAGAGCCTGGGGATTCTGATAGCACCCAGATGTCACTGTCAAAGCTGAACAACTTGATGCCGTTCCAGAAAGTTCTAGAGATGTTAATAGGCTGAGATGACTGTGGGACTCCACTTACATATGAGCTGCCACTCTGGCATTTACGGTCTTCACCCCAGGGTGGCAGTCGACCTGGCTTACCGGCCTGAGCTCCCACGACTCCCTCACTGACATACCACATTTCAGTCTTAAAGGACTACTTATTTATTTGTTGAGCTATTAGGCAATGAGCCTTCAAAGGCAAGGACAGGGTCTTCCTCATCTCTGAATCCCTGATTCCACAGGTGCCTTAATAAACAACTGAACCAAGACAGGATTTCCGTGATCTAGAAAGAAATGAAACACAGACCCCTTGTTCAGTGGCAGGCAGCATGGCAGTTGTCAGAAGAGAGGGCAGCGGAGGCTGAAAAGATCTGCACTCCGCATGTGGGAATTTTCCAGATAATGGCGAAGGAGAGGCAAGCAGATTACAGATAAAAGAGGTTCAAAGGAACCCAAGTTAAACCCCAGCACTTTCACCTGCCAGCTGTGTGATCTTGGGTACCCAATCTCTTGAGTCTCACTTTCTAAAACTAGAAAGAGGGCTTATCCCCATCCCAGCATTCTTTCATTCACGCAACAAGCTCCCTACTGGCTGTCAAGACAATGTCATGGGATAACGTTCACGAGCACCTAGCATGGCACCTATACACCATTCTAAATTAGGTGCACCACAGTTATTTCTGTTTAAATCCTGCAGAGCACTCCTCACAATCTGTGATCAAATATATACTTGTGGTTCATTAGTTTAACATCTGTCTCCCCCAGTAGACTGTAAACTCCAAGGACAGGGCTGACGCTATTCTATTTACTACTGGAACACGGTCCTGCTCACAACTGGTATTCAATAAATCTGCAATCAGTGAGTAGCACAGGCTCACATATTATGGCCACTTTTCCAGTAACTATAACAATGGTACCATTTCTGTTACTATAGAAATAAAAAGGATTAAATTTATGGAAGGAGAAAAATAGCCAGAAAGGATACAGTCAGGTGAGTAGCCTCTAGCCAACCAGCCATGACGTGAGGCTCGTGAATCAGCCGGAACAGAACTGGACACTAGAGGAATTACGGACCACCAATTAAGGGACACTGAGCAACTATTCCAGAGAAGAGCAAATAGGCAGCCTGGAGGGGGCCATTGACCCTAAAGGCAAATTCATTTCACTACTCTTGGAATAAAGAACAAAATCCTTCACGTGGTCCTGTGAGGCCTGAGTCTCCTGACATTTCTGGCCATATCTCTGGCTTACTCCTTTTGGGGCCCAGAAAGTGTCACAACCCCTCCTGCCTCAGGGCCTTTGCACATAGTAATCCCTCTGCCTGGCATGCTCTTCTTACCGACTCCTTCTCTCCACCCCTAACCTGCTTCTCTAATAACTCCTGCACATACTTCATGTCTCGGCTCAAACATCACCTTCTCAAGGAAGCCATCCTTGACCCTCAAGACCAGATCAGGTCCCTTGACTTTTTCCTCACAGTCTTTATCATAACACGGAATTATATTTCATAGTTCGACTAATGTTATTTTCTTCCACGGGACCAAAAATTCCCCACAAAACAGAAAGTTCAAAAATACTGTTGAATGAATGAATAAATGAATTCATATATTTATCAACTCATAATGTTGTATGCTAGGCATAGTGGTTTCCATTTTAGTGGATAAAAAGATGAAGCTGAATAGTCCTGGCACTCAGAAAGGTTACTATTTAGCAGAGCCTAGAAAATGAAAGTGAGGCAACATGTGATAAGTAACACAAGGGGCTTTTGAAGAAAATCCAGAGTCTACAGCTTCATCACAAACGACGGGGGCCTGGACCTGATGACCACTAAGTTCCCTCTAACAGGATCATGCTTCTCTGATCCTCTGGCCAGGGGAACATTAACGGAGTCAAAGATGATCTGAAGTTTGGGGCTGGGTGGTTAGGGTAGCTGCAAGAAGAAAGCAGGAGGCTAATGGTTGCTCATGATTATTCCAGGAAGTGATTGCTGCTTTCTGATTCCGGGCGCCCACACTTAACTTTCTCTGCCTGGCTTATTTTAGAAGAGCTCTCTAGAGTCTGGCTCCAACTCAACTGGCATCACTGAGTCTCTGTCACTTATTAGCCTCTATCACTCACAAATGACCCATTCTTGATTCAAGTCACTAAGCCTCAGTGACAAACAAGAGAAAATGAATCCAGTATAGGAAAAAAAGAACAAGTATAAACTTCAGGTTTATAAATATCTGAGGACCTAGTATGTGTCAGGTACTGTACTATAAATAAATATAGGTTTCTGTGTCTAAAATATTCACTATGATGTTTGATATCTCAGTCCTAGCTCAGCTGTCTACTACTCCTAGGTGCTGCCCAGGCCAGGATGTAACATTCCTGAACTTGGTCATATCCTCTTCCTTAAAAGGAGAGTTGAAGATGAAACAGAGTTTTAGGACTTTAAGACTTTATTCTTCATGTAAAGTAAAATTTACAAAAATTTTGTGTTGAAAAACAATTATTCCTAAATTTATTCCCTACCATCTTGAGAGCTTACTTATGCAAATTTAGTAGAAAAGGAAAAATGAAAAACTCACCTCGACTATAAAGGGGGCTGCTGCTCAGTGGGGGCGGGACGACAGGGTTGGGTTTCTGTGCCTTGGGCTGCACTATGATTTGGTAGCCCTGCATGAGACGCTGGCAAATGAACTCTTCAAACACCTGCTGGGCCGTCATCTGCACACCCTCCTCATCCCTCCTGAAAAAACGAACAATGGTCCACATGAATATGCTTGGCTAAGGGCAGAGTAACACTCAAGAGTCCACAGTCCCACCCTCTCCTTTGCTTCAATCCCACAAGCCAGCTCTGATAACTATTCTATGATGGTTTATAAAACTAATAATTTGTAACCTAGTTTTGGGAAAAATGACCAGTTCAAGAGGTGGAAGAAGAAAGCAGGTAATCTGATGTCCACATGGGTAATCTTAGAAACGAAGATCAGATTTAGTGTGCTCAAAACAACTGAAATAGAAAATATAAGAAAGGATCAATGAGGAGAAATGGTTAAAGGAGGCAAGTCAATAGAATTCTAAAGAGAAAACTAACAGTTCTTGCCTCATAAAATTTCCTAAATGTAAGAGGACACAGGTTTGAAAATTCAGTGTTTTGATGTACACCTGGCCATACCCAGAACCTCCCTACAAACAAAGCCTGTCCTCTAACACCTACCTGTCCATGTCTGCTTCTGGAAGGAGGTCATAGCAGCCCTCCGTGTAGTCGTTCTGCAGGCCCTGACGGTCAGGGAAGTAGTCGGTGGTGAGGGGGAGGCACGCCGGAGTAGTGAGAGACTTCCAGTCCACTCCAACTGTGCAACAGAAGCCTGGCACTACAGGGGGAGCAGACAGTGTCAGAACTGCCTCGTGTAAACGGGGAAGAGGTACGTGTGGTCACCACAGCCGGCATGGGATGGGTGTGGGAAGTGGAGGGTAGGGGGAGAAGTAAAAAGGGAGGGTAGGGAAAAATGTTCATGGTGAAAGGTGATAAAATTGCCAGGCAAGGGGATGGGGAGAGAGAAAGAGAGAAACAGTTTGTTAGACAATGCGGTGCGCGTGCTTATCCAATCCCATCATGCAAATGGGATTCACAGCTGATACTTTTCATTTTCTGCTGATCAAGAGCTACAAGCTGCAATGCCAGGGAGGTTACTGCAGGGCAGGGCAGGGCAGGGCAGGCAGAATTACACATTGAAGCAAATCAACATTCCAAAAACAGAAGAGAGCTCAAAACAGAGCCTCTCCTGAGGACTGAAGAGTGGCTAGGTAGGGAAAGGAAGAGAGAGCTTAGCCAGATTTTGGAGCAAACAGCACAAGGTAGCAGAATTCAGGAATACTTTCGGAACTGCAAAAATAAATCATACGTTCAAAAGGGTTTGAGGAAAAAAAATCAAGGATGTTTGGGAAAGTTACAAGGCCAGAACTTTAAGAAACAGTTTAATCCAGAAATGAAAGCTTCAATTGGTAGAGTGGGCCTGATCACATGGGTCTGCCTAAAATTGCCTGCTCTTAGTTAAAAGTAGGCTTTCTCCATCTCAGCGCTAGTGAGATTTTAGACCAGATAATTCTTCATAGTGGTTTTTCAAAGAAAATCCAGAGGGAGTCCAAAGCTTCATGGTAAACAATGGGGCCTAGAACTGATGACCACTTAGCTCCCTCTAACAGACCACGCTTCTCTGATCCTCTGGCCAGAGGAGCTTTAAAGGAGCCATAATTCTTTGTGGAGAGTTGTCCTATGCATTGCAGGATGTTGAGCAGCATCCCTGGACTCTACTCACAAGATGCCAGTGGCATGTCCTGGTTGTGAAAACCAAAAATGTCTGCAAACATTGCCACATGTCCCATAGGGGATAAAATCATCTCTAGTTGAGAATCACTGAGTTAAAGTAATAAGGTCAGTTATCTCTTTAAGTTATTTTAGTGAAGAATATTTTTCAAATCTCTATATGAGGGAACAATATGAAGCAGAAACACTCCATGCCTTAGCCTGAGTCCCAAGTGAGATCCTCATAGACCTTATCTTTGCACAATGCAGTGTGGCTTTCACAGTGGTGTACCTCTGTCATCTCGTCCGCCCACACATCGCCTCTTCGGAGCAGTTATGGTGGCATCATCAACTCCTTTAAACACTTGGCCAAGCTGAACCTCCCAGAGGTTATGGGACCAGAGGTCTCTCTGTTCATGAATCTTTCTACCATATAATGATAGATGCTACCCAGTACAACAGAGTCCCATTGAACCAGGAGTTAAAGGACAAGAAGAGGACTTATATGCTAAGTCACAGCAGGAAGTATGTCCCATGCAGCACCATTGCCTTAGAGAAGATGATTTGACCCAAGACAGGCCTAACTCTATGGTCTATAGACAGGTCTTGGTGCATAGCAGATCTCTAGAACTTACTCATCTTGCATAACTGAAACTTTATGTCCATTGATTAGTAACACCCCAATTCTACCTCTCCCCAAGCTCTTGGCAACTACCATTCCACTCTCTGATTCTGTGAGTTTGACTTCGCACAAGTCTTGTTAACTCATTAACACTTCAAGATCAAAACATAGCCCAGAATAGCCTAATCAATTACCCCAATTTCTCTATATGGCAAACAAAGGGGTAAGCTTACTCCTACTTCCTGCTTAGAACCAGCATCAGAAGAAAAACACCTGATTAAAGCCACAGTAGGAAAGCTAGAAACAGAAGATAGTTATATCTTTATGTCTTATTAGATCATTCTGGTCTTCATCAGCTTCCTGACTCAGGATTATAGAAACATTTAAGAAAAGTTTTCTGCTGGCATGTACCAAATACAGAGAATTTAAATGCCTGATCCAAAATCCCATGGTGAGAAAAGCCCCAAATTCTCAGTTTAATGATGCTCTTTCACTGAGAAAAGAGTGTGGCCTCTTTTCTAATTCCAGTATCTTCAGCCCTACAAAGTCCTCCGACAAGGTTTCACTTCAGAACCATTAAATTAACAACGATAAACACAGATGACAAAATCCAGTGCTGGGGTTGTATAGAAGAAAAACGTTCATCTATTCATTGCTAGCAGC
>NW_011889349.1:328522-365854 GCF_000151845.1 Pteropus vampyrus
GTGGTTTTTCAAAGAAAATCCAGAGGGAGTCCAAAGCTTCATGGTAAACAATGGGGCCTAGAACTGATGACCACTTAGCTCCCTCTAACAGACCACGCTTCTCTGATCCTCTGGCCAGAGGAGCTTTAAAGGAGCCATAATTCTTTGTGGAGAGTTGTCCTATGCATTGCAGGATGTTGAGCAGCATCCCTGGACTCTACTCACAAGATGCCAGTGGCATGTCCTGGTTGTGAAAACCAAAAATGTCTGCAAACATTGCCACATGTCCCATAGGGGATAAAATCATCTCTAGTTGAGAATCACTGAGTTAAAGTAATAAGGTCAGTTATCTCTTTAAGTTATTTTAGTGAAGAATATTTTTCAAATCTCTATATGAGGGAACAATATGAAGCAGAAACACTCCATGCCTTAGCCTGAGTCCCAAGTGAGATCCTCATAGACCTTATCTTTGCACAATGCAGTGTGGCTTTCACAGTGGTGTACCTCTGTCATCTCGTCCGCCCACACATCGCCTCTTCGGAGCAGTTATGGTGGCATCATCAACTCCTTTAAACACTTGGCCAAGCTGAACCTCCCAGAGGTTATGGGACCAGAGGTCTCTCTGTTCATGAATCTTTCTACCATATAATGATAGATGCTACCCAGTACAACAGAGTCCCATTGAACCAGGAGTTAAAGGACAAGAAGAGGACTTATATGCTAAGTCACAGCAGGAAGTATGTCCCATGCAGCACCATTGCCTTAGAGAAGATGATTTGACCCAAGACAGGCCTAACTCTATGGTCTATAGACAGGTCTTGGTGCATAGCAGATCTCTAGAACTTACTCATCTTGCATAACTGAAACTTTATGTCCATTGATTAGTAACACCCCAATTCTACCTCTCCCCAAGCTCTTGGCAACTACCATTCCACTCTCTGATTCTGTGAGTTTGACTTCGCACAAGTCTTGTTAACTCATTAACACTTCAAGATCAAAACATAGCCCAGAATAGCCTAATCAATTACCCCAATTTCTCTATATGGCAAACAAAGGGGTAAGCTTACTCCTACTTCCTGCTTAGAACCAGCATCAGAAGAAAAACACCTGATTAAAGCCACAGTAGGAAAGCTAGAAACAGAAGATAGTTATATCTTTATGTCTTATTAGATCATTCTGGTCTTCATCAGCTTCCTGACTCAGGATTATAGAAACATTTAAGAAAAGTTTTCTGCTGGCATGTACCAAATACAGAGAATTTAAATGCCTGATCCAAAATCCCATGGTGAGAAAAGCCCCAAATTCTCAGTTTAATGATGCTCTTTCACTGAGAAAAGAGTGTGGCCTCTTTTCTAATTCCAGTATCTTCAGCCCTACAAAGTCCTCCGACAAGGTTTCACTTCAGAACCATTAAATTAACAACGATAAACACAGATGACAAAATCCAGTGCTGGGGTTGTATAGAAGAAAAACGTTCATCTATTCATTGCTAGCAGCCTTCCAGAATATAATCTGCCAACTATACTTGTGGGTATATGTTCCAAGGATCTGAACCAAAAGAAAAAATATGCCAACTGCACAATGCATTGTATCTGCGTTATAAGCTATCACAAAAAAAAAAAAAATAGAAACCACCCAAATAGACGCCAATAAGAAATGATTAGTCAAACTGAGATATAGTAACTTCTTTGATACTGCCACTAAAAATGACTAATATGAGGGACCTGAAGAAGTAGTGAAAAGATCATTAAGTTAACCATAAGTGGGAACAAAAAGATTCAGTGATGTGTACTCATTGGTCACAGCTAAGTAAAATAAAGTCTATCAGGTGGCAGGATTTTTTTTTCTGGTATGTTGCTATTGTAGATAATTAGATGTTCTCTTAAATACAGTGACCCTTGAACAACACAGGTTTGAACTGCGGGGATCCACTTACATGTGGATGTTTTTCAATTAATACTATAAATGTATTTTCCTTATGATTTTCTTAATTACATTTTCTTTTGTCTAGCTTACCTTATTGTAAGAACACAGTATATAATACATATAGCATACAAAATATGTGTTAATTGACTGTTAATGTAACCACTAAAGCTTCTGCTCAACAGTGGGCTATCGGTAGTTGTTTTGAGAGTGTCACAAGTTATATGCAGCTTTTCGTCCCCAACCCCCACATTTTCAAGGGTCAGCTGTATTTAGATGTTCAACAATTTCAATGGACAAGGATAATCAAAACAAATGCAACCCCAGCCAAACATTTTCAGCTACAGGTATGTAAACAGTTCCAGTTCTTCGTATTACTTCTTCCCGAATTTTCCCCAAAGCCATCATTAGGCATGTAAGGACTAAGACCAGCTCTGGACTGGCACAAAGGCATCATAGGAATTCTGTTACCCTTCCCATGTTCCTCTAAATCACATTCCAGAACAGGTCATTCGGCCCTTCCCCTCGCTTTCCCCTGGAGAGGCTGGAGAGTCCTTCCTCTGGTAGCCCAGAGCTGTGTAGACTTCCAGACCATTCTGTTCCTACAGAGCTCCCTCTTGCTTCCTCATGCTCAGACCACCCCATAACCCCACCTCCTTTCTACTCCCCACCACCCCCAGTCAGCCGCCCCCTCTTACTTGGGTCTGGAGAAGTAGAAATACTGTCCTCTAGAGAATCCTTATTCTGGGTCCTAGGATTCAGACCTGTGGAAAGATGAAAACAACTTGCTTTAATGAAGCTCATTCTTCAAAAAAGTTCTGACCAGTTGTGGTTAAAAAAGTCCAAAACTGTAGTTAAAAATAAAAATGTGAACCAAGTATAAAATCTGTGCTGAATATTTCCAACAAGACAAAAGAATCAATGGAAGAAAAATGAGCAATCTAAAATTTGGGAATGAGCCAGAATTTTACTCTGAGGTTATCAATACTATTCTTTGCCCAATGAGGCCATTAGTATATGCTCACACCTGCACATGTATACACACAGGCACAGCAAAAAGCAATTTACCATTTATAGTAAGAAAAGGGACATATTTCAAAGTCATTTCAACCAATTAACACAGTCTTTAGCAAATATAAAATGACCTATTTGAATTCAGTTCACTCAACAGTTATCTTCTGGAATTCTCTTCCTCAAATCATGGCTTTTTGAAGTATTACATCGAAACTCACTACTTTAAGAGAAAAAAAAACAACAATGATTTTACTTACTGGGCTGCAAGAAAAAAAGATTCTTTGAAATGCAACTTATTGACTGAAAAGTAATAGAACTAATTTTAATACACATATATTGATATTTAAATGTCCCTTTCAAAACATATATTTACTAGAAAATTATGATACTATAAAAAGGATTGGAAAGATCCTCACCACACTGTCAACAGTGGCTATCTCTGAGAACAAAGCTGGAGGAGGTGGCAGAAGGTAAATGAAAACTTGTGCTTTTTACTTTACTTTGTGTCATCTGAATTTTTTATAACAAGAACAAATATTTTTAAATCCCTTATAAAATCTTTGAGAAGACAAGCTATTACCTGGGAGAAAGCATTTGCTAACCACAGATCTGGCAAAGGACTTGTATCCAGAACATATAAAGAACTCTGAAAACCCAGGAGCAAGAAAACAAACAACTTGATTAGAAAATGGGCAAAAGACTTGAACAGACATTTTACCAACAACATATACAGAAGGCAAATAAGCACAGGAGACGATGGTCATCATTAGTCATTAGAGAAATGGCACATTAAAAGTACAGTGACGTACCTCCTGACAGGTCACACCAAGTGCTAACAAGGGTGTCGAGTAACAGAAACCCTTATTCATTGATAATAGAAATGCAAAATGGTACATCATTTTTAGAAAGAAGTTTTGCAGTTAAAAAGTTAAACATATATTTATCATTTGACCCAGCAAGTCCACTTCTAGGAATTTACCAAAGAGAAATGAAAATTTATGTTCACATAGAAACCTGTTATGTAAATGTTTAAAGTGGCTTTATTCACAGTTGCCAAAACCTGGAAACAACCCAAATGTCTTTCAACAGATGAAGGGATAGACAAACTAGTACATCCATACAATGAAATACAACTGGGCAATAAAAAGTAATGAACATTACTACTGATGTACGCAACAACTTAGATGAATCTCGCAAGCATTATGCTGAGTGAAAGAAGCCAGACTCAAATAGCTACATATTGTCTGGTTCCATGTGCAGGACATGTTGGGAAAGGCAAAAACTAAAGGGAGAGAAAACAGTATCAATGGTTGCCAGCGGGTGGGAGGGGGGTTGAGTACAAGGGGCAGCACAAAGGAACCTGGGGGAATGGACATGTTCTGTATCTTGGTAGCTGTGTTGGTGGTTATGGCTCTATGAATTTGTCAAATCTCATAGAACTGTACACTAAACAGCAAATTTTACTGTATGTAAATTAAAAAATTAATTTTTTTTTAAATTTAAAACATGATGTCACTTGGACAAAACAATTTTAGAACTTCTTTTTTGGAACTGCCTCCAGTAGATTTTAAAAAATTACTAGTCATCATAATAAGATACAATTTATTAAGTCAAACAAATATAGTGTTTTATTTTATTCACACCCACACTATGAGGCAGATAGGAGTTAGGTATTATCCTTTTTCTACAGATAAAGAAACTAAAGTTCAGAGAAATTAAGCAATTTACTGAAAATCACAGAGTAAGTAGGTGAAACCTGTGTTTAGACTCCTGCTCAACTCTACAGATGCTCTATTTCCTGACTATCCATCTGGGATACCAGTTTTCAGCTATTGAAAATGTTATCTGCTCTTTGTCAACAGCTAAAAGCCATTTGGAGCTAAATTTTCTGAAAAATCTGTCTTGGCTGATTACATCCATTTTCACGAAAACACAAAGCATGACTATAAAGAAGCAAAGTGGTGGATTTTCTTATTCAGCCTAAGAATGGATATAACGGAAATTATAAAATTGGCATTCTCAAAACATTCTGAGCAATAGGAAAATTATTAAATACATCACCACACAGGTTTGGTTGCTAAATTTAATCATTCAATAATTTTTTCTTTTTCTTTTTTTGGAAGAAAATCCAATCCAGACTTGGTCTATAAGAACTGAAATTCTTAAACTAATAAAAACAGTTCAACTTACAAATTGAGCAAACAGTTCAATTGCTCATGCAATTGTTTAAAGAGGCAAACAATGAAAGAGTTCTTGGAACAGCTTTGGCTCGTAGGCCAAAAGCAGACTTGTACCATTTCTAACTCATACAAGCACATTCAAGAGCACCAGCTTCTGATGCTACATATGTACACACACACACACACACACACGCACGCACACACGCACACATGCACATACTAATTTTATTTTAAATAAACACCAATGAAAAAAGTTTCAAGAAATAAATATTTTAAGGACTTCTACAAAGCTTACACATTTGCATTTCAAGCCCAATTCACTGCCTCTCCCACCAGCTCTACCTTTGAGGCAAACAGACTTGCTATTGGCATGTGAAAATCCCCAAGAACCTGAGAGGACAGAGGTGAGACCTTCTGGTCAGTCAGCTATGCTCCAACCTGACATTTGGGAATGAACCCCACTCTCAAAGTTCAAAGCCAGAAACACAACTTAGGGAGCCAAAGCTGAGGCAGTCATTTCAGTTCTGGCTCTTTTGACATCTGTTCAGAGTTGAGAAGTCTGACCATCTTCTCTGGTTGTTAGTTTTAGGCCAAAAAGGATAATCAGTGTGAGGCCTTTGGGGCCGGTTCCAGAGGACAACTATAAGCTTGTGCCTAGGGCAAGTCAAGTCATTTCTCCTCTCTGGGCTACAGAGAGAGCATTTATCCATAAAAAGCCCAACCTGGCCTGAATAAGTGACTCTAAGGCTATGATTTACTTTTCCTTTAGCTCTCAGGCTAAATCTGCCCCATGGCCTAATACACAACACACACACCAAGGTAAAGATTCTAAACCCCAGGACGAAAGAGAAAGAAAACTTGGCATTACTTATTTTCTTTTTCAAAATTCTCTTGAGCGCTTACCCCCAATGAAGAGAATGATATGACTAAAAAGTCTTATAAACTGGGGCCTAGTTAAAGAAATAGAGGGATAAAAACTATTTGCCCAGTCCCACCAACAACCTGGTCCCTGCTGGGCAGCATGTAAAAAACAAGTGAATAATACAGGCGCAAGGCCCCAGCCAACAATGCTCAAAATGAAATTCAACAGGGCCAGGAGGGAAACCCAGAGACACCACTCCTGAGAATCGTGACTCACATATAAATCAAGTCCAAATGCAGGAGAAAATCTGAGTCATGCTTGAGTGCCTGCAGGTGGTGCAAACTGTCAAGCCCAGGAGAGGAAGGTGGAGTCATGGATGAGTTCTTCCTGTTACTTTTCTATTTTTTAATGAATGAAATGTTACCTAGTTGTTTGTTTAGATCCCACCCTTTCCCAAAACAAGGACCCAATATGACACGTTGCCTTTAAGGAACTCAATCTACTTCTGATCCTTACTGACAACTCTGTGAGGAACGCAGGCAAGTGAAGATCTTTATGCCAGTTATACAGATGAAGAACCTGAGCTCAGCAAAGGCTGAAGGCTAAACTCCAAAGGTGGGACTGGTACTTTGTTCTGGTCACTTTCACCATAGTATGCTCTCTCGTCTAGCACATCATAATTTAGCTCCCATGTTTGAACCCTGTGGCATTACTGGAACCACTCATAGTTCAAGTCCCTGTGAGAAGCTTTCCTTTTGTGGTTTTTACCCCATATGCAACCGCTTCAAATAGGATCTCAAGTGAATGACAAGCCAGAGGTCTCTGAGGTGAGGAGAATCGGTATCTTAATCATTTTGTTTCTTCTCAGGCTGTAGCACAGTGCCTAGAGTTCAAGAAACATTTCTGAAATGGGTCAGAGTTTAGTAAGTATAAAGAAAGCAAGCCATATTCCATGAGGATTGAGAATGGCTTGAAAGGAAAGTCAATTCAAAACCAAGCAAGGCAAGTAAAGATTGCCCGATTCTTTGAGGAAAGGAATCCGGGTAACTGTTCAATAAAGTTATAAGAGAAAAGAAAAACATTCTTCAGTAGAGAGAAAGATAACCTCAGAAGGCTTTTAGCATTCATTCAATTACCTGATATGTGCCAGGAACTGTTTTAAGCTCTGCAGATACAGCCATTAACAAAAAAATCCTTGTCCTCATGGAGCTTATAATAAAAAATATATCTACTATGTCAGGTGGTAGTATGGAGAAATATTAGGCAGGAAAGGTGGGTGGGGAGTGCCAGGATAGAGAATGGCAATTCAGGGAAGACTTGAAAGAAGAGAGAAAGCTGTGGGTACAGTGGCCCTATAATTTATCATCCAACCCAGGACACCATTGAGAGTGAAAGAGGATGCTATTAATAACCATATAGGACAGTGAATTCAAACCAGGACTGTCCTGGGCAAACTCAGCCATATGAACCTCAGCCACAAAGCTCTCTAGCATAAGGGCATAGCAGAGGAGAAAGCAAGAGAAAGGACCCAAGACTCAGATGTGCCTGATATATTTGGGGAACCACTAGAGTGAAGTGAGAGGGGAAAGCAGATGAGGTCTGAGAGTGACCAGGGGCCACATGATGCAGGGGGCTCTGCTGGCTACTGCAATGCCTTTGGCTTGTTACTCCTAGTGCATTTGGGGTGGGGGGGGCTCAGAGAGTTTTGTGCAAATGTTTCATGATCTGACTTCATTTTTGAGGGGTCATTCTGAATTGCTGTGCTGAAAATTAACAAATGGATCTTCTTGGTGCAGCAAAAGAAAAAGAAAAACATGCAAATAAAAAAGGCCAGTTAGTAGGCTACTGAGACAGTCCAGGTGAAAGATGATGGATTCTTGGACTAGGCTAGGACTGGCAGAGGTAATAAGATATGGTAAGATTCTGGACATATATCCTAAAGGGAAATCTGACATTAGCTGGGTATTCTACATGGTAGTAAAAATCAGAATGATTCCATCTAATTTCTCAGTGGCTAGCTAACATAATCAATCAGGAAGAACAAGATCAAAGATGGGAGTTCAACTCCCTTGTCAGATCTATGCTACAGACTCCCTCCTGATGACCTCTGGCCCCTCTGAAAACACATGCTACCTGTCATGAAGGGACTGGGCAAGAGTAAGGATGACCCTATTTCACTATATCGCTCTGACTAGAAAAACAACTCAAGGTGCCCATATCTTCTCTAAGAAGCTAAACATTCTAGAACATATTTAATTGAACACTTACACATCAATTAGACTAATTTTGTGAATCATTAAATGCCTCTCATATATGGCAGCTTGGTCTTGGAAGTATAAGTTCATGTGTCAGTATATTCACTGTGGGAATGAATAAAGATAAGCTCTTTCAGTCTAGCAGACACAAACATGGAAACAGTGAGATCATGATGTGCCATGCGGTACAATTGGGTTATGCATGTGAAACTGTGGAAACACACCCAACATCTCCAGGGGAGAAGCAAGAAGCACCAGGGAGGGCTTCAAAATGGAGGTATTGTTGGAGCTAATTCATAAAGACTGAGCTGACATTTCCCAGGAAGAATCAGGGGGCAAAGATAAGATAAAAGCATATTCCATTCAGAGGGACTAGTCTATGCAAAGAAATAAAAGGACAAAAAACTATGCTGTTCCCTTCTCCTGATTATTTTTATGGGTTTGCCCCTGCCCCGCCCCACAACACGTACACAATTGAACGCTATTCTAGAGCAGAGACCACTCCTGCTCTGGCCCTGGCCCTGCCCTCAACACCAAACTCATAAGCCTCCCTCAATCACGACTCATTGATAGACTGATGATAAATGTGGCTTGACCAACATGTTCTCGGCTAAAAATGTACTGTGCGGCCCATTTATAATTCCATGCATTATAAAGCATTGCTTCTAAATAGGTCACCCAAAATTGTGGCTGAAATGATTCCAAAATAGACGCAGCCCTGCTTTTCTAGTCTCTGTGTCGTTTCTAGATGTGAGCCTGCTCTGAGCATCCCAACTCTGTTATCTCTTGGGTTGGATACCTGCACCACTGTTGCTAAGCAGGTTGACAGAAAGCTCTTCAGTTCCACTGAAGTTCAAGGAGAACATGCTGTCACCAGGCTGGCGGGAAGTGCTGTGCCTACAGAGAACAGAGCCTAGCCACCTGGCTTAATGCACAGCATCACCTCTTTTATCCTGCTCACTCTGGCGTGAATACTTAGCCACATAGGCTAGCAACCACTGGGATCCATATCACAGGCTACTAGGCTGCAGTGCTTGGTTTGTGTGCTAGTTCTGGCCTCCTGTGACAGGCTCCTTCTACCCTGGCACCTTAGCTGCCATTGTCACACTAAACCACCTACCCTTATTGTTCTAAGCCTCCTCCTGCTAACACCAACAAGAGGATATGAGGTACATGAATAGAGGTACCAAGTTAGTCCGGTAAAGATGGTCATGCCCTGTCTATATCCCTCATCCAAGCCATTGGACATGGAGGTAAGTGAAAAAGGGGCCAAAGATTGGTCTTTGCAAAGTGTTTCCTAAAATACTACACTAAGTCCAGGTGTAACCTGGGCTCATGCTTGTCAAGGATTAAATGACTTTCCTCCTACATGGACTCTCTTTGGATGCCTTGTAACACATTCAGAACTCTGGTTCAAAAAGAGTTGTTTCCATAAACACAGGCCTTGATTTTCATTGCTTTCAGCATTAACTTCTCCTAAACTCAACAGTGGAATTTCTCAGTGACCAAAATGATAAAGTCATAGACTGACTGCACAAAACACACAGCATGAATCACCTATCTCAGCCCCCATTTCCACCTTTGACTGAGGATTAGAAAATATTCAAGTCTGAAGTTTACAAAGCATGCTTCGAATTAAACCTAAAGCTAAAGCAGGGCCAAAGTAACATCTCTGGGAAAAATGTCAGGCTGTTTGCTTTGCACTTGGCTCTGTGAAGGGAATGACGCTGACTGACAAAGGAAGGCCTTGATCTTGTACTGTCTCTTCAAGTCTTATAAACATGACATTTTGTCAGCAGTCTGTTCTGCACATATTCCTGGGTGTTAGAGAATGTTCTCAAAGTATCACCCAGAGCCCTGTGCACAGTCTCACCTTCCAGCGGCTTCATGATATGCTAACTCCAGCAGCTCTGCAGAGGAGTGAGTTGGATCCCTCTGCCCACTGCCCTGTAGCTCCGCCATATTCTGTCGAGTCTGGTGATGAATCTGGATGGCCTCTCCGGATGGTCCTACCCAGACGAAGATCCACTGAGCATCATTCCCACCCGACAGCTAGTGCTGTGCACTTAGCTCCATCTCCCTGTTTTCTAGCTGCTGAGATAACGGGTGTTGGAGAGGTTGAAAGAGCACATCACAGACTACACACACAGAAGAACATTATACACATGACCCTCTGGCTCCCACACGGGACACCTCCTCTTCTGGGCAAGACTCAATCCTCCTGTGGGGCCTCATGTTTGTCATCCTGTTCAGCCTAAGAACATTTAAGATCCTCTGTCTCAAGCATGTTAACTGAGAGGCCACAGAGAAATACAAAAGTACAGGAGGCAAGGGCCCTTCCTGGGAGAGTTAACAAAGACTAAATGAAAAGGAACACGCAAGTGAAACACCAATAATTCTGTTAATATATAAAAGAGCAACAACTGTGACTCTAAGAAGCAGAGAATATGTAAGTGCAAAAAAGACATCGAGTAGGAGATAAGTCAGAATAAGTCTACCAAAAACTGCTTCCTAGAGAAAGAGAAGTTTCAGAGCTGAGTGTTAAATAAAGTTAGAGGGGCTAAAGGAGAGGGCATCTGGGTAAAAGGAACAATCTGCGTGAAACCCCAAATGCAGAAGAGGTAAGACATACGCCAGAGACCACCAGATTAGCTTGGGAAAGAAAAGAACCTCTGAGGATGGGAATGAGAAGACAGGACGTTGGGGAGCCTGGAAAGTAGGGCCTCAGCAATTAGAGGGCCAGGTGGGCAAGAGGATGCGGGTTTGGAGAATGCTGTTTTAGTAAAAGAAGAAAAAGTACAAAATTGTGTTAGGAGGAAAAGCACAAAAGCAACAGGAGTTGAGGAAGAAACATCAATAGTTCTTGTATGAGAACTCAAAGGTAGCCAGTGGAGATAAAAATAGAAAGAAAATGACACCAAAGAAGACACCAGAAAGAAACAAGTCGTATGACTGATTATGGCAGAAATAAGTGGGGCAAAGGAGGTTTTGGGAAATGACTCCCAAATACAGCCAAGAAAACCAGGTTCATTGCTCACTTACTTAACTTTTAATACTATAAGCAAGTCAAAACAACAACAACAACAACTAAACATTTCCAGGCACGCAGCAGACGGCTTCCATGAAAATACCCTGGAGTTTACTGCATCTGTTCCTTCCCAGCCCAGTAAGAGCCCATTAAGCTGAAGTTTAATTTTAGCCATAGCTTTATAAAACCCTACTATCATCTTTAGGACAGAATATAGATCAAAAAGGATGGACTATGAAAAACAGTGAATTTGGAGGAAAAAAAATTTTTTTCAGTTGTCAGAGACCCCCGAGAGAAAACAAGGGAATGTAACTGTGTAATCAAAACAGCAATACAATATCTAGAGAGAGCCAAGAATGACCAAGAATGACAGATGTTAGTCTTAGGAAAGAAAGCAGGTGACAAAGCATAGTCTCTTTCAAATAGAAAAACAGAAGCCCTCAGGTTGACACAGCTAATTGTAGTTACAAAGCCCATTCCCAAGTGTGTCCACTGGATCCCAACAAGAACTCTTCGGTAGGCAAAATGGTCTTGGTTACTACCTCCATCTCACAGCTGGGGCACCAGAGGTGCAGCAAAGTTTAGATACTTGACCAAGACCACGTGGTTGATCAGTGATGAGGACAAGGATCAGGAGCTCCCAGTCCAGGGCCCTTTCCTGAGCCACCAACTTACCCACAGGAAAAGTGTGCATCCAGCGCCTTCTGTTTGATGTGAGCTTCATGGGCATTCGAGAGGGGGCAAAGGGGTTGATCAGCGCCCGCTGGGGTGTGTATCCCCCCGGTCGAACATGTAGCATGGATTCTGCGCTGCCTACGTGGAACCTCCCCGGTGCACTGGAGTCTCGCTGTGGTGGCTCCATCATGTTCTCCAGGACATCTGCCGGGTATCACAGAGTTGAGGCACAAAGAGAGAGCATAGAGCTACAAAGAAACCACAACTAGGCAGACCGATCAGCCAAGGCTAATGAGGATCTTGGATATCATACATGTTAGGCAGTGAGGGAAATGAGTAAAATCACCAAACTATAAAGAAGTGGAATATTGGGTTTGTTTACTTTTTAAATACTTAGGAGAAAGGATTTCTGGTTCCCAAATTAATGGCCAGATAAAGCCATACCCAAACCTAATGGGAAGAACCAGACAGTGCCTGGAGACCCTGGACTTTAGTCTGGATACAATGAGTGAACGGTAGGACTTGACTTGTCTTCCTTGGGGTGGGTATATACTGTATGTGGGAAGAACAATAAAAAAATATATTTGGTGACCAAGAGGCAAGACCCTGGCAGAGACAGTTGATGTGTTTGCTAAACCTGTTTGATTTTTCTCTTAGGCATACAACAAGACTATAGTTTCCAGTCCCTCTGCACTGGCGCCAAATAACTTAGCCAACTTCTAGCCAATAAAACACTGATGGAAATGACATGCTCTAAATGAAGACCTAGACCAAAGATATCTCCACATAAGATCTCCATTTTCTTTTCCCCTGCTGTGGCAACTTTGGAGACCAGTGTTGATGATCATGGCATCCCAGGATGAAAGGAGCCTGGGGTTCTGAATGACTGGGTGGATCAGAAAACCCTTTCATTGACTCAGTGGCCTGGAACATAAGTAAGCAATCAAATGTTTTTGTGTTAAAAATGTTTTGGGGGGAGAAAAGAATGAAAAAATGGATGTATCAAGCCTTAACCAAGCAAGGAGATGACATGATATTTAGACATGACCTGTCCCATCTAATGGTCCCTATTATAGAGAGGGAGGCAGCATGTGAACCTGAGTGGATCAAAAAGCTGAAACTCACAACCAACTTCCCGTGTGCATCCCATGTTCACTATGCAATTCCTGAGATCAGAAAGTGGGTCCAGCAGATGCAAATTCCATGGTTCTACCCAATAAGAGCCAATATTTAATTCCTCAAGCCGATTTACAAGCAAGAAGAGAACATTCGGATCTCCATGAAAGCTGCATTTTTCATTGTAAATTAATAAAGTGACTGACGTTCTGGTTTATCAAATAAAAAAGAATGTGGTCTAGTTAGTTATCATGGAAATAAAATGAGAAAACCCAATTAAAAAAGATTAGTACATATTTTGAAAGGGATGAGAAACAGGACTGAAGGAAAAAGGGGTCAAAAATATGTAGAGGTAACGGGAAATGTTTCCTATATCACATGGAGTAGGTACACCGGTGAGAATCCCTAAACACTCAAACATAACAGAGAAACAGGAAAACTAAAGGCCTATAGATGCTCTGCTTTACCATATTCCAGTGAATCACTTTTAGGCTTTTCTAATAAACACCCAAATATCACCATGGGACACTGAAATCAATTCTACTATTCAGATAATTTTTAAAAAAACTTTTCAAGCTACTTGGATTAAGAGCAACATTATCTCCTCAGACCTCGAGTGCTGGTGTAGCCCAGGGAGCTGCTGACTTCATACTGGTGCAGGTGGGGGTGTGGGATCATCAGGATGTTGGCGCTCCTGCCCAGGGAGCTGTCATCAGAAGCCTGGCTCCTCACTTCTTCAGCGGCCAGGGCCCGGTTGGGCATGGAAGGGCTGGATGAGACATCACAGGAGCTGGCACTCTTTCGATTGTGACTCTCCCGTTCTCGCACAGACCTGACCGAGAGAGACAAGTTACCACTGAGTAAGGGACGCTGCCTCACCTAGAATTAAAACTCTAAAAACTGTCACGAGCTCCAGCTACTTGGGAAATCAATTTTTAAAAATCTCCAATGAAACCTATGAGTAGGAAATAATATAGGAGGTACTTTGCCCTGAGCAGCTGGTAAGAAAGGGAAGAAACGACAGACAGTTCTCAAATGACCATCATAACTGTGAAGAAATGATTGCTCCAGTCTGACCCCACCAATCCATCTTGTATCACTGAAAATAGGGTAACCAGATACGATATGACATGATGCAAGAGGAAGTACACAGCGCCATCTGAGGAGTGTTCTTGCATCAAAAACTGAACCTAAATCTAATCAGACCTCTAAAAATAATTGCCAGTTTACAGGAAATTCAGAGAATAGAGGACAAGTTAAACTTTATAAGGAAATAATCACTCAAATGAAGAAAGCAAGATATTCTACAGTCACAGAAAAAAAAGACATTAAAACCAAATGCAACATGTGCATCTTCTTTAGATCCCAATTCAAACAAAATGGCTGTAAAAACACTTTTCAGACAATTGGGAAATCTGAATATGGACTGGCTATCAGAGGATATTAAGGATATTAAGGAATCAGTGTTAATTTTGTTATCAGTAATAGGGTACTGTGATAACGTAGCTTTTTAAAATTCTTATTAGACACATACTGAAATATTTACAGGTAAAAAAAAATAAGATGCTTGGGATTTGTTTTAGACTACTCAAGCCAAATCTGAAATGCGTGGGAAGTGATGAAAACGAGACTGACAACACGCTGATAACTGTTCATTATACTAGTCTCTCTATTTGAACATGTTTGAACATTTCCTTAATAAAAGTTTAAAAAACAGTACACCCTGATTAAAACAGGAAACTCCCTCAGGGGAAAAACCTCTGGAAACAGTAGGAAGAAGGATCAGAAAAATCCCAGTGGGCAGGAAAAATCCAGAATGAGAGTCAAGCAACCATTGATAGGTCTGCCCCTCTGACATCAGAGCTGTTCTCTTTCTGCCTGGAAGGATTTTGTTTGAAGAAAGAGCTTAAAAAGAGCCTGAAAATAGATCCCGAGGCTGACTGCAGGTTCATTATTTCAACAGAAACATATGAGTATATGTTCAGTCCTGCACAGGGGACAAAGCACTGATTGAGACATGGTCTAGGCCCTCAGGAACACACAGCCTGGGTGTCTCAAAGACCAGGTTTTGCCATCTTCGATTATAAAAAGGAAAACTGAGGATCTTGGGGTAGCCAGCTGTGGGGTGTACTGCACCCCTAAGCAGAATCTGTGCACAGGAGCTGCTGTTAACAGCATTTATTCTGAGATCCAAACATTCTCAGGACAAGACCTTAAGATGAGAAGAGGGAAAAGACAAGAAGACAGTCATGTAGCCACTATAAGCTCATCTGTCACAATGTGAAGAGACAGAATATTGTTCTAATCAGTTATGCTTAAACTTGCATATTTAAGAAATCTTAGGTAAATTTAGTCAACTAGGAAACAAATAAGTTAGAACTGTTTTACACTTTAAAAACAAATTTTCTACACAGTGAATTAAGCATAAAATCGAAGACTATATAAAGTATTAGAAAAATATATAAAATATACATCTCTAACCTTGGGGTAGAACTTTCTTATACAAAACCCAGAAATGACTATATTGGTAAATCTGGTTATATCACAATTACTATATGACTAAAATACCATGGAGCAAATTTTAAAAAGCAGGAATGAAAGGGAAAAATGTCTCTTGCCCTTTGGGAATAATAAACCTAAAAGAAACTCTGGGCCTTAGGACCTATATATATTAGTGGCAGCCTGTGAAAAGATGATTCCAGAATTTGTGAATTGCTTCTCTTGACTAGAAAATGCACAACGCTCTCTTTATTTGGAGAAACACCTCATAACAAACATAGCTAACAAAATGGCTGACCCAGAGAGCCTGAGAACAGAATCCTTAATGATCTATATGGTTTGGCTTCTATTTGGTTAATTTTAATTTAAAACATTTTTGAGGCTGATCTCATGAAAGTCCCTACTGGACTTCAGGTTTTCCTAAACATCCATCCCAAAGTAAATCTGGCAAAATAAAACCTGCAAGTGACGAGACGCTGAGCCCGGGATGGGCCTGGCAGCCTGAACACTTGAGCGTCATAGGCATCATAATCCACTTGGATGGGAAGGGCGTTCTCAGGTTCTTTTGGAGTCCCAAGAGCTGAAATACACAAATAATACAAATTGTCATCAAAATACATTTCGACCAGATGCCTTCAGAAGGTTCTTCATCAAAATCTGGAAGGCACAGGAAATCATCATCATCCTCTCCTCTTGCAAAAAATGGGATAATAACCCTTCATCAGCTTGTTGAGATTAAATGACTTATATGTCAAAGGATGTAGAAATAGTGTGGCATTAAGTAAAGGCAAGGCAACAGCAGTATGTAATTCTTCTGTGATCCTGCTTTTAAAATATCATCTTCATATGTATGTTTTGCACTTTGACATTTTTCTACCTGACACCTACTATTGAACTATGAAAAAAAACACCAGGTTTTATTATCATCAATTTTGTAGTTGACAGGACAAAAATATGCAAAGTGGTTAAGGGACTTTCCAAAGGTCACACAAGGAGAACTCAGGTTTCCCAACTTGGCTGAACTTTTTATGTGACCCCACATAATCTTGTTGCCATGAGTTAGCTAACTCTTTCTTAAAAAAGATAAAAGAAGAAAAATACTCACAAGTATCACGGCCATTTTTTGCTTTCTCAAAGGCAGGCTGTAAAATTAAATAGAGAATTAATCACTCCATTCTCTGCTAGAACAGAACTTATTACAGGCACAGTAATGTAGATGGCTGCTCTACAGGGCAGAGACCATGTCTTAGCCTTCACTGTAACCGATGGCCGTAGAACATGGACTGTGGCTCCATTGGGCACTAACCAAGGACCTTCTGCATGTAAAGCAGACATGCTAACCACTACACTATGGAACCACGTCCTTCTGTAACATTTTAACCTTCAAAACGATCCTGTTGCAGAGAAGTTCCTCCACGTCCCACTTTGCCAAGAATGCTTGCAGTGAAGGCATAAAACCTTAGGAGGCTGGAGAAGGACCTTTCTAGGCAGAGTCTCACTCTCTTAGCACTTCTCTACTTGATATAATCTATTTTTAGAAGTCCTCATATTCCTCCAAATTAATATTTTCCCTATCAGAAAAGTAACATCAACCTCCTCCCCTCCAAAAAAGGGAAGAAATGGCCCTGATACCACTAATGTAACAGTCACAGTGGGGCAACCTTCAGAGGGTTCAGCTCTGCCAGAAATAGGCAGATGGAAGAGAGCACCCTAGTGTGAGGCCTATATACAGCCTGATTTTCTCTTCATATTACATTAAAAAGGCTTTTTCACATTCTTTTGAGTAGCATTTTTATTGGGTGCAAATATATTCCACCACGTGGATATTTCATGGTTTATTTAGCCATTTCCTTATTATTTTTGACATGTCACTATAATGAATAAAACTAGACCAAGATCTCTTGACATTCAATATCCTCAATTATTTTCTTAGGCCACATGGCTAAAAATGTAGTTATCTGGTCAAGTGGCATGACCATTTGTACTGTTCTTGATACACATGGCTGAAATGCTTTTCATATGTAATGGACACCAACCAGGGACTCAAGCACCAATTTCACCACACTTTGTTCCAGCATTTGGTATAAATATTAATACGTTCTTAACATATTTGGTATGCAAAAACTGAACCACCATTCTTGTTTGAATGTCTTTAACTATCACTAAGATGCAATGTGCGTCTATGTGTTTGTCCTTACCAGTATCTAAGAGGTCTTTGTGTCTGAATAAACCAATTACATCATAATAAAAATAGTTTTTATTATTAAAGAACTAAAAATAGTTCTATGTCATATTTTTATCAAAGGTATTTCTTATGTCTGGGGGTTTGCCTTGTTGATTATTTAACATGAAAAATTATAAAGTTCTAAGACAATTTCTTAAATTCATTTATCATCATGGGGGTAAGTGAGTGTCTTAGGACCAAAATAACCACGTGGGTGTGTGACAGGCCCCGAAGGCTCTGCTGGTTGGTAACACCTACCTTCTTTCCTGCCAGTTTTATCCGTGGAGTAAAACTGTTACAAAAGAGCTGGCTTTTGGACGTGTAGAAACTGTAAAAGAAACAAACGGGGTTATTAATCTAAACTCCTTTCATTTTAAACCTCAAGAAAAAACTGAAATCCCAGCTATGGATCAGTACTCTTGTGAAAGCCTTTGTCTCGGGCTTCACTGGTCTTCCCAGTTCTAACTTCTTTTGAATTACTATAAAACATTAAGTTTTTAACTGTGTTCTATTCTTCTTTTCCCCCATAAATTGTTTCATGCTAGCTCCTGATTCCTAACTGGATTAGAATCTTCTCCTTACGGCAGAGATAAATCTATTTATACCACAATACTTTTTCACCTAGAGACTTGGCATGATGCTGGCACAAGGGAGGTTTCTATCACTCTTTGATCGATTAGCACTTAGTAAGCAAGAACAATCCAGGCAAAAAAAAGAAAAGGTGGCATTAGAGAAAAGATGGCAGAAACAAACCATCGAGTCCTAATCTCTCTGAAAACCATATCTTAATGCAGTCATGTCAGATACACAAGAAAACTGGAGACGCAGCCTTGCCCTGGGTATGATGAATGAATAAGTGAATAGAGGCTGTGCAGCCTTTTCTATTCCTTATGCATCTCCCTGTATTTTTTCAAATCTACAACTTGTGCTAAAAATTGAATATTGAATATTGACCAATCCCCATCTTCTATCACAACTGATCATAAGCAAAAAAAAAAAGGGGAGGGGCCAGTATCTATAGATAACCAGTGGACTGTTGGGCAATCCTAGTGGCACATTAGGTGCATAAGAATTTAAGAAATACTACCTGCAATCAGACCAGAAGTCCAACCAGCCTCTGAGACTTGGCCTTTCACAGTGGTATCAAGAAAAGTACCAAGTAAAAGATGTTATTCTCTTTCCAGACACTAATTGTAAAAGATCTGATTGGCGAAGTGATGTCAGCCAGAAGAATAAGTTTCTATTAGATTGAAGCACACGAAATTGCTGTGTTTGAAGGTCAAAAACAATCTAACATAGGACATGGTTCCATACTGTAGCGGTTAGCACATCAGCTTTACACACAGAAGGTCCTGGGTTCGTGCTCCAGTAGAGCCACAATCCATGGTCTACGGCCATGTCACCCTGAACAAGCCTGATGTCTGATCTCGAAAGTTAAGCAGGGTCGGGCCTGGTTAGTACTTGGATGGGAGACCACCTAGGAAGACCAGGTGCTGTAGGCATAAATAATAATAATAATAATAATAATAATAATAAAAATCTAATATAATTTCAAATGGTTCATATCAATAGCTGTGGCTTTGCCATGAACTTTGCATTCAACCTTAGGCAAGCCACTTAACCTCTCTGGAACTTGTGTTCCTCACTGCACGATGTGGCAAGATGCTCTCTATGATGTCCAAGCAGATTCCAGTTACAACCTGTGATATCCCCAAATCTCAGTTTTATAATTCTTATGGATCTAGTATTAATTAACTTTCTAATCCATTTTTATTATTAGCCAGAAATACTTTGGGAGTAATAAGTTCTTACTGAAGAAAATTTAATTATGCTGAGTAGGTCTCTGACCGTACTAAACAGTGAAAACATTTTGCCTGCTTCTGAAGAGGCTTTGCTGACAGGATGAGAATAATGGCCCCTGTGAGCAGCCGTCCATCTCAGGCCACCAGGCCTCTTGCTCCCCTCCCCAGTGGCTCAAGTAAACAAGGCTCACAATGAGATTTAAAAAAACAGGCCTCGGGCCTTTACCAGCTCTCATCCTGAAGCCCCTTCCCGCATGGATCCATCCTCCATCTTAACTGGCATCAGAGAGCCAATTTAGGATTAAAAATAAAGTGAAAAATCAGGAAACTTTCAAGTTAGTGGTAAAATTTGATGAAACTGCAAAACTTAAATTCATATATAATTTTGTGTGCTAAGGCTACTTTTCCTTTAATTGTTTCCTCAACTAAACTTGAAATCATGAAATACGGTGTGTAAACAGCAGCTCTTTTCTTACTGGCAAAAAAATGTGAATGTTTATTTAAGATTACAAATCCAAAAACAATTAGAGGACTGACTAACAAAGAATATACATTTGTGTCTGGAGTGAAAAAGAAATAAGTTCAAAATGCTCCTATTTTACCTCAACCAAATTTTTAAAATAACAGTAACATAAATGTAAGATGAGGAAGATTCTGAAGGCATTTTCTTATGAAGCAGTCACTTTTTCGTAAAGTGACTTTGTCAGACAATACAATGACAATGTACAAAATTAAGCATCATTAAACAGCCACATATACATATATGTAAAGAAATAACATGGATGACCAACCGGAGAAGATCTCACTGGGCTCCCCGAGAAGAGTGAGGCATACATAGAACAGGATAATTACAATGTGACCACTCTACCCGTACGAGCTGGCCAAATGACTATTCCTTGCTCATGAAACTGGTTCTTCACTGATGAATGATTACAACTGACCGGCAGCAACCACCATACAAGGACAATCTGGTCCATGACCAAGATAAAGAAAATATTACAGGCTGAAAAAAGTGTTTGTGATGAGTTTTCAAGCTGGTCTCCAGGAAAGATTTGCAACTAAACAGAAGCCAAAATTGAGCTTGAGGCATCAGCCAAGTAGCCATCTGCCCCTCAGGAGTTCTGCCTGAAGACAGACAACCCAGAGAAGGATAGAGTGCTCTGAAAGCACTCAAGAGAACGTGGCTACTGGCACTGGGGGCAGCACAGGAAGAACTCACGAAGAGAGATGTTGGGGCTGGTTGTCAGAGGATAAAAAGCATTTGCGAGGGAAAGGGCAGGTGGAGAGGCCCTCTAGATAGGTGTCTGCCAGGCAGAATGAAAGGAGGCAAGTGGTAGGAAACGAGGCCTCACACATCAGACTTAAGTCTTTATCAAGCCAGCATGAGGAATTAGAAAAAGAGCCATAGGATTTGGTTTTCACAAAAAATGACTCTGGCAACCACGTACAGCAGTGGCTGATAGACCCCCATGGTTCCCTGGTGCTGTATCAGGGCCTGCTCTGTGAGGCCAGAGAGGAACACTAATGCTGTTTTGCTTTCATATACTTAGTTTCAAGTAAGACTTTTACTCGAAGAAAGGGCTCTGTTACTTAAGAAAAAAAAAATTTTTAAAGGAAAGAAGAAAGCACAGCTCTAAAGAAGTGATTCTCAATGGGAAGATGGGGGGTAATCTTGCCACCTGTGGGGTACATGTGGCAATATCTACAGACGTTAAAAAAATATATTTTTCAATCTAAATGATTTCCCTCCCCAGCTTCCAATGGTTTTACCTGTATTCTCTATAACCTGCAATCATTTTTAAAAAATCATAAAACATTAAAAAGAATGTTTTTTAAATTCTTTTCACTTTTGGCATGTTTATTCGAGGACATCTAGTTCTCATAATTAGTTTCCAGAGGTATGAGCTCTACCTACAGTGTTTCAAAGAAACAGTTTATCTTTCTCCAGGTTTTTTGATAGGGAAATTCACTTAGCCACTGTTTCTGCAGACATTTTTGGCTGTCAAAACTGGGAGTGTATGTGCTGTCGGCGTCGAGAGTAGAGGTCAGGGATGTTAGTCAACACCCTACAATGCACAGGACAGCCCCTCACAACAAAGTATGATCTGGCCAAAATGTCAGTAGTGTCAACGTTGAGAAATCCTGGTCTAAAGGATGGACTGAAGAAGAGAAATTACTGCAGTTGTTCAAAAAGATGAAGGCCAGGATAAGGCAGTGGCACTGGCAGAGGGACGAGAGACACCATCCTTGAGCTGGAATCGGCAGGGACACTGAGGCCTCGTCCCATGTAAAGAAGAGGCATGGGGATTTTTCTACAAACGGAGGAGGCCAGGCACAATGTTGGTCTGCTATGGACTGTGGGAGTGCGGAATAGTAAGGGTTGGGAATAATAGTGGAAATAAGTCCTCCAAAATTTGTTTCTATTTTTTTCATTGTAGACTGTTCTTATGTTACTGCTACTGCATTCATTACATGTAGAGAAGCTTAAAGCAAATGTTGGAACTTTGGTTTCTACATTTTCTTGACAAAAGACTTTATAATAAGAACTTAACAGATTTGAAAAGAAAATGGCAAGGAAGTCTTATCATCTACTATGAATCAAGATCACACCCACCTGTGGTTTATCCAGTGAGGAATATTATAGTCGTCACCCTGACGAGAATCGTGAGGAACACTCCGATTATGCAGCTGAAAGGGAAAAGGCCAGCATAGATTAGCTAAAAATTAAGTAGGATGTGAAACTGCTCCAACTTTTCTGTGTTTTATTATTCTCAAGATCACCCTGGCCTGGTGCTAGAAACAGGCTTTTAGTACAAAATCCAAAATCTAATTACCTTGAACAGTGGGACAGCATGTAACGGTTGCTCCCCCATGCACACCAAGTCCACACCAATTCCTAAAAAAGAAGAGACAAAAATAGTTTGGGGGGGTGGTGGTTGAGGAGGGGAGAGGCAGAAGTAAGTGCTCCAATATATTATTGGTGTTATTCCACTGGGTGAGGGTATGAGGCAAAGTCAACTTACCATCCTATGATTTATAACCTCCTCAGAGCTATCTACACAGCGAAGAAGTAAATAGTTCTGTCACACCTACCATTATTTGATGCTTGACAATCAGCCTCTGACTGCCTTGTGGATCATGATTTGTCAAAAAGACAACCAGGCCTCCATTACTGAAGTGTCAAGGCCAGAAAGGAAAAGGAATCCTGTCATCTCAGTAAAAAGCAAAACGATCCATATCACTTAATAGAGCTTCATTACTGGCAATCAGGATTTATTTCCCAACTCCATCTTGTTGTGGAAACACAAATTAAATGGGGGTGTGGAGGTGCGAGCTGGGGAACCATGGCATATCATGGAAAGAGGGCTGGACTTGGTGACTCAAGGGTACTTCCAAAGATGGGCTCATGGATACTGGTTGAAACAATCCCCCCCAGAAAGGGTTCTCTAGTGTCACATATATTTGAGAAACTCAGAGTACCAGTTATGCCCTTTGGAAATAAACAAGATACACCAACATAATAAAATCTGCAATTAAAGAATGGTCGTGCCTAACTGTGCACGACCCAGCATTTCCCAAACCAATATGACAATGGAGCTCTATCATTATTCACATCCCCAGACCTCCATGCACAGAGCCAGGGAAAGCTCACAGTTCTAAAGGTAAGTTGAGCTATAAACACTCAGAGACAGCACGAACCAGGAAGCATTACCATTATCTATCATCCGCTGCTTGGTCAAGATCATGAGTAGCCGGTCCACTTCAAACACACCCACCCCAGGCGTGATCACCACAGACATCTGGCCAGTTCGATCAAAGTTCCGGTTGATATAATGCTTGTCAAACACTTGAACAAAAGCAAAAAGTCCTCCAATGAAGATGTTACGGCATATCAAAAACCAGCCACTGGCAAGCATCTCTATGCTCTCAGAGATTTATCTATATTTCTATTACTGCAACTGCCACATTCTGACTTGATTTCTAGTTAGTCATATGCACATCTGTCTTTCCCTTCTATATTAAAAACTGTATTAACAGAAGACTATGTCATTGTCACCTTTGTTAATCTCTCCCCATCAATCCTTGCCTTGTGCATATTTAAATGCTCAAATTTAATGCCATTAATTTCCATCCATAAATGAGTCTGCACTAAAACTTATAAGAATAAAATATTAATTTCTGACAATATTTGAGAGGTGGACCAGAATCTCGTGATGATGTTGTAAATTTGGCAATTAATTCTTTTTTATTTCTGGCTTGTGTAATTCTTACTTTGGAAAATTAATGATATTCAAGTATGACAAAAAGATTTACTAATAAAAGACCCATGCTCTAGAATTTCTAGCACCCGAGTACAGACACATGGGAAGGTGATATACACAGTGCAGTGAACACTCATCATTATTTCTGCCACTGGCCAAGGCAGAACAGATACCTAACTGGAGTTAGGGTGATCAGATGCAGAGACAGGGTTGCTGGGAGATGAATACGGCTCTAGGAATTCCTGCTGCTGGAGTTCCCAGAGGCACCCTGGTTCTCGCCTTCTTCGGCATGGTGTTCAAACCTTTCCTGGTGACCCATTGAGCCCATGCATCCTTAAATTTCTCTTTTTGTTTACAGTATGTCAGCTAACACATAAATTAAGGGACAAACACTCAAAAGAAATCACACTATACTCTTAACCATGGTCCTTCTTGGAAGGAGGCTGACAGTGGAGGAAGGGAAGAGCTACTCAGTTTTACTTAATACACTTCTCTATTCCTTGAATGCTAGGCACGTGGGTAACTTTTGTAATTAAAAAAAAAAAAGTAGACTGAAAAAAAAATATTACCTAGAAGCAGTTGAGGGATAGGGTGAAAAATAAGAACACAGTTTAGTAAAACAAAGAGTAAAAGGAAGACTCCTCCGGCTCTTTTTACTCTTAGGTTACCATGAGAAACAGATGAGAACAGCAGGTTAGTTTCCCAACAGAAGACATAAGAGCTAAATGCTGGCCATCAGAAGTTATTACTTTCCATTAATGTTGGGGGAAGGGAGTTGGGGGCATCAGCAACTAGGTCTGGATCTTTGGACATTAGTAAAGAGAAGTTCGTAGTTGCGCAGTAAGCAAGATGCCTAGGGTCCTTACTCACCATTGAATGATAGATTGATGGCCTCTAGGTAGTTTCCTTGTGCTGAGGTAGAATTGTCTCCTTGAGGAAAGCCCTCTGAAGCAAAAGATACAAGAGAAGGAAAACCATCTCATGAAAGATGAACTCTTAAAAAACAAGTGGAAACTCATGGACATGGACTACAGACTAGTGGTTACCAGAGGGTAGGGAGTAGAGGAAGAGGGGGAGAGGTAGACAGGGTAAAGGGGGTCAAATATGTGGTGACAGAAAGAAATCTAACTATGGGAGGTGAACACACATTGTAAATATATACATGCCTTACTGTTAAAGTGTACAGCTGAAACTTATTGGATTTAGTTAACCAATGTCACCATAAAAACAAACAAACAAACAAACAAGTGGAAGGTACCTGGCTCCATAGGGCCTCCCACCCTGTAGTAGGGACATTATTGAACTTACTGCATACATAATAAACAACTGGACTCAACCAGAAATAGAAACTTGACCAAAAGCAGAAACTATACACAGCACTGGAAGGGAAACAGGCATGAACCTCTTCACCTCCCAGCTGCCACCTATACCTCCTTTCCCTGCTGCACCTTCTGTCACATGGATGCAGTACCTGCCTGTTCCAGTCGCACCAACACTGGATACTGGATGAAGAGCTTTTTAATGGTCACGAGGAGTGAAGTCCACTCTTCTCTCCTCTCATTCTGCACCACCACTCTGAAAGGAGTATTATTATAGAATAGATACAGAGCAACTATTATATACAGGACATAAGGTTCCTTACAGGGTTTCAAGGAAAGGAGAAGATGGGATTCCCAAATGTAGGGGTATTTATCATTTAATAGTAATAGAGTCAAATGCATTTAACAAACATTAACAAAGAAATGCAATCACATCAATAGTTACATAGATTGAAAATTTTTAAAAAATAAGAAAATATTTAAAAACTACCTTGAGATTGTATTAATACTCATGGTTGAGCAGAGATATGAACAGTCTCATATACTGAATTATAATCAGGTGGGATATATGAAAAGTCTTAAAAGAGAACATTCATATTTTTGTCATATATATATACATATATATATCCAATGAACATATCTAGATCAGGAAACTAGATTAGTGGAAAGAGATGGCTGGGAATCTGTTAACTGTATATGGTCTGTACCTTTAAAATTTTGAACCATGTGAATGTATTCCAAAAATTAAATAAACTTTAAAAGAAAATGTTAAATTTCTATTAATCTAGTAATTATAATGCTAAGAATTTATTCTAAAGAAACACACAGGACCCAGAATAACCAATACAATACTGAAAAGAAGAAAGTTGTAGGACTGACACTATCCGACTTCAAGACTTACTATAAAGCTACGGTAATCAAGACAGTGAGGTATAGGCAAAAGAACAGACAAATAGATTAATAGAGAATAGAGAGATCAGAAACAGACCCACATTAATAAACAGTCAACTAGTCTTTGACAAAGAAGCAAAGACAATACAATAAAGACAGTCTTTTCAACAAATGGTGCTAAGACTAGGCATTCACATGCCAAAATAATAATAATAATAATAATAATAATAATAATAATAATAATAATAATAATCTGGACACAAACCTTATACCCATCACAAAAAAATTAACTAAAAATGGATCATAGACCTAAAAATAAAACATAAAACTATAAAGCCCCTAGAAGATACCATAGGAGGAAACCTAGATAGCCTTGAGCATAGTGATGACTTTTTTTTAGATACAACACCAAAGGCACAATTCATGAAAGAAAAAATTGATAAGCTAGATCTCATTAAAGTAAAAAAAGTTTTGCCATACAAGAGACAATGTCAAGAGAACAAGAAGACAAGCCACAAACTGGAAGAAAATATTTACAAAAGACACATTTGATAAAGGATTATCATCCAAAAATACAAAGAACTGTAAAACTCAACAATAAGACAATTTAAAAACCCAATTAAAAAATAGGCAAAAGACCTGAACAGACATCTTGTCAAAGAAGATATACAGATGGCAAATAAGCATATGAAAAGATGCTCCACATCATATGTCATCAAAGAAAAGCAAATTAAAACAACAAGACAGTACTATATACTGCCAAAATAGACAAAATCAGGAACACTGACAATATCAAATCCTGAAAAGGCTATGGAGCAACTTTAGAAGACAGATTGGCGGTTTCTTACAAAACTAAAAATATTCTTACCATATGACCCCAAAAAATCATACCCCTTGGTATTCACCCAAAGGAGCTGTAAACATGTCCACACAAAAACCTGCACCTAATGTTTACAGTATCTTCAATTATAATTGCCAAAACCTGGAACCAAGATATCCTTCAGTAGGTGAATGGATAAACAAACTGTGGTACACTCAGACATTGGAGTATTATTTAGCATTAAAAATAAATGAGTTATCAACTCATAAAAAGACATGAAGGAACCTTAATTGCATATTACTGAGTGAAAGACGTCAGCATTAAAAGACTCACACTATATGATTCCAACTATATAACATTCTGAAAAAGGCAAAACTATGGAGACCCTAAAAAGATCAGGGGTTGCCAGAGATTGAGTTTGGTGGGGGGACGAATAATTGGAGCACAAAGGACTTTTAGGATAGTGAAAATAATGCATGACACTATAAAGATGGATACATGTCATTATACCTCTGTCTATACACAGAATACACAACATCAAGAGTGAACACTCAGGTAAACCATGGACTTCGGGTGACTATGATGTATAAACGTAGGTTCTTCATTTTTAACAATTACACCACTCTGATGAGGGATGTCGATAATAGAGCAGGGGCTGTGCATGTGCAGGGGGAGGAAGTAGATGGAAAATCTCTCAAAATTCCTCTCGATTTTGCTGTGAACCTAAAACTGTCTAAAAAAAGGTCTAAAAAAATCTTAATTAAAAACTCAGATACATAACTATGTATCTGTTTATTTATCACAGTGGAATAGATAATGTTTTAAATTAGAAAAAAATTAAATACCTAACAATAAGGAATTAAATTACATATTTTAGATGACAAAATATTGTACAGCTATCAAAAATTATGTGATCCTTTTTAATAATTGTTGAATAGGCATATGGAAGTTCACAATGTTATTCTCTCTATCTAAGTACACTTTATTTTATTAAAAACAAATTTTAAAAGATCATGCCAATTTTAAAATGGGCTAAACAGAAACAGATCTGGAGAAACATATACCATAGTGTTAGAAGTGTTTCACTTTGGATTGCAAAAGTCAGACCAGCGGTAAAAAACAAAAAAGATGGAAAAATGAGCTAAGGAGATGAATAGACAATTCACGAAAGAGAAATACAAAGGCCAATGAACATGAAAAAACATTTACTGTCATTAATAAATCAATCTTAAGAATTTTTCCTCCAATCTAATTGGGAAAGAACTGCCCCCCACCCCACCCCTGCCCAAAAGAGTATTCAGTATTGGTGAGGACAGAGAAATAACACTACTGCTAGGAAATGAGATTTTCTACTACAATAGTTTTGGAAGGCTATTTGGCTGTACAAATGAAAAGCCTTAAGACGAAAATAGAACATCCTTTGATCCCATAACTCCATTTCTAGGAATTTGTACTAAGGAATGACTCAGGGTATACTTAAAGACTTATCTGTAAGAATATTCATCGGCAGAACCACTGACAATAGTGAAAAGTTGAAAATCAGCTCAGTGTTCAGTAATAGCTGGCAACTCAATGGAATTTCTATATAGCAATAAAAATGATGCTGTGGAAGGAGAGTATCGGACGTGGAATAGCATTAGTGATTACTAAGTGGAAAATGCTGGTTTAAAACATCACATAAAAAAATCATGAGTCTGTGATCACATCTCTGTGAAAAATAATTTTTGTCTCTATAAACAGAGAACAGGGTTTGATATATCCAGGTAGTGATGACTGTATCTGGGAGGTAGAATTGAGTGCATTTTGAATTATTCTTTACCTAACTATATTTTGATTTTCCTAAAATGAACCTATATTGCTTTTGTAGTAAGAAAAAACAAAGCTACTTTCAACCTATAAAATGTTAGGAATGATTTTTAATAATGTGGGGGAATTTTAATATATTAATGATATAGTCATATACATATATAATCTACATTCATAATTCATTTATTCATGCTTTATGTATATTTTAATATATCCATAATTATACTCAAATGAATGCATACTCATTATGTAGACATAACTTCATATATTGTTAAGCCTAAAGAGCTCTCAGGGTTCCAGGAATCCCCTGAAGCGGTATGAAGAATTCACCTGCACAAAGGGATGAATGGTGATGTCAGAGAAGAAGACAGCTTATCACTTGCATGAAATTCTCACAGTGATACAGGACCCAAAAGATCAACAAATAATTTAACGTATAATTCATATGAAGTTGAATATAGTGGTCAAAAGCACAGACTATGAAGTAGATTGCCTGAGTCAAGTGCATACTCCGTCACTTAATTTTCCATGGATTTTGGATAAATTACTTAAACTGTGTTCAAGTTTCCACATCTGTAAAATGGAATAACAGTGACTATCTCATATGATGTTGGAATATTTAAATGAATCAAGATATATAAAGTGCTTAGAACAGTGACCTGTACATGGTATGTCCTCAATAATAAACGATAACTATTACCAGCTTATTATTATCTCAATAGGATTGGGGAGCCACTATTATTTTCTATCTTGTGCTTTCTATATTTTTCAAAATTCCTACAATAAATATGCATTATTTTTTAAATGACACAAAAAGGTAATCTGATAAGTGGTTAAGCAAACATAGAAAAATGTTCATTGTAAAATACAGGTGGTGGATATATGGGTATTCACTGTATAATCCTCTCAACTTTTCTATATGCTTGAAATTTTTCATAATAAAATATTATAAAAACAAACAAACACAAAAGATGATTTAAGCTAAAAACAATGCATGATTCTAGAGAGAATTCTTAGAGATTCCAGAGAGAAATCTGGATCACGAAAAACATATCAGTAAAGAATATTGAGACAACTGGAGAAATCTGAATATGAAATATATGTTAGGTAATGGTATTTATATCAATGTTAAAAGTCCTGAATACCACTATATTTTAGTTATGTAAAAAAAAAAAATGTCCTTGTTCTTAGGAGTTACATAATGAAGTATAATATAATCATGTACCTATTAAATGTCGATAACTGGTAAATGTAGATGAAAAGTATAGATACTCATTATATTCTTCTTTCAATTTTCCCATAGATTTAAAAGTTTTGAAATATGAAGTTTAAAAGGTGATCCAAAAAACTGCCTTAAAAGTTTCCACAACTCTTGTCACAATCCTGTTTATATTAAATTATGGTTATAAAAGACAAAATATTTTTTAAGAATATTATTACAAAGATAAAAAAGGGAAAAAATACAAGTTGGCATTTGGTGCTAGCTTGATAGGAAAGAACTAGCTACAAAGAAATATGTTTAAGCCTCCAGATGCCAGGGGTGGAGAGGGAAGATTGCCCATTTGAAACAAAAATTTAACCGACATAATAAACTGTTATAGCAAAACAGAGAGACACTATGTTTCCAAGTCTGAGGCAGGAGGGGAAACTAAGAGGAAGCAAGACGGAACCAGAAACAGGGTGGTGAGTTAGAAGGAAGAATTCTCAAAGCAGTTGGTTTTGACTTAAACACAAAATCTTTGTACATTAGGCAAGAATAAAACACGTTCTGAAAAGCAAAAGGCTTTCTCAAATCCATTTTGATGTCTGCTCCAGTCTTCACCTGAAATGCCAATAATCACTTGGTAAATTTTTCCACATATCGGAGAATGTAGAAGAGGTCAAGGTCCTACAGCCCCATGGCATCAAGCAACACGCTTATACTTAGAATATGTCCATCATCTCACAAAGTGTCCCCTTATTCAGTGACTGTTAGGACAACTGGGCTGACTGCATTCTGTGGTGATGCAATATGAAGTCCATGGGATCAGCAACAAGGTAAGTCTTATTAAAAAGGTTCAACATAAAGTTAACCAAGTCTTTCGAGAAGGATTCTCAACCTCAGCATTATTGACTTTTGGGGCTAAATGACTCTTTGTTAGAAGGGTGGAAGGGCTGTCCTGTGCATTGTAGGATGTTTAGCATCATTGGCTACCCACTGGATATCAGTTGTGCATCTCTTTCCTATCCCACCTCCACCACTTTGACAATTACAAACTCTCTCTAGGCACTGGCAAACGTCAGGGGGTAGGGCAGCAAAATCGTCCAGTTGTCTGGTTTGCAGAAAATAAACACCACTACAAGGTCCAATTAGAGAAATCCAGAAAGGGTCCTCTACAGCTTTCCTGGTCAAAATGTAGTGCAAAGACAAGCAAAATGTGCAAGCACAGGAAATATGCAGACTCTCAGGTCCACCCTAGACCTGCTGAACTAACTAGAATCTGCACTTTAATATGATCCCCTGAGCATGGTTCATATACACACTGAATTTTGAGAAGCACAGTTCCATAGGATACTGACTCAGATTCTCCAACAAGTCAACACTTAGGGGTAGGGGGAAGAGGAGGGAGAGAATGGGAAATTGTTTTAGATTGAGACTTAAGAAACAGACCAAACAAGAAGTTGCTTTGGAGAAGAAAATACGAATACATACTAGATATTGAATATTATAGAATTATTATTTTGTTAAATGTGATTGCGGTTATATATTGTAGTTATATATGTGGTTATATTGTAATTATATATGAAAATGTCCCTATTCTTTAGATATTCATAGGAATAAAATGTTATAATATCGATAATTTACTACAAAACAAAATGTAGCCAAAAAAAAAAACACAAACAGATAAATAACAGCTATTAATTACAAGTGTTGGATATGGGGCTCATTATATTATTCATTTTTCTTCTTTTGTGATACTGAAATTTTTCACAATAAAAAGTTTGCAAAGTCTAAATGCAATCCTAGACTGGGACTGAAAAAAAAAAGGGTATAAGTGGAAAAACTGGTAAAATCTGAAAAAAGTCTGAAATTTAGTTAATAGGACTGTACCAGTGCTGTTCTGTAGTTTTGACAAATGTACCTTGGCTATGAAATGTTAACAGAGAAAACTGGGTGATAGGTATATGGGAACTCTGTATTATCTTTGTAACTTCTCTGTAAACCTAAAATTATTCTAAAATAATATTTTTTTAAAAAAGAAAGAAACAGACAAAAAAGGGGGGGCATAATAAAGCACTCAAAACTTACTTATAAAAGTCTTCATAGAATCGCCCCTTGTGATCCTGTCGAATTGAGGCTCGGTTTACTTCAGGAAATTCATCTGAAATACAGAAAACAAAGAATATAGAGCAGATTGAAAAGAGAAACCCGGTTCCTCTGTTCCCTCTTCCGGGTTGAACGTTTCTATCACACGCACACAAATAAAGATAATTATATATCTATTAAGTTGGCTTTAACATGAATCACAGCCCACAGACTTCTTGCATACACAATGGATGGTGCTATTTTCTATTTTACCCTGTCCTCATAGCAGAAATGGTGAGAAAGAGCAGTGCAAAGGGAACGATGATAAAGAATGGATGGGAGTAAGGGTGTGAGAAGCTTAACAAAAAATAATGAGGATAAAGATTTACTCACCAGCAGATTTTGCATCATAGAAAGTTCTAGAAAATAGGACCACTGTCACTTCATGACTACAGTTCTTCTCCTAGGCATGAGTAGAGAAAAAGGGCTCAAGTTTATTCCATTTACTTCACGATGAAGCAGCCAACACAAACATAATATTCTCAGTTCTATGAGGCTTCGTGGCAGTACAGTATTGGGTAATATCAGGTAACTAACTGTAGATTGCACAATGCAGTGGACACAGCACTGCTGGGAGTCAGAAGACCTGGATTGAGTCCTGGCTCTGAAGCTTACCACTCTGTGACCTTGGACAAGTTAACCTAAAGTCCCAGGAATGTGCCAAGTGCTTTGAAAACTGCAGATCACCAAAAGGTACAGGCCCCTGCCTCCTGGCTCTTGATTTGGCATGAAATAGATTAGCCTAGTGTCAGAGGATCATGGTATTTGCACCTCCTTCATAGTGTTTTTTTAATTCTTCAGAACTGTAGTTTAGGAACAATAATAGAATCAATGACATTGGATGTAAGAATCAAAGACACTTCCACATCCTGCCAATGTCATAGGATGAGGACTGATGGCTACTCAAGATTCAGGGGTCAAAGCCAAGGCAATGAATCACCTTTGGTCTGGGATGAGGACTAGCGAGAATAAACATTTCCATGGAATTTGGAGATCAGCGTTCTGGAAGTAGGGTGTTTATGGATGGCCATGAAATTTGGCTTGTACCAGTGAGCCAGCAAGCTCAGTTTCAGTTCTCTTGGGTCTTTGAAGACAGCCTACACTGATCAACCCCATCTCTAACCCAACTGTACTTACTGACTAAACAATGCATTGCTCACCATATAAGGTATACAACATACTGTACATTATATGACCTTATATTCTTCCATGGATGAATACCTCAAGTGGACAGGAATTTCTAAATACAAGCCCCAGTGCCAAGAGCGGAGCGCTACAAAAGAGCAGACCTTCATTAGCCACCAACTAATTTACTGGACTCCTAGTGCTCCAAACTCGGCATCTTTATGTGATTTTGGTATAAGTGACATATAGGAAATAATGCCTGAAAATGGGCTGGTGTGTGCATATGAGCCTCTCAACTCATGTGTGATGGAGATAGTATACAACAGAGTCAAGGCGTGGAATTACAAACATAGACAGGGCAGCACAGGGGTTACGATCTCAGACTAGCTCTGGACAAATGGATGAGAAAGGATTAGAATCCTTATCCTACTTTTGCAGGCTATTCATGGATGAGTTATCTAGCCTCTGAGAGCTGCACTTTCTCTGTCTATGTAATAGGGACAAGAAAATTTAGTGTTATAATACGGGTAAAACACTTACCACAATACATGCTATGTCAAAATACTCAAATGTTAATTAGGACCACTATTACCTCCATCGCCACTATATTTTGGGCTCAGAAATAAATTCATACATTCCCATGCTCTATCCTGCTACCCACCGTATCAGCTTTAAGTTATTCAATAGTATATATAAATAACTTTCACCGGTCTTCATTAAATCAATAGAGTGATTACAGAAAGTCATTTTAATTCATTTTTAAGTTCTTGCTTGACAATCAAGTTCTAGATTTTGAAAAATAAATCCTAAGAGCAAAGTCCTAAAACTAATGACTGGGCTTATGACATACCTTGTCCCTATGTCTAATTACGTATACACTCACAAAATCTTGGGTTAGGAGACATCTGAAGGGCCACTGCACCAGACTTAAAGTGGAGGTTTTCATGGACCCAACATTGAAACGGCCATTAGGCGGTCCAAGCTGACCATCATTCAGCCCATCCCTAAGGCTTGACTTTCAGCAGCCCCTGCTGTTTGCGCTCTCCCCAGACCCTTACACAGGCAGACTCAGAGATCTATTCGCCATTAAGCCACAAGACTGCAGAAGCCTCTGAACTGGTCTGCTTAATTCCAGTGTGTCTCTTCATCAAATTGTTTCTGGCCACTAGACTGCTCTTCCTCAAATTTTCCCCAGTTTTAATCACTCTGACCCTCTACTAGAGAATCTTTAATAGCTCCCACTTCTTATCAATTCAAGTCATAACTGCCTGGCTTGACCTGACCCTATCCTTCGAATCTAATCTTATCACTTGACTCTTTCCCTCACAAATCGGTGGAGTCGCCAAAGACTACACCCCACTCTCATGCCCATGTCTTCCTTTTGCTCATATGCCTTTCTTCATCTGAAACACCCTCTCTGTCTTCCTTTCCAACTACCCAAACCTTCATCAGCCTTCCAAGTCCAATCTCAAAAGTAAATAAAATTCCAACCCCTAAAATATTTGATTAGCTGTTGTTTCAAATACATATATATAATCTCCCCAGGAGGTCTGCAAGGTCTCTGAGGGCACTTATCCTATTTCCAGTTCTCTAACGTCTGAGCTGAAAGACAGTGCTCCTATAATGCTAAGGAAAGAGAATGCGACTTAGATTCCATTGAGACCTGGATCCTATTGAGACCTTACTATGTGCAGATACTTTAAAACACCTTGTGAGGTAGGAATTATTATTATCTTACTTTTGTAGATAAGGAAATAGGAGCTCAGAGAGACTAGTGACATTTAGTACATTAACAACACTGTGCAATGATCACCACTACATAGTTTCAGAACATTTTCATTCTTCCAAAAGGAAACTCCATTTTGATTAAGCAGTCACTCCCCAGGGCCAGCCCCTGGCAGCCACTAATCTATATGTTTTGTCTCTATAGCTTTGCCTATTCTGGACATTCATATAAACAGGATCTTATAATACGTGGTGTTATATCTGGCTTCTCTCACTTGGCATAATATTTTCAAGGTTCATCCATTTTGTAGCATTCCTTTTTATGGCTGAAAAATATTATACTCTATAGATAATATCACATTTTGTTTATCCATTCATTTAGCTGACAAACATTTATGCAGTTTCTACTTTTTGGTTATTTTGAATAGTGCTGTTATAAGCATTCATGTATAAGTTTTTGTGTGAACATATTGTCAGTTCTTTCTGGTATACACCCAAGTGTGGAACTGCTGGGTCATATAGTAATTCTGTTTATTTTATTGCGAAGCCACCAAACTGTTTTCCTCAGCACTATTTTACATTCCCAAAAGAAATGTACAAGGATTCCAATTTCTTCACATCCTTTCCAATGCTTGTTATATTCCATTTTTTTAAAAAGTATTATAGTCATTCTTATGGATGTGAAGTGGTATTTCATTGTGGCATTGGTTTGGGAAATCACTCATAACTAATGATGTTGAGCATCTTTTCATGTGCTTGTTGGCCACTTGCATATCTTCTTCGGAGAAATGTATATTCAAGTCCTTTGCCTATTTGTTAATTGGGTAGTTTGTCTTTTTGTTCTTGGTAAAAGTTCTTTATGTATTCTGGATACTAGATTCTTATCAGACAGATGATGTGCAAATATTTTATCCCATTCTGTGTTGTCTTTTCACTTTTTTAATAGTGTCCTTTGATGCATAAAAGTTTTTAATTTGAATGAAGTTCATTCACCTTAACTATTTTTTTTTGGTTGCCTGTGTTTTTGGTGTCATATTTAAGAAACCAATGTCATAAAGATTCTCGTATACTTTCTTTTAAAAGTTTTATGGTTTTAGCTCTCATATATAGGTCTTTGATCCATTTTGAGTTAATATTTTTATATGCTGTGAGGTAAGGGTCCAAATTCATTCCTTTGCATATGGATATTCAATTACCTCAGAAGATATCATTGTTGAAGAGACTATTCTTTCCCTCATTGAATAGACTTGACATCCTTGCCTAAAATCAACTGAATGTAGATGTATGGGTTGATTTCTGTAGTCTCAATTCTATTCCATTGATACATATATATTTTTATGCCAGCATCACAGTTTTGACTATTTGGACTTTACTGTAAATTTTGAAATTAGGAAGTGGCAGTCCTTCAACTTTGTTCTTTTTCAAGATTGTTTTGAAAAAAAAAAAAAATGTTTTGGCTATTCATGATCCCTTGCAATTTCACATAAATTTTAGACTGAGCTTTTTCATTTCTACAAAAAAAAAAAAAGGCCATTGGGATTTCAATAGGGACTAAATTGGGCTGTAGTCTGCTTTGGGTAGTATTGCCATTTTAACAATAGTAAGTCTTCCAATCTATGAACACAGATTATTTTTCCTTTATTTAGGCCTTTGTTAATTTCTTTCAACAATGTTTTGTAGGTGTTAGTATACAAGTCTTGCACCTCCTTGCACCTAAATTACTCCAAATTATTCTTGTAATTGGAATTTTTACTTCCCTTTTTATTAATTTAATTTAATTTCTTGTTTTTTAATTTCCTGTTTAATTGTTCATTGCTGATTTTATGTGTTGAATTTGTATCTTGCAGCTTTGCTGAATTCATTTATTAGGCTCTAGTAGTTTTTTTATGGACCTTTAAAGTTTTTCTAAGTATAGGATATCATCTGTGAATATAGGTTTACTTCTTCTTTTCCAACATAAATGTCTTCTATTTCTTTTTCTTGCTTGGCTAGAATGTCCAGCACAGCACTAAATACTAGTGAAAGCAGGCATCCTTACCCTACTCCTAATCTTAAGGGGGAAAGTTCTCAACCTTTCATCATTGAGTATGATGTTAACCATGAGTTTTTCATAAATGACCTTTACTATGCTGAGGAGATTAAAGTAATTTAAATCTAGAGTCATCAATTTAGGCTTTAGTTAAGATATCTCAATTAAATGTGGCTTAATAGAAATAGCACATTTTTCTTTTTTTTAAATTAAATTTATTGGGGTGATATTGGTAAATAAAATTATATAGGTTTTAAGTGTATAACTTAATAATACGTCATATGTATATTGTATTTTGTGTTCACCACCCAAAGTTAAATTTCCTTCTGTCACCATATATTTGACCCCCTTTACCCTTATCTACCTCCCCTCCTCCCCACTTTCCCTCTGGTAACTACTAAACTATTGTCTGTATCTGTGAGTTACTGTTTGTCTTGTTTGTTGCTTTGTTT
>NW_011889349.1:367524-385770 GCF_000151845.1 Pteropus vampyrus
ATGGAGTTTTAGTTCTGTAAGATGAAAAAGTTCCGGAGATTTGTTCCACAACAATGTAAATATACTTAACACTACTGAACTGCTTAAAAATGGTTAAGATGATAAATTTTATGTTTTTTACCACCACCACCACCAAAAATAAAAAAAATCAATGACTGGAGATTTTGGAGGATTTCTCTTAATCGTGACATGAGACTTCTAAAAGCAAGCTTCATCCGTGGCATCATAGGCCATGAGAGGATCCCATCCCTCCCCTCTAGGAGCTCATCATAGAAGATAAAGACATGCAAAGTATTACAATAAATACAAATATTCCATTGAAGCTTCCCACAAGAAATGGAGAAAGGGCAGCAAATCTACCTGGGAAAGTCAAGGAAACCTCATTATGGAAGTAGAACTTGGGCTAAGACATGCCAGCTGATGAGTTGCCGGGTATAACAAATAATTCACATCGTACCCCAGCTCCACACCCAGACTGCCTGCAGGAAAAGCGTAAGTGGTTTTCTGAGTCTATATGCTTTACCACAAAGCCCCTTACCCAGTCCTTTCCTCCTCTAAAAGGTTCTGGACATTTGGTGAGAAAACAAAATGAAGTATCTGACAATCTCTTAGTTTATTGGAGACCTCACTCCTTAAAGACAGAAGCATGTTCTCCATGCACTTCCCAGGGCTTTCCATAGTCTCTGGGGCATAACAGACAACACTCAATAAATTCACTCTCCCTCTCTAACACACAGAAACACAAAGATTCAAGAGAAAATATATCTTTCGAAATGTTAACTGTAATTGTCTCTGGGTATTGGAATGAGTGATTTTGCTTTTTTCGTTTATCTTTTTACCTTTTAAAGTTTGAAATATTTCAGAGAAACAAACAAAATATATACTGTCTAAACTTTTTATAATAAACATGCAATGCTCTTATGATTACAGAATTTATTTTTTTTAAGATACCTTTTTAGGCAAAATTATTCTACAGATAAAATAAGCTTCATGGGTGCCTGTGTGTATGGCGGCACTGACAGCAAAGGGTCATGAAGGAACTTTCTGGAGTAATGGAAATGTTCTATACTTGATTGTGGTATATACGCTTATCAAAATTAAACTATACACATATAATGGATGTTTTATTGTATGAAAACTATGTTTTATTAAGTTGATTTAAAAGCTACTTTCCAAATCTGGTTAACACACTCTGTATTTACTAAGTGTGTGTGCATCTACATGAATCTATAGAGTGATATTTTTAGTTATGTCTGTGTTTTATATTTTTTAATCAATTATTTACTGTATTTGAAAGTCTTTCAGAGTACTTTGAAAAATTCCTATTAACTCTGGTTAGAACTTAAGTGTGTTCTCCACTTTAAAACTGTAAAAGTATCAATTACTGCCATATTCAAATTACCCTCCCAATGGTCCCTTTTTTTGTTGTTTTTTTATGTAGATATTTTGTTAAGATAAAATTCACATCACATAATGTTCACCAATTTCAGTGAATTCAGTGGTTTTTAGTACATGTGCAATATTATGCAACGATTGCTACTGTCTAATTCCAGACATCTTTATCACTCCAAAAAGAATCACCATACCCATAGCAGTTACTCCCTACTCCCTTCTTTCCTGGCAGCCACTAACCTACCTTCTGTCTCTATATTTATGTGTTGTGAACACTTCACATAAATGGAATCACGCAATATGTGGTCTTTTGTAACTGGTTTCTTTCACTTAGCCTACTGTTTTCAAGGTTCGTCCATGGTGCTGCATGAATCATCATTTCATTCTTTTTTCATTAACATTCCATTGTATGGTTATACCATATTATGTCTATCTGATCATCAGCTGATGGCCATTTTGAGTTGTTTCCACTTTTTGGCTACTATGAATACTACTACTACAACCATTTGTATGCAAGTTTTTGTGTGAACACATATTTTCAATACTATCAGGTGTATACCTAAGAGTGGAATTGCTGGGTCATTTGGTAATTCCACGTTTAACCTTTCGAGGAACCACCAAACTGTTCCACAGTGGCGGCACCATTTTACATTGCCACCAGGGTTCCAATTTCTCCACATCCTCTCCAACACTTGTTATTTTCCTTTAAAAAATTTTTTATTTTTATTATAGTCATCCTAGTGTGTTTGAGGTGGTATCTCATGGTGGTTTTTGATTTACATTTCCCTAATGACTAATGCTATTGAGCATCTTTTCATGTGTTTATTGACCATTTGTATATCTTCTTTGGAAAAATGTCTATTCAAACCATTTGCTCATTTTCATTGGGCTGTTTGCCTTCCTTTGTTTTTTAAGTGAATTAATCATTTACTGTATTTGAATATCTTTCAAAGATATTTTGAAAAATTCTAGTTAATGCTGGTTAGAACTTTTAAATTATATTTTAATATTTATATAGAAAACCAGCAATGTCTGTATAATACAGTTAATGTTGCAATTCTTAATTTAGAATTTGGGATACTATTATTATTTTTTTACAAAAATTATCAAACATACAAAAAAGCTGAAAAAAATCATCCAGACAACACCTACATATCCACCACGTAAATCCTATACAGAATATGACATTTGTTTTATCATTTACCTATCATCATCTAGCCATATCTTTATGTATCAATCAATCCATCTTATTTTTTCTGTATAAAAATAAGTTTCGGACATCAATACTCCCTTTCCTTTCACGTTTGCTACATCTAACCTTTTGTGGGCTGAAAAACCAGATAATTTAACTGGTTATAAAGTTTATCTAAAGTAAGAGGGCCATGTGCCATTAACTAAACTTTGCAGTGCTAATTTCTTTTTATACACTAAATTCTTGTTTTCCTAAACAGATTGTGAATTCTTGAGGGAGGAAAGCATGTCTAAACTTTCATTCAACAAATGTTTGAAAGACTATTAAGTGCCAGGAGCCATGCCAGAGAACTTTGAGATATAAAGGCAAAAGATACATTCCTTGCCCTCAAAGTGTCTGCAGCCTGGAAAGCAAGCACACATATCTACCACAGTATAATAAGTGCTAACATATGCATGCACCTGTCCAAGGTGCCATGGGGGCACTTCCAGTCTGATGAGACCAGGAAGACTTTCCGGAAGCATGAAAGCCTGAGACTAGCACTAAAGGATGATGAGTGGCTTGGGAAAGGGGGAAGGTAGGGTCTTTCCTAGGCAAAAAGAGCGGCCTGTGCAAAGACAGAGGCAAGAAAGAATGTGGCATGTTTGAGGAACAGCAAATGGTTCCCAAGGCTAGGACACAGTCAGGTAGTTATACAGAAGTGATAAAATGAGCTCTAGACTCAACTATCTCCCCTGATTTCTCCACTCAGATGTCCAAAAGGCATCTCACAAACTGAGCTTGTGAATTTCCCCCAACCGTATTCTCCCGTCTTCAGCATCTCGTAAATGACATTACCATCTATCCACCCAGCTGCTCAATTCTTCTTTCCTTCACTCCTCACATCCAATCTATCAGTAATTTCTGTGTCTCTCAAATGTATCTCAGATCTACCCACATCTCTCCATTGCTACAGCTCCCACACTACTCCATGCCACCATCTTTTAACTCCCTAACTTCTTTCTGCTTCTACTCTTGACCCTACAAACAACTCTCTACACCAGGGCCAAAGGGGCTACAGCAGGTACTGTGGATACCTATCTAACATCCTTTCTTCCTAAGAAACAGGAATCTGACTCTATTCTGGGAGGCAAGGGACCCAACCAAAAGACTAACCCTCTCAGTCTCCTGAGCAGCTACATGTGACTAAATTCTGGCCAGTAAGATGTAAATGGAAGTGTTATGTCCTCGAAGGAAGCAAACTTGGCTGCAGAATGTACCCCTCTTGTCTTTCTTCCCTTCCTCTCTCTTCTGCCTGGAATATGGATGCGGTTTCAGCAGCTCCAGCTAGATCATGGAAATCCTATCCTGAGGATGGTCCAACACAAAGGCAGAGGAGCCTTAGATCACCAGTAATTGTGACAATCATACCAGCCATGAATTGACTACCTATGCACTTCTTTCATAAGAGAGAAAAAAGTTGACCTTTAAGCATCAGTTTGTCACTGTTACGCTGGCTTTTTTCCAATAAAATCCAACTAAAAGAGTAAGTGATCTTTTAAAAGCATAATTCATGTATCACACCCCTGCTTAAAATCCTTCGATGGCTTCGAACCGTCTTTAGAATAAATGGCCCTCAAAGTCCTGTATTAATTGGCTGGAACCTGACTACCTCCTCACTGACATCATTCTCCCTTCTCTTTTCCTATGGTTCTGTCACACTGGCCTCTCACAATTATTTCCTCTGCCTGAAACACTCTTTGCCTCAACCTCCATATGCTAAGTCTCATCTTTCAGGCACCTTCTCAGAGAAGACCTCCCTGCCCACCTTTGTAAGAAGGGTCTCCTGTTTTTCTCTATGTCAATGTCCTATTACCCTCAAAAATTTTAATTTATTTATTCACCTATTAAGGAAGCCACCTTCAGTTAGTCTGCCTCTTTACCCAATTAATTTCCTTTGAAGTACTCATCATAATATATAATTACTACGTTTATGGACTAGGTGTCTAGCCACTTCTATCTCCCTACTAGGGTATAAGCTCCTTGACAGGAGGGATCTGGTCTGTGCTGTTCACCCATGGATCCCCAGGGAATGGGGATTCCCCTCTTTGATTTCCTCTCTAGAATGAAGGTTGTTCACTGATACTGTTCTGTTTCAGATTTAAAGGGAGGAAAAAAGCACAGTAGCTGAAACAAAAGAGGTGGATCCATATTATGTTAAATAAAGGAATGAATGATGTTGAAAGGTAAGCATATGCCAAATCATTAGGGTCTTTGTAAGTCGTGCTTAAGAGTGAATATCTAGAAAACTGGGAAAAAGCAAATTAAGATCACTATAAAATACCAATTTATGCCCACTAGGGTTGCAAAAGCTTTAAAAATTTAAGAACGAGTGTTGGAAAAAGTGAAAAACTACAAGAGATTAAATATACTACTACTAGGAGTATAAATTAGTACAAGGAATTTGAAAAATAATTAGGCATTATCCTACAAAGTAGAAGCTATGACCCAGCAAATACACTCCTAATTACAGATTCAAAATATAGTACTGAGTACAAACAAGCTAGCTTAAAAAAAAAGACTATATACATTTTTATTCTACTTTAATAAAGTTCAAAATAAACAAAACAAATAAGTATACCACTTAGGATAAAGTACATATGTATTACCACTATGTAAGCAACAAGGAAATTACGAAAATAAAATTCAGATAGAGGTTACCTTTAAAGGCACTGGTTCTCAATAGGGGCAATTTTGCTCTCTCAGGGGACATGTGGTGATGTCTGGAGACATTTCTAGTTCTCATGACTTGCACGGTAGGGGAGGTGGAGAGTGCTACTGGCATTTAGTGGGTAGAAGCAAGAAATGCTGCTGAACATCCCACAATGTGCAAAATAGCCCCCCACAACATTATTGTCATTTGAGGCCAGATCATTCTTTATAGCCTGTCCTATACACTGAAGAGTGTTTAGCAGTGTTCTCCACACAACTCCACTTGTAACAACCAGAAATGTTTCCAGACACTGGCAAAAGACGCCTGGGGAGGAAATATCATCCCCAGTTGAGCACCACTGCTCTCAAAGAGGCAGGGGGATGAGAACAAGGAAGAGCAGGTGGATGGCTTCACCAGCATGGGTAATGTTCATAGCTATTCAGGTTGGATTCTTCCAACCAGAATAGAGAACAAAGGAGATTCCTTTGTAAAGGTCTCTCTTCGTGCTTACCAATGCATTCTCACATTGAGTCTAACTTTGGCTAGGTATTAGTGGGCATAGAAGCCTGCAAGCTAGACACATGTCTATGTCTGATATTAAACAGACCTCCTTCAGAAGAAGAAAATGAAGATCGACCCCAAATTGGAGAGCTCCAACTGTAAAACATTAGAATTTTAAAAGAGTCCCCTTCAGTATTACAATATAGCCCAAACTGGGCAGACAGACAGTAGTAGTCATCATGAGATTATCAAGTTTTTGCTTGTTTCTCTGTTTTGTTCTTGATTTCAGGACTCAGACATAATGGTACGGGAAAACAAAACCAAAAAGCATTTTATCAGTCTTACCCTGGTATCTTCACTGATATAACCACACATGACCTTCTCGTTCTTGACCCACAGCTCGCCAGCCTGTGCCCTGAAAGGAGATATACACACAAGTTATTACAAGTCTTCCATAAACTACCGAAAAACAGAATGATTTCAGGGTGGCTCACTCTGAAGTTACTTATACCCAGACCTGGCCAAGTACAGATTTCCAGAGATAGCACCACGAACGGATTACGCAACATCAAGAATTCCTAGAGCAAACTGAGTATGTACAACAGAAGATCTTAATCTGGGAGCCCATAGGCAACATGTGGGACTAAGGAAAGGCTTCAGGGAACCCATGAACCCTCTGAAATGATGCAAAATTTTCTGAGCAGAGAATTATATAGCTTTTGTCAACTCTTTAAAAGGGGTCCACGTCACAAAAACAGTTAAGGAACACTGATAAACAATTTTGCTAATTCCAGCTTTGATACAATGAGTTTCAACAGAAACAAAATCCATCTTAATATAAGGATTAGAAGACAAACAGTTGGGAGGCAAGAAGGGATAGGGTCCCAATTCAACGGAGGCCTTTCTATTGAATAATTTTCATGGCAACTTGCTATTGTGTTTTGGGGTTTGCTGTTTTCTCCTCTGCAACTTTTTAAGGGTGTGAAATAGATAGTGCAGTTCAAAGAACATGGCCTTCGGAGCTGACCAGCCTAGAGTAAAATTGGTCTAGGCAGGAATCTCAGTTCTGACTGTCACTTTACTAGTTGAATGGCCTTCGGTTGCAGACCTGTTTCTAATGTAAGGAAACCATTCAGGACAATGTGGGGGTGGGAGGTAGGAGATGTTCAGTTAAGAGTACTAGTGGCTATTTGTATTAGCAAGAACAATAACAATGAGAAAATAGTAACACAAGAGGCTATCCCAGAGAGGAAGTGGTACTTGCTACCTGAGGACCTTGTAATCATCTCTCAATCAACCACGAAAACCTTTCTCTTCTACCAACTTCAATGCAGTTGCCTGCCTGGCCCTAAGCAATCGGTCCTCATTAAAAAAAAAAAAAAAAAGGAAAAGATCAAATAAAAGCAAAGAAAATGCTGTGTAGCATGAGTCACAGCTCAGGAGACCTGGGAAACACTGTACCATCAACCAATCAGCCTCCCTGGGCCTCCCTACCATCTGTAAAATGAAGAAGGCTGGACCAAGCTCGTTTTCCTAATATGCTTCTCAGGGTCTCAGGGCTGCTTTAGCCAAGAGGAGTGATTCTTGGTATTCCTTTACCCAAGCGTGTCTGTGAGGGACAATTGCAGCAAACTTGACCTGAGCAAGGACTCTGTTTCTTTAATATTATAAAGAAGGATTCTCTGTTCCCATGATCTATGAGATCTATTAGCAGGAAGTATTCTGCATATAAGCTACCTCTAAAATGAGCTTGTTGTTAGTGTACTCACTCACCAACTCCTATTAGTACATATAGACAAAGTGGTATAAAATGTGGACTTGGATTCTTGTGCCTCCACTCCCTGAGGCTCTATCTAAACCTCAATAAAAAAAAATCAGTAATGTGGTTAAGGAGAGAATCCTGCCCTATCCATCATCTAAAGCTCCCGGAAGGACCCAAAGAGATACTATAAATGAGAAGACTTGGTAAACTGCACATTAGTTATTATTCCTATGGAAATGGTTCTTTATCTCTCTCTCTCTCTCTCTCTCTCTCTCTCTCTCTCTCTCTCTCACACACACACACACACACACACACACACCACACACACACACACACACACAGAGGAGGGGGGAGAGAATGAGCATGCAATCTTGACCTTTGCTAAGCCTAAAAAAGCTCTTACCCAAATGGGAACTTAGAATGGCCCTGAGGCAGCAATCTCCTCTTTTCTACGAGTTCAACAGAAAAAGAAATTCCACAGACAGATGCAAAGTCAAATCCATATCCCCCAGGAAACAACCTAGAGCACACAGGGCTTCCCATGAGAGAGGCAGAATGGTACACTGCCAAGCCCTAGACCAGGATGAAGGCAACCTGGGGGCACTAGCTCCTGATTAAGATCTTGAGGTCACTTTCCCTTCCCTTTTCTATCAAGTGAGCTGTTGGGGGTCAGTGATCTCCACTATCCTTTACAGCCAAGTTTCAACATTCTGTGAATAAAAGGTTAAAGTAAATGCAAAGTACGGTCACTGTAGTATCATTTGCATTATACACTTTTGAACAACCTAAATGTCCAGTAGTGGTAAACCAGTTAAGTAAATTATAAGGTATCCAGATGATAGAATATCATTAAAACCATTAAAATAATGTTTACAAGAAGTTTCAACTTCACCAGAAATGTTTATAGGCTTTTAAGTGGAAAAAAGATACAAAATAGCACACACAGTATCATTTCTATTTATTTAAGATACATGTATTATTATTACACACTATCTTTAAGATACATGTATGTGCTTCTATGTATGCAAAAAAATATTGGAAGGTCACGCCAACATTTAATAGTAGTTATCTGTAGGTAGTTGGCTTACATACCATTGTAAATTTTCATCTTTATACTCTCTGTATTATCCAAATGTTCTAGAATATGTATTTTTTAAATTATGAAAAGTTGGGTTTTTTTTCCCACAATGATGATGTAAGTTTATTATGCGAGTCTTACCAACACTTCTAAGATGAGGTTTTGACTATGTGATCACTAAGCTGTGAAACAGTAGGAAACAAGAAATGTCCGGGCAAGATTCCATGGCCAATGTGAAGATAATTGAGGAAATTATTTGGCAAATACAAGGAGTTTTGGTTTTATTTTAAAAAATAAATTATATAAAATTGTACATGGTCAAGCCAAAAGGAAATAAAAAGACAACATTTTGACAGAACTATGTCAGAAAGTTAACAGTGGTTGCTTCTGAATATTGTCTCCTTCTCTATTGTTTTTCAAATTCTCCCCAACGAGCAAGCATTATATATAAAAATACCTAGTTTATTGCCTTGTATACAGTATGTGCTGAAAACTAGTACTTAATAGTTTCAATTCTATAATTAGAAGAAACATTTTAAGAGAATGGCCACCATAGAGTCAGAGTTCAAGTCAGAGAAGATCCTAGGAGACCCTCTGCAGTGAGGTGGATCCAGGAGGAAAACACCTAAACTCAAGGGGCTTTAAGTAAGTGCAACTCTCCACCCAGTTCTGTCTGTGCCTGGACAGCTGAGAAGTAAGGGCCAGAAATTATTCAGTGTCGTTCTCTCTGGAGTATGAGTCAGAAAAAAAAAATTTTAAGTAAAAAAAAAAACAAAAAACACACACACACACGGCTAGTAGACAGTCCCAAAAACTGTATCTGGAAAAAAGAAATCTCTTCATAATAAGATCGAAGAGACTAAAGTTGTAAGTTTGATATCTTAAAAAAGCAATTAGGAGATAAGATTTAGGTGCAATATTTTTCTTATAACATTTTCTTTAATTTTTTTAAAATACTGACTTTTTAACATTTTAGAGAATACATTAGAAATTTACTCAGAGAAAATCAAAATGTTTATCTTTTAAGAAAAAAATAATGTCTCAAAGGCAGGGTCTCAAGGTAATGAAATTCTCTCATATATCCTTAATTACTGACTAAATTATCAGGTTAAAAAAGCTAAATTACAGAGAAATTCTTTAATAATTTATTATGACTTTATACAAATAATTATTATACTTCCTTTTTTCATACGAGACCCAGAACTTTTTTTTTATTCCATGCCTTCATGTAGCTAGGAAAAGTGACTTTTGATTCAGTGTAGGAAGACCATAAATAAGTATTCTGGAAAAATGGTAGAAGACTTTGTGGTTTACATTGAGCCATAAATGAGCAAAATATTAGGACAGATCTTTAAAAGTCTAAAACTGCCTTTATGGTAACATTTTCATTTCTGTGTCTAGCACCATATGTATGAGGACATTTATATAGAGAAATAAGGAATTTAAGAATGAAAGGAATCTGAAGTTTCTAAACCAGGGCCCAGCAAACTATAGCCCAGGCCAAATCCAGCCCATCTTCTGTTTTTGTATGGCCAACGCTAAGAACAACTTTTACATTTTAACACAGTTTAAAAAAGCAAACCATTGGCAACAGATACCTGAGACCCATGTGGATCAAAGTTTAAAATATTTACTATCTAGTCCTTTACAGAAAAAGATTCTAAACAGACCATTTCATTTCCGGGATAAGTAGGCTCCAAGAATCTCCGACCTGCTCAACACCACCCTGCTAATCCCTGGAACTGCAGAAGTAGCATCTAGGTTTCTTGATTCCTGGTCCATGCCTCCAAAAGACTAGCTTGTACTGGAAGGCATGAATCTAGGTTACATTTCTTGTTCTGCTCGAGACTTAGTCCCTTGGGTTGTGCTTTAGCTGCTAAGATTTTTCAAAGAATTTTGATCCTCCAACAACTTTAACAACATTCCTTTTCGGAAAAATTAATCTTTCATCTTTTCTTTGTTTCCCGATCAAGTCGTTCAGACTAATCAAATAACCCTAGTTGCTAGTGAAAATTCTTTTCAAAAGCACTGTGGCCAATAAAAGTAGAAGAAATTATTGAATTAGAAAACCACCACCCAGCAACAATCGTCAATAGATGAAACCAATAGGTGAAAAGTTCATGGGGAACTTCAAAATGGGGGACCAGACTGCATCATCAGAACTCACTGGTCAATCTTAGCATCATTAAAAGAGAGTCGACCAGATGTAAATGTACTTGTACACACACAGTAAATTTCGGGAAAAACACAGCTTTTTGTAAGGAGAAGGATTATATTTCATTATACACCTCTTTGTACTGAAGGCTTTATCCTGTAGATGTTATGCTTTTTAAATTTAAAAGGTTTCAAAAAGTCCCTTTTTCTCTCTTCTTCACAAACTGAAATACATAATTTTAATAAATCAAGAGCAATACAAAACAGTTAAAAAGGCAGCAAATCAGGAACTACTGTGCTAGTCATTTTATGTCCCCAAACACATTTCCTAATCTGTAAAACAAGAAGGTCTGATTTAAATATGTTCATCTAAAGCTGTTTCCAGTTCCAAAATTAGGAGTCTAGATCTCCATTGCTACAAAATACCAATTGGTTTCAGCAACTTCCAGTCATCTTAAAACTTTTCTAATGCATTTTTAAGTTTTCTGGTTTGTTTTAGCTATAACAATCTCATGTTTTAAGCTATCATGTATTTTATTATGTGGACATCCATAAACCTCAAATGCTGTTCATAGCCCCATTACTGTATTAGATCCTATTCCCGTTTACTAGCAGATAAGTCAAGAGTGATGCAATGTCTACCTGATGCCAGCAAATTCCACCTTCTGAGTGATATAGGCACATGTGCTGACCTAAGGGAAGAGAGAGAGAGATTCAATAACACATCAAGGCCATAAAAGAGTCACAAAGAAACTCCCCTGGCTTTCTAATCTCTCAAGTTCAACTAACATGGGAGTAATAGAACTATCCCAGAGGGAAACTTGATGGGGCAGGTATAACAGTAGGTTCTTAAGAGTTTGGCGAGTATCAAGAATAGTAAAGACCAGGTGGATAAGTGGCCAGCTTCACCAATATACTTATCTTCACATATGTTTGCATAGCATATCTACCTTTACATATTCTCTTAAATAAAGAATAATTTACCTCTCATTTTAGAAAATGGAACCCTCCTCCCACCATCAAAATGAGCAAAGATACTTTTTTCCTGAAAATTACACTGTATGGAAAATCTACCTATAATTTATTGTTTCATAATACTCAAAAAGTCCAATAAGAATTTTCAGCATGAGCTCACAGTTCTGATGAACTCATCATTTTAAGTGAAAAATGTTCATTAAAAATAAATAAATAAGGAAAATGGGAGGAAGTTACAGCAAAAGCAGTCTAACCTGGAAGAAATAAGATCTGGATTCTAGCCCAGTCTCTCCTGCCTACAAGCCTTCCAGTCTCGGCCAATCACTTAACTTCCCAAACTCAGTTTTCACATCTATAAATTAGGGGTAACAAATACCTGTCCACAAAGAGGAACTGTGAGGAGCAAATGAGATCAAGTGAAGATGTAAAAACTAAAGTCTCATTCAAAAGTAAAATAATATTAAAATTTCCCATTCAAACCAAAATTGCAGAGTAAAAATCTGACAATAAACAAAAAGCAAAAACATAATAATAATAATAATAATAATAATAATAATAAACAACTCAAAAAAAAACTATGAAAAGAGAATGGAAGATACACAAAGTATTTAACAATAATGGTCTATGATACTGGAATTTGAAATTATTCTAAACACTTCTCCCTAATAGATCTTCTAATTTTTATAATGAACATGGATTATTAATATAATGGAAAAAATAACTTTTTAAAAATCACATCTTACCAAACTTTTCTTTAGTCGCCACATATCCCCACGGCCAATATATTGATCCTTAAAGGTTAATTCCACTAGATCAAGGGTTACATCCTAAAAGGGAATCAAATATATCTCTCTGCATTACTCTGCCAGAGTTTAAGTCCTAAGATCATGCCCACTCATCACGGAGAAACATTTTGGCAAAATAGAAGTATAGAAAGATCATTCAATAGCAGAACCCTGACAAACAGAATTTTATCCTGTCAGAGAAGGCTACTGAGTGTAGATGGTAAGTCTGTAATAGATGCTTTAACAGCTGTATCATGGTTAAGTTCAATGAGCACTAAAATACTAATTCTGTGTTTTAGTCTTGATTCTGGAACACAAATATGGCATTGAACTGGATGCTTTCTTTCCCTAGATAATGTCAATAATATCTTTTAGACAATAATTTTTACCTATTATAGCATCCTCTCTAGACGAAAAATAAGAATACGTTAAGAAAATTTTAGTATTTTAATAGAAATTTTACATTTAGCTTTATAAACACACATATATACATACAAAATCTTTTTAAAATCTTTAAAAAATGGGGAGGATGGTTTTAAAATCTTTAAAAAACAGGGAAGATGGATTTAAATGCAACCTACATACTACTTATAACATAAACAACCTACATATGACCATATGTTTAATAGTCCAACACTATACTTAAGTAACTCATTATTTCCTTAGAGACCCCATCTTGAGGCAGGGTGCTAATCACCTCCAAAAGATATGTGAGTTCAGAACGAAAACATACCTTAGGGTCTACTACATTCACATAGACATCTTGATAAGGTCTTAGACGGAACACTTGGGTCACGGTCTGGTCCACACTGATAGTTTCTGAAACAGAGAAGAAATCTGGATCAGATAATACATTCCAAAAAATAGCAGGTAAATATATTCTAATCTATGAATACTCAGACACTCAACAAGCAACAGAATTGATCTCTTGCCATGGGCAAAGCATGTTCTTTGCCTTTCAGGAGCTTACAATTTAGAATTCTCTCTTTTTCAGGTGACACAAGGAGCTGAAATAAGACCTGAGCCCAGGCAATTAAAAAATGAGAGAGACAGAAATAGGACAGAGAGAGAAGGGAAAATAAAGAATTTAGAAAGCAACATAAAAAAGTTCAAAGAGTTGTGAAAACTCAGAAGAGGAAGAGAGCGTTTCTTATTTGGTATGAAGTAGTGGGGGTAGTTACGAAAGAAACTTCTTAATGAGCCCCTAAGTTTGGTAAATAAGAAACATAACAGGTGATGGGAGATGGGGTGAGGGTAAGAAGGACACTCAGGATTTCAGTTCCACAGAAATCTTAACTCAGGATTTGGGTTTTGATAGAATGTTTTCCTATCAAGTTGAAATATAAAAAAGTAGTTGACATCAAAATCTTTTAGAGCATATCAGAAGTCTGTTTTTCCTTTAAGTACTATTTAAAGTATTACTTTATTCGCTATCCATTAACATTTTGGTTTCTTGATCAGCATAGTAAAGTCATTAGAGAAAAAAAGAAAGGATTTGCATCCAGAGTAAGCAAGCAGAATCATCACTCTGGTTCCTCCACTTACTGACTTCGGGCAAGCCAATTCATCTCACTCAAGAGTTGGTGGGAAGATACAGATTACAAAAAACTCCCAGGACAGTGCCTTGCACATTTTGTACATAACCATCAACAAGTTTCTTCCCCCGCCTCACCCAGAGTAGGCACTTAACAAATATTTTGTGCAAAAACATAATATTTAAGAAAGCAGGGATGTGGTTCCATAGTGTAGCAGTTAGCACGCGTCTGTTTTACACGCAGAAGGTCCTGGGCTTGTGCCCCAGTGGAGCCACAAGCCATAGTCTATGGCCATGCCACCCTGAACAAGACCAATGTCTGATCTTGGAAGCTAAGCAGGGTCGGGCCTGGTTAGTACTTGGATGGGAGACCACCTAGGAAGACCAGGTGCTATAGGCACAAATAATAATAATAAAAAGAAAAAAAAAAAAGGAAGCATGCTTTTTCAACAATTTTTTTGGAGTTAAGTGTAAAGGTTCACTTCTTCAAATTAATTTTCGTCCTGACTTTAAATTAAGACAGCGACAGATGCCGACAAATGAGATTCCTTGGCAGTTTTGATACCTGACCAGTTTTTAAAAGAGAACACAATTTGATAAGGAGAGCAGTCTTGTGCTCTCCTTTCCTGGGATTGTGAAGAGACGTTTCTTACAGTTTCTGGGACAGTAAAGTATAAAACTCTTAGAGAGATAGAATTCTTACCTTTTTGTAAATCTTCCTTAAGCGATTTGACCTGCAAAAGCAGAGGGCTGGGAGAAAAAAAGGAACAAAGAGATGGGATACTGTAAGCAGTAATAACAAGCTTTTTACTCCAAAAGAGCCAAACAGACATAATATAACTTGCAGCACAACAATGGGAAAAAGTTCTCTTAAAAACAAACTCTGCATTTGTATTCAAGGAAATGGATAAATGCTACAGATTTTTAAGACTTGTCATCTCAGCTATAAAAATAGAAAAAAATGGACCACTTTTAAAAAGATTATTGGTTTACCAATTCTAGAGAGCAGAAGCATTTTTATCCAAAAGCAAAGAGCCATCTTGCCCTTCAAGCCTCTTCGACAAAATATCATTTGGAAATAACAGTTAGTTCCTTTGACCCTAGTCACTCACTCACCTGTATTCATCATTGGGGTGAGCAATCTCCACAATGTCTCCAAGCTTGATGTGAGGAAACACTTTGGGGTTCACGACCAGCTCATCATCTGAAAGACAATTCAGCGATCTCAAGCAGAAAACACACTCACTCACTTGCTTGACAGGCTGTGGTATATGCTTTAATGTTGGGTCCTCACAATCTCATCAGGTTGGTATTACAGTACAATCCCTTATATTTATTCAAAATTATCCAAAAGAATTGTCTTAATGTGATCTTCACAATAAATCTTTGGATCTAGTGGAAATGAAGAAATCACCTAGCATATAAAGCGATTTGCCTAAGGGTAGATAGCTAGTAACAGCATAGCCAGGACTGATGACTGATCCAGGGTTCCTTCTACCTAAAGCCTCTCATGTCATAAAAATCAAGTCAAATAAAATACTTGGACTTTGAAAGGCAGCACTTGATCAGGAAAAACCTTCAGATATCAATTCACATTAGAGTCCAATAAGACCCTTAAAATATATGGAAGACAGTTTTATATGTTTATTTACCTCTGCCCCCCATGGGAGTGGAGGAGAACTCTTTCAAATATACTCAGAACCACACAGATAGAGTGATATTTGTTTTAATTTGGGGACGAAAGACAAGGTTTTTAATTATGCTAAAACCATGACAAGTACATCCAGATTTCAAATATAATCAGACCGAATAAAAATTCAGCCTAAGAAAGTAAAGCACTGAATTTATCCCAAATTTTATTTAGTACATTGTATCCATTGATGGTTTTATGCTAAATCCTCTGTGAAGCTTTGCCCAAACTTCCAGTCTAAATTAAGCTCTCTGAGCATGTATTTTGTTCTGCTTCGTGTTATCATTTCCTTTTTGCACATCTTTCTCATAGAGCAGAAAGCCCCTTAGGGACAAGGGACCTTGTCATGTTCATAAACTTTATGTTTGGAACATTTAATATTGGATACATTTAATATTTGTTGGATGTGTTTTTGTTCATAGCCCTGGGAACTAGGTACAGTATCTAGCCACCTTTGTCTTGTGTACATGAAAAAACAGAATTGTATACATTGTATATATATTATGTACACTGTATCCTTGCATCCTTCTTTCTGCCAAAAGTTATTTCTGCTGTCTATTCAGTTCTACTTCACAAATGTTTAGGTAGCATCAATGGCATACCAAATATAGTGTTACTCACAGATTGTGCATTTTAGCAGAAATTGTTTTAAATTTAGCAATGCCTGATATATCCTTTTCCTAGTCATTATAATAGCTACATTTATTGAGCAGTACTAATGAGCCTGGTACTATGCTAAATATTTTATATACATTATCTAACTTGATCTCCATAACACCTTGTGATATAGAAACTATTATTGTCACTTTTTCAGTCCTGCCTTTAGAGCAAATGCATACTAAAATTACAATTTTAAAAAGACCTATTGTATTAATTTCAATTTCCGAAGCAAATAAAGTTGTTAGGACAGGAGAAAAAATGATTCATTTACAAGAAGAAAAAAAATTGCATTACTAAGTGTCATCCTATTCTGTAGATTTTTAGGCTCAAGGTGCTAGAAAAAGAGGAATTATTTTAGAGGGCTTGAATTTGTAGATGAGGTAAACTAGGGGCTCGCCTGAAGTTGCATGGAAAGTTAAGAGGCAGAGCTGATACTTTGGATTCTGGTTCAGTGCAGGACAGTACGCTGTTTCTACCCCTTCTCATTGTCACTATGAAAAGGTTCATGCTTTGATCATACCTGTCTTAAGCATATCTGCTGTTTCTCTCTCATAGAATGTAAGTTTCTCTTTTCTCCAAAACCAGTATGGACTAGAATTTTACGGAACATAAACAGTAAATATGTAATAAAAATTACAAATGAACGGTAGTAAACTGACAATATTCACAATGTTCCTTAAAAGTCAGAGTGCAAATGCTTTTAGAAGAGGCCTGTGCTCTCCAGTCATACTGGCCTCCAGCTACTGTATTATACTCGCTACTTCACTCAGTTAAATGGCCTATCTAGCCTCAATTGTCACATGAATCAGTGTGTAATTTTCAAGGCACTGGACACACCAGAACCACAGCCAAATGACACAACCCCCAAAGACCAATCAATACTGACCACTGCCCCCAAAGCCCTTCTTGTGGATGACTAGTTTGTAGACCTTTGTTGTTCTCATCTTGTACAGTTGTTTCCTTCAGCTGTTCCAAGCTTGGAGGAGAGAAGTCATCTTGCCTCCCTGCCATTGAAAAACAAACAAAAAGGCTGGAATGTCAGACTTTTATTTGCAACTGCTCTTTGATTGTAGGGTACTGAAAATACTGGTGCTGCTCGGCTAAGAGTTAGCACCAGCCCTTGGATGAAATCACTTTTCCAAGTTTAAGGACAGATAGAGAACAGAATCTGGGAACTAAAGGGGATTCCGGCCAGGGTCTAGACCAACCTCCAAGAAGACATTCTCTATCACACCCCTAAAGGGAAAACTTATAGTGAATGGGCCACTCATTACCTTGCCTCTATCTAAACCAATAACACTCAAATAATGAAAAGATAGTAAGAAGTAAGCACACTCATTCTGTAGATGAGGAACGTGAGGGCCAGAATAAGGGTCTTGCCCAAGGTCACTCAGAGACTGAGAGGCATTCCCACCGTTCACGTTCCGCCGTCAATTTCCTGGGTATACAAATGAGAGGAAGGCAAGGGTTCATTTCCCGTCTGTACAAATTCACAGAGGTTCCTCTCTCTGACCCTCATTCCACAGCTGAGTACACTGAAGCTCAGATAAATAAATTCTTGTCTAAGGTCACACAGCGAGTTCGCAGTGGAGCCAAGACTCCAACCAAAACCATGGCCCCCTCCCTCACGTTCCCCAAACCCGGGCCCGGGATAGCAGCTCCACTCACCCACAGCTCCGGAGCCCCTTTCCGCTTCAGGCCAGGGCCCCGAGAGCAGGACCCTACCTGGGTCTCCCGCACCTCCTCGGGACGCCGCACCTACGCCCCCACAACGTGTGCAGATTTCGTGCCGGAGGTCTAGGTGCCGAACCGCCCGCCCCAGCCAAAGAGC
>NW_011889349.1:386450-441383 GCF_000151845.1 Pteropus vampyrus
ACACCTTGTGATATAGAAACTATTATTGTCACTTTTTCAGTCCTGCCTTTAGAGCAAATGCATACTAAAATTACAATTTTAAAAAGACCTATTGTATTAATTTCAATTTCCGAAGCAAATAAAGTTGTTAGGACAGGAGAAAAAATGATTCATTTACAAGAAGAAAAAAAATTGCATTACTAAGTGTCATCCTATTCTGTAGATTTTTAGGCTCAAGGTGCTAGAAAAAGAGGAATTATTTTAGAGGGCTTGAATTTGTAGATGAGGTAAACTAGGGGCTCGCCTGAAGTTGCATGGAAAGTTAAGAGGCAGAGCTGATACTTTGGATTCTGGTTCAGTGCAGGACAGTACGCTGTTTCTACCCCTTCTCATTGTCACTATGAAAAGGTTCATGCTTTGATCATACCTGTCTTAAGCATATCTGCTGTTTCTCTCTCATAGAATGTAAGTTTCTCTTTTCTCCAAAACCAGTATGGACTAGAATTTTACGGAACATAAACAGTAAATATGTAATAAAAATTACAAATGAACGGTAGTAAACTGACAATATTCACAATGTTCCTTAAAAGTCAGAGTGCAAATGCTTTTAGAAGAGGCCTGTGCTCTCCAGTCATACTGGCCTCCAGCTACTGTATTATACTCGCTACTTCACTCAGTTAAATGGCCTATCTAGCCTCAATTGTCACATGAATCAGTGTGTAATTTTCAAGGCACTGGACACACCAGAACCACAGCCAAATGACACAACCCCCAAAGACCAATCAATACTGACCACTGCCCCCAAAGCCCTTCTTGTGGATGACTAGTTTGTAGACCTTTGTTGTTCTCATCTTGTACAGTTGTTTCCTTCAGCTGTTCCAAGCTTGGAGGAGAGAAGTCATCTTGCCTCCCTGCCATTGAAAAACAAACAAAAAGGCTGGAATGTCAGACTTTTATTTGCAACTGCTCTTTGATTGTAGGGTACTGAAAATACTGGTGCTGCTCGGCTAAGAGTTAGCACCAGCCCTTGGATGAAATCACTTTTCCAAGTTTAAGGACAGATAGAGAACAGAATCTGGGAACTAAAGGGGATTCCGGCCAGGGTCTAGACCAACCTCCAAGAAGACATTCTCTATCACACCCCTAAAGGGAAAACTTATAGTGAATGGGCCACTCATTACCTTGCCTCTATCTAAACCAATAACACTCAAATAATGAAAAGATAGTAAGAAGTAAGCACACTCATTCTGTAGATGAGGAACGTGAGGGCCAGAATAAGGGTCTTGCCCAAGGTCACTCAGAGACTGAGAGGCATTCCCACCGTTCACGTTTCGCCGTCAATTTCCTGGGTATACAAATGAGAGGAAGGCAAGGGTTCATTTCCCGTCTGTACAAATTCACAGAGGTTCCTCTCTCTGACCCTCATTCCACAGCTGAGTACACTGAAGCTCAGATAAATAAATTCTTGTCTAAGGTCACACAGCGAGTTCGCAGTGGAGCCAAGACTCCAACCAAAACCATGGCCCCCTCCCTCACGTTCCCCAAACCCGGGCCCGGGATAGCAGCTCCACTCACCCACAGCTCCGGAGCCCCTTTCCGCTTCAGGCCAGGGCCCCGAGAGCAGGACCCTACCTGGGTCTCCCGCACCTCCTCGGGACGCCGCACCTACGCCCCCACAACGTGTGCAGATTTCGTGCCGGAGGTCTAGGTGCCGAACCGCCCGCCCCAGCCAAAGAGCGCTCACCTGAGAACCCGCGCCGCTCCGGTGGCTCCGCCCTGGGGCCCCGCCCCCTTCCCGCCCACCCGCCCCGGGCCTCTCTAGCCCGGCCTCCGCCTCCTCTCGGTGTCCGTACCACTTCCCGATCCGGGGCTTGCGCCGGGGGCGTGGCATCGCGTACGGCCTCCAGCTTCGGCTGGCCCCCTGCAAATCACGCTTGCTTGCTAAACGGCAGCCAGCCTTAGAGAGGAAATCGTCTTCTTTCTAGACGTTCCTTAAGTAGATCCGAGCGCAAGCGCTTCGTTTTCTACCTAATGATCTCCTAACGTGGCAAACTCGGGCGAGTCTCCCCGAATCTATAAAGAGAATGTTATGGACCTTCGTCTGGTCTCACAGGGCTACTGAGAGGCACAAAACAGTTTCTGGGAGAACTTTTTGTAAAATGCAAAGGGCTGAGCACGTGCAACTTAGTGCGATGGCCCCTGCTAGGAAGTGTCCATTTTGGAGGTCTTTTCAAATCCTTCCAAACCCCAAATGATGTTCTGTGCCTCTTTGGTTATTAATAATAGGTATGGTAGCTTTTACAGACATCCTTATATAATCGTCACATCCCTATTAGGAGGCACATCCCTATCGTTTTTCACACATGAGGAAACATTGGGGAAAGAATGGATCCTTACCCGATGGAATCCAACTTGGCTCAAGCATTTAACGGGCATCCTCATGTCACATCCAAGGGTTCAGCCTAAACTCCTGTAGGTCGGGACATTTTTCTTTCCTCCAGGAGAAAAATCAAAGCTGTGTAGACTGTGCCTGAAGCTGGCCAAAGTCTCCTGACAGTTGCCAGCTCCACGTAATTGACCTATGGTTTTCGGATAATTTTGACTATTGAGAGAAAAAAACATCGCGTACCGCAAGGAGACCGGAATGGGTGAAAGGGCCCCGTGTTAAGAGAAGTAAGAGTTTTTTTAAGCATCCATGCTTTACTTTAGGATTTAGAATTTAAATATTAAATAATTGTAATTTTTGTATTAAAAGGAAACATATAATCAAGTGGACTGCAACAGTTGCAAATTTTTTCAAAGATGTTAAATGTAAAAGATTTTTTTTATGTTGCTAATTCAGGGACACACCCAGATCCCCCAGGCTGTTTTCTGAGCTGCAGTGGCTGGTGGGAAGTTCTTCCATCTCAGAAGGAGCTAATGGGTTTCTCTCTCTCCCAGTCCTCAGGAGAATTTGATTCTTCCTTCCGAGACACATCCATAATTGGTAGCATACCTTACAAAAGTAAATATTCCATTTTTTAATTTGGTCAAAATTTTTAATACACTTTGGCAAGTTTTGAGATTTTTAAAACTTGTCTAAAGCTGGTCAAGTTTAAGGGAGGCTGGAGCTCTCAAACTAGGGATCCAACAGCCTTGTTCATAACAACCACTGTGCTGCAACCACCTGCACGATGTGCCCAAAAACTCAATGAGCAAAATAAATGATATTTATTTAATGCAATAGTTAAAAATCAAAATTAATACAAAAATCCATCATGTACAAAATATCACGTTTTAAAATAAAAACAAGATCCATAATGGTGCCATGCAAAATTGTTAGTGCCTGGATTTTTCAGATCCCCTTCTATAGGCAAATAGTTGCTTGAGAAAGTACTCGAGGACATGGATACCGTAATCACAGAGATGTTTTAAAATATATTTCTAGTTAATTCATCCTAATTCATATATAGATATCTGTAATAGCCTATATATGAACTGTACATTTATGCAGCTATACATGCACTTGTAAACAATAGGGTTGGCATTTGGGTTTGTATATCTGCAGCCTTAACTAAAGCTGGGAAAACCATCATCTCAGCCATTAATAGCCTGTATGGTGAGTGGCTCAAAGATATCTTGATCAGAAAAGGGAGAATTAAAGTCGCCCCCAAACCTTTATTTTCTCTAAGGTCCAAGAAGCAACAGATTTCTATTTTTAATACAAAGGGGTGTGATTTGGGGCAAGGCGACAGCATTCTCTGGACCTCCTCAATTCCCTCTTAGATAAACATTCCTTCAAATGTCTGTCAATTATCTACTTGAGCAGGACTCTGCTAGGTGCTGAGCAAAAATGAACAAAATACACGGGGTGGGAATTGACAGATGATAAATGAGCCAATAGAGGTGAAACATGGCAATTTCAGCCAGTGTTAAAACTATGAATAAATTAAAACAAAACGTCTTAAAGAAAGGGTCCCCAACCCCCCAGGCCGCAGCAGGAGGTGAGCAGTGGTCACACCAGCGAAGCTTCATCTAGATTTACAGCCACTCCCCAGCGCTAGCATCACTGCCTCAGCTCCACCTCAGATCATCAGGCATTAGGTTCTCATAGGAGCACTGGTCCCTGATGCCAAAAAGGTTGGGGACCGCTGCCTTAAAGGACTGGAGGAAAAGGTACCATTTAGATTTAGTGGTCTGTGTGATGAGAAAGAGCAATGACCTGACAGGACTTAAAACACTGATTCCAGTTATAAAGGTATCTTGGGCTGCCATAGTGGAAGGCAGGAGGCCCCCTAGAATTGCAGCCGTCCAGGCCTGAGAAACAGTGGACTGAACCAGGGTGTTAGCGGTAGAGACAGACACTAGGCCCTGGGTCTCAGCAGGAGCAGGGTCAAAAGGTGTATTCTCCTTTAAGAGTGCGGGCCTCAGGGGCGGTAAGCGACCTGGGTCTACTCAGCACTGGAGGAGACTCGGCGCTGGAAGAGCCGCCCCTAAGACTGCGCGCGCGCGCCATGCGGGGGAGGAACTTGGGCGAGCCCGCATGGCTAGCTCAGGCCCCGGATGAGGAAGTACAGGGCGGGGGAGGGGCGGAGGGAGGATCATAGAGACTAAGAGGCTGCGGCGGCGGGAGCGCCCCTGGGCTCTCTCGGCTCGGTAGGCTCAGGTAGACTTCGCGGCGGCGGAGCTGCGGCTGCAGAGGCCGGTCTGGCGCGGCGAGCACGAGCTGCGGAGCAGGCCTCAGGGTAAGAGGTCGGGGACGGGAAGGCTTACGGGCGTAGCCGCCCCGCCCCAGTCCACCCTGAGGGGACCATCCGCTGGGAGGTACAGGTTGAGGGGGAGCCCGGACCCCCGCCCTCTCGGGGTGCCGAAGGGAACGGAGGCTGCGCTGCGGGCGGCGGAACGACCCAGGGAGAGGGAAGAGACCAGGCCCCGCGTCGCGAGAGGGAAACGGCTTCTCCGAGTCAGGGCTCGGATGGGGGAGAGATACTCCTCTTCAACCTCGATACGTCGAGGGACCCCCAACTTCTCTTTTCGCGGAGGGCGACGCCCCGTGTCGTGGGCGGACGCTCTTCCCCAGCGCCAGTGCGTTTATCAGCAGAGCGAGATCTGGCTCCCACGGTGCAAGAGGGCGATTCTGAACTTATTTTAAGGAGGTACAAGAGATAACCCCCAACAAGACCTTTCCTCCGATTTGGTCATCGCCCGCCCCCCAAGTGAAGAGCGAGACTCAACTTGCCTAAAAGTGACAGAGGGGATCATCCTTCCCTGTGAAAGGTAGACTTACCTTCCCTCCTTTATTTTTCACTTTTACCCCGAGATATAGAAAAGAAGACCCTAAATTTACTTTATGGTAGAAGTCAGTCTTTCTCCCCTCCCCCAATCATGTCCGCAGAGGGAGCCTCGCGTCTCTTCCCCCTAAGTCTCTTGGAGTGCAGTGAGCTCCTTTCCTTTGCACAATTAAGAGCATGGCGTTTAGAGTGTAATAGTTGCAAGCCTGTGTCTCCCACTTCTCATCTTTGTGACCTTGACGAATCATTTAATCTTTCTCACTCTCAACCCATCTCTAATTTGGGTACTTCTTTTCATAGAATTGTCTTAGGGCTGTAAGAGAATTTGTGTAAGTGCTTAGTACATAGTAACCATTTGGTAAATTGTTGCTATTACCGTTACTTAATTTGTTTTAAAAGGAAACTAATATCTTATACAGAAAAACAGATTTTTCCATTCCTGTCTCTTCCCATCGCAAGTATTCAATCCATCCTTTCTCACAAGAAAGGAGACTTTTCCCTTGGGGTGGAGAAAGAGGCACTTCTAATCCTCTTAGACCCTACCACACTCCCCCAATTAACAAAGAGGGCCTTAATTAGAATAATCAGGAAAACGGACTTTTGTTTTTGCAAACAGGTCTGTACTCCTAGAGGTGGGGAGACTTGATACCTAAAGCTAGCCTTTTCTTTGTTCACAGAACCTATCTCTTCTTCCTCACTGGTTAGAGATGTCCTCTCCCACTCCCCCTACTTGCTGTAGTGACGAAAAAGCTTTCTAGCTACACGCCCCCCAAGAGGGAGATTATAACTTCTTTCTCTTGCTCTTCCAAGAAAAATAAGACTATACCTTAAAGAAGAGGACTCTGTCATACTGTATATTTAGAGCGGCACAGATGTTTTTTTTTCTCTTCCTCTGAAAAAGAAATGAAAATCTTTTATGCAGAGTCTGTCAGTATAAATGAGTAGCATTTTCACTCCCTATGTGGAGACGGATTCTTTTTCTGCATGTTAGTAAAGGGAGGAAAAGGGAAACAGTTTGATGCTTTTGAGATTTCCTGTGCACTCCATGTTGAAGAGCTGAGCACTGTTTAGTATATGGGCTTCTCTTCCCCACTTTCAGTTTGTCTAGAGATCTTGTAAAAGATTCTTCTCTCCCTGTCCCTCAAGAAGAGGCCCCTTCTCCGAAGTCCCTCGTGGAGGGACTGGCCACAGTGTCCGAATCTTTGGAAAAGTAAGCGCTTTTCTCAAGGTGAAAAGAGTGTTGTGAACTTCTGAGGGCTTTATCATTATTGTGAGTATTGTCCCTTGAAACAAGTAGCAGCTCCCAGAGTTATTAACTATTCTTTCCATTAAGAACAGCCCTTTTGCATTGAAATTAAAGGGAGGGGAGACCTTCACACTCAGGATTATTAGGGCACATGGTTTTCTGTTCTGCTGTTTTCTTTGTTTGGTTTTGTTCCCTATTTTTTGCTTAGTGCTATAAACTTTGTACCCCCAGAACTTTGGTTTTGGAGAATATTTGAACAACTAAAGTAAAAATTTACTTTGTCAGGTTTTTAGTATTGTAAAATGTATTCTAATGAGATTGAGAGCTGCAATGTTAATCTTTCGCTGGTAATTTTTTTTTCTCTTGCTTTTATTTGGTGAGATAGGAATTAATACTGCCAAATTACCTGAAGACACATTAAAGAAAAGCTTTCCAGTTTTGTATGTAAAATGTTCTTAAATTACCTCTGTTTGCCCTTCAGTACTTGCAGTGGGGATTAGTCTGAGCTATGTACAGTTGTTGGTGTCCAAGGGTGTGTTTTGCTGAAACAAAGTGAATAGAAAAGTTTTTCTTAGAACCATATGATTTTAATGGGTGGCAAGACCTTTGAGGTTATTTTGTTTAACTTGTTAATTTTACACATTTAAAACTAGCCCAAGAAAATTAAGTGACACACTCCAGGCCATGCAGCTAGTAAGTGCAAGGCAGGATAGGGACCCCGGTCTCCCCACACGGAGACCTGCATCTAGACTGCTCCCAGCACTGCTTCTGCATTTGAAACACGAAGATCTGCAGATGATTGTTCTCTATTCAAAAGAATTTCTTTTATTGGAAGAATTGTACTGCATACTCCCTATAAACATTAGTCATCAATTCCTTAAACAATTTAATTATTTGTGTTATGATAAAGATGACAAGCCAAAGTAGCAGCTGGCAAGAATTGGTCGTGAAACTTTGGGTTATTTTTGGCTTATGCCTCAAACTAGGTAATTATCTGGTGTCCTTACCCAATAGGTTGGTTATAAGTCATCAATAAGAATTAAGCCGTAAATCCCTGTCTACATTTTATAAGCATGTGTTACTTTTTCCTCTTACTTGAAGTTTATTTAACATTTTAATGTAAAAACTTTTATGGTTGAGGCAGAGAGCTGACATTTGGAAAATAAAGGGATATACAGTTAGCAGTTATTTTTTTATTGCTATGTATTTGGATCTAGGGAAATAATGTTTTAAAAAATTTCAACATATATAACATACTCATTGTAAAAAAAAAAAAAAGTGCAACATACAGATAAGTCATTTGTGATCCCATCACCCCGCATGACACTGTTAATACTGGGCTTTTTTTCTTTCATTTTCCTATATGCATATGTATTTTACAAAAAAAAAAACAATCCTGATGTTATGTAGTTTGATAAAATATCCCGGGCAGCTTTCTGTGTAGAAATATATTTCTACACCATTTAAAATTTCTCCATTGTATTCAGAGATTTAAAGGACTTGAATGGTAAATTTTCATTCCTTTTCTGCAGTCTCGTGGCATGACCAATATCTTGATAGTGAGCTGAGAATAATTTTAAACTGCTACTCTAGGCTTGCATCTAAATATTACTCCATCTCTGGGGGTTCCAGCCAAGGGACTCAGCTGTTCTTAGTGACTCAACTGTGGATACCACTGAGAAACTTGAGGACCCAGAGTTGGGCTAGGGGAAAGAGGAGGAAGTATCTGTTTTGTTTCAGCAGCCCATGTGCCTCGTTGTTCTACAGGTTGAAATTTCTTAGCATTATATCTCTACCAAATAAGAGTATCAAGAGATGATGATAGCTTTGTGATGTTTGGCTTTTGTAAATTGGAAGTTATCTCTTGGTAACCAAAGCATTTAAAATTCTGTTTCAACCAATGCCAGTTTACAGTGTATGTGGAGACATAGGAAAGAGAAAGGCCCTGTTTTCCCTGAGGAATATTTTGAGCCATTTTGTGATTATCGATATTACCTCTTTTTGATAAAGATCTGTTCAGTAAATGTATATTTTTGCATGAGTTTATAGAGAACAGATTCTTGAGTTAGGACCACAGCGATGGAAAGGAGTGGAATTTGTTAGAAACACTGCTTGAGTTGAGTCTGGGCTATGAAGTGCTAACTGAAAGGCAAGTGGAAGGTCAGATAGTTATATTTGTGGATTCAAGTCAGAGTTCTAGGCTAATGAGTAAGATGCCATTACCAAGAGAGGCAACAGGAACAGAAATAAGTGTATAAATTTACTGAGGGCATCTTATTCATTCCTGTTTCTCAGCTTTTTGCATGTAGTAAGGCTCAATTATTCATTGGGTTGAATGTTCTGTTTTAGATATGTTAGGTTTTGTGGGAGGCTACCATCCTTATGAGTAAAACAGATCAGGAACTTGAGAAAAGGTGGGGGTTAGGGATACGTTTCTTTCTTTTTTTTTTCCCCTAATTAACTTTGGTAAGTTGTAATTCATATACCATACAATTCACAAGCTTAAATTGTATAATTCAGTGGTTTTTGGCATAATCAGGAAATCACAGAATGTGCAGCCATCACTTCAATCAATTTTAGAACGTTTTTATTGTCCTCCAAAAAAAAACTCCATTAGCAGCCACTCCCTAGTTCTCCACCTCTCCTAGCACTAAGCAATCACTAATCCATTTTCTGCCTGGATTTACCTACTCTGGACATTCGTGTAAATGGGATCTTATGATATGTGGTCTTTGTGACTGGCTTCTTTTACTTACCATAATGTTTTCAAGGTTCATCCATGCTGTATCATGAATCAGTACGTCTAATTTCTTTTTAAAGTTGAGTTGATGTGGATAGACCACATTTTGTTTCTCCATCAGTTGATGGACATTTGAGTTGTTTTCACTTTTTGGCGCTTGTGAATGTGAACATTTGTACAAGTTTCTGTGTGGATACATAGGTTTTTTTACACATACACTTTGGAGTAGACATGCTGGGTCATGTGGTCACTCTGCTAAAAGGGACAGTTTTGAGTCATCCTCATAGCAGAGAAGCTGCAAGGAAAGGTGAGGTCATCGAAAAAGTGAAGCTTGCAAAGGGAGGCATGTCAAGGAGTAAACTTGAGAACACCCACACATTGGTGGCACACAGGAAGAAGCGCTCTTGAGCGTAAGCTGGTGGACAGACCACAGAGCTGATCTCCATCAGCAAACCTGCTCTTTCACAGTATTTTTCACTGCACTGTTCTGATCTATATGTGGTATGACAGCCAGAAACTGGATTGTGTTTGTTGTTGAGAAACGGAAACGGAACCAAATTAAAATTGAGCACCTTTGGGGCAAGGGCATCAAATAGCAATTCCACTTTATCTCCGTTAACCCCCACCTACCTACTCACACATGCACACAAAACAGCCTAATCCAGGGAGGTAGAGGAGAAAGGAGAAGACTAGCCTCAAAAAGAATGCATTTCTCTCAGCACTGTTTATGAGTCTCATTTGATTCTCGCCGTATTCCTATACACAACAGTTTATCTCTCTTTCCTTCTTCGAATTCAAGTTTCTTCATCAGCCTTCCTGTGTTACCTAAACTTTATGGACCAGTAGCCTGATTTCCTGTAATTTCTAGTGTTTAAGTAGTGTACGTTTCCTTAAAAACAATAAGGACTCCCAGTGGATGAAAGCATCGAAACGTGAGTAAACCATTCACCACAGGTTGGAAAACCAAGAGAAAGGCAGATCAGTCCAGAGCGAGAGGACCTGTCACCTGCCCTTCCTCACCCCCAGCTTGGGTCCAGATGGCACAAGTCAAAATGGGACCTTGTGTGCAAGGAGGAACGATTGTCAGTCTAGGAGTATTCAAGGAACCGGTGCTTCTTCATTTGGAGACAGAGCATGTGCCTTTGTATAAGCGAAGTCTGTGGGCTCCCCCAGATAATCAAAGTAGGAATCGAGGCAGGGACCAAGGAGACTGAGCATGTAGAGATCTGTATGCTCAGAAATCTGGTTGTGGTCAGACAGCTCAGGAGTCACAACAGTTCCGTAGCCAGCCTGGATTTACTTGTATGTGATATATTTATTTGGGGAAAAGATGGATGTTATGAAGTGGTAGGAAAATCAGCTGGCTTTCTGAAACATCCTTTCCTATGTGCATTTTGGCCAAAGGGATTTGTCATCAATGCCCCTAACATAAATCCTTTTTATGAACTTTGAGTTGCCGAACATTTCTCATCTTTTCTCTCCTTGTTTAGGGTTAGAAAAGGCACCAGGAGTGAAAGCATGTGCTGTCTTATTTGCTTAACCAATTTCCACCTTGATCAGGTCAAATGGGATTTTGTGGAAACCGCATACATTATTTATTGGTGGACTAAAATGGCAAAGTTACCAGCCAGGAATCCCTGGTTCTGGGTGTACCATTTCCTGGCTGTGTGTATGTATGTGTGTGTGTGTGTGTGTGTGTGTGTGTGTGTGCGTGCGCACATGTACGCACTTGCATGTGTTTGACTAATAATATAGTATTATGAACTATCTAGATATAAATATTATAGCAAATAACCTGTATTTCCATCACTCAATAGAAGAAATTAAACATTCCCATTTCAAATAAAGTCCCCTGGGTATTCCTCTCCTTACTTTCAGATAACCGTGTAATATTTTAGGTAGGTCACTTTTAACTTCTTCAGGTGTGATTTTAAGGTCTATAATGGGAAGATGATAGCTGCCCTACTTAGCTCACAGGGTTGTTGTGAGAATCAAATGAATTGGCTGTGAAGGCACTTGGAAAATATCAAGATGCTAAATAAAAAGAAAGATTCTGCTAAAGAATGTCTGTGCCAGCCTGGGTAGATAGAGCTTAAGTGTTTGGTAAGCAGTGAAGGAAAGGAATTCATTTTTCTCTATATCTCCTTTCAAAGAGAATTCTTAATGAAGAAAAGCCAATGAATCACATTCTTCAGAGTCCTTCAGTATATATTCATTCAGCAAATATTTACTGAGTGTACCCACTGTGTGTCAAGTACCTATTCCAGGCAGTCGGGAATATAGCAGTGAACAAAACGAGCAAGGTTCACGCTCTGAAAACAAGTAGAAACCTGTCTTTGTCTTCTAATTTACATCAGGTCTATCTTTGGATGCTCAGACATATTCTCATGTACATTTGTTGGCCCTCCAGGTTTAAAATGAGAATTTTCATAAGGCAGTTTATTAAGGAGAATTTTTTGGTGCCAGATAACGCTGGCATTTGAGGTAGAATTTATTATCCTTATTATAGCTGGCTTGAGCTTGGAAGAAAACCTTTTTTTCTACCCTGCAAGGTTTTAAACTTTTATCCCTTCCTTTGATTTGTGTCAGGGTGAACCGTTTGATGTTAAAGACTTGACTCCATAATCTACATCTGCCCTAATGCTGTCATCCGGAGTAGAGACTCAGCCAGTTCCACTTGATTCCTCCATGTCTGCCGTGGTACAGGAATTATACTCTGAAATCCCAGTAAGTGTCTCCAAAGAGCTTCATGCTGACCCTGAGCCAAGTGTGATTCCAGATGTAAAACCTGGAGCCTCAAGCTCTCTTATAAGTCAGAGTAGGGCAGTGCCCTTGGAGCTGCAGAGGACTCATGCGGAAAGTTGTTTTGAAGAAACCTCTGAGACCTTGGATCATGGGGGTGAGCCTGGGCGGTGTGGGCTGGTGGACTTCACAGCAGGTTCTGTGGCTTCTGGGATCTTGGATAGGGAAGAGAAAACAAAGAGCATGGAGCTAAAGGTCTTCAGAGATCGAGGGGACCAGGTGGAAATTGTAAGAGACCCCTGTGAGGGAGCAAAGGAAGACCTGTGTCAACATTCCACAGCCGCTGAAGAAAAGATCAGCCCAAGTCAGGTAAGAAAAGAGATCTTGATTCAGATGAGATGACTGTGAATGACAGCTTTCCAGAGTAACTTCACATGATAAAGTACGATGCTGACAGGTAGCTTATGATTTATTGAAACATTTCCAAAATGTTGATTTGGATGTTAACTTTCTTTTGATGATCTTTTAAAACATTTGCATCACATCAAACACTTGAGAGGAAGTGCTTATCTAATGAAAAGGTGTCACTTCTCTGAAGTAGCTATTGTATATGAACTGTTGAGTCTCTTTGTGGTAGTCATGTAGTATTTCTGCATCTGGTGTTAAGAAATGATCTGTACTTATTCCTGAAGTTTTGCTAGTATCATAATTAGTAGTAGTATCACAGAGCGAGATGTCACCAAGGTATTTTTGAGGGAGGTTGTTGATTCAGGTAGGGCATCATAGAATGGATACCCTTGAGAGGTCTCCATATTTTGAAACAAGTCCTTAGCTTTGCAGGTCCAGGAACTTGACTTTTTTTTTTTTTTTTTTAGTACATCAGAGGTAGTGGTCTCCAAAGAACTGACCCATGCTAAACCATTTCATGAAGGGCTAAAGTATAAATCAGAAAGCCACTTTTTAAAGAAATACACAGTTAAAAGTAGAATCATTACTTCGTAGGACATGGGATATATCTCTGTGAGTTTGAACCTAGAGTTAAGAAGAGTTAATTAGGTGAGACTAATGGTTAGTTAGCTGTGAGAGACCCCAATTCTTAAAGGAATATACCTGCCAGGTGGACTAGAAAACTTGCTTTCTCCCCTGGATGGTGCCTTAGACCAGGAGTTAACAAACTTTTTCTGTAAAGGACCATGTAGTAAATACATATTTTAGGCTTTGCGGGACATATGGTCCCTGTCAAAACTACTCAACTTTGCCATTGCACAGTTGTAAAGTGAACTATGTAAACAAATGAGTGTGGCTGTATAAATAAAACTTTATTTGTAAGCACAGGTACTAGCCTGCGGACTGTAGTTTGCCAGCCCTTGCTCTAGAACCACTAATAAATTCATATTCTCTGGGCATCCTGGGCTACGCTTCATTCTCCACCTGATAAATACATCATTTCTTTACACAGTTTACAGGGCAATTGATTATTAGTAGGCTGCATATATTGACCATAATTAGGAATGGATAAAACATTAAGTAACAGTTGAATGTTATAATTACATTTTATGCTTTGATGACCTACTCTTAAAAATATAGTTAAATGAGTTAGGTAACAGATTCAGGATCTAAAAGTTTCTTTTTGATATGGTGGGCTGAGAGTCTAACAAGATGAAAGTTTCTTAATGTAATATTCGATATAAAAATAAGCATATATAAATTATGAAGTAATGAACACAACATATATATATATATGTACACACATACCACCTAACCTAAGAACTAGAAGATTACTGTCTCTCTTTTCCTTTTTCAAAACTATCCCTTTTTTACCTTCCATCTCCACCAGAAGTAAATACTATTCTGATTTGTGTAAAGCAAAATGAAACAATATATATAAATGTAAGATTTTGTATTTGGTTTTATAAATTGAACTCCACTAGTTAAAAAAGAAAAGCAGTATGTATGGAGAAACAGCATACCTGCAGGTTTTAGCTGGTCAGTTAAAGGTAACTGTGGTATGGCTGCCATGAAAAGCCAGTTTGCTTTTACTATACATTAACAGAAATGTGTTGCCTGGACTGAGAGGTAGTAGTTGTGCTCTGTTGTATTCTGGTTAGCCTATATCCAGAATATCATAATCACATTCTCCTCTTCCCCGGCACTCAGCTTAGCTCAAGATGCCCCAGGCTGAGGGGATGATGTTAGAGAGGAAGCAAGGAATGTGTCAGTGTTGGGGTTCCTGGCCAAAGTGGATCCTACGCCCTCCTACCCATGCTGAACCTGATGTCATATGTGGAAGGGGTAGAGAAAACCGGGAATGTATTCATGGATAAGAACTCACACTGAAAATACACTGTTGCAAGCCAAGTTTCTGGGCCATCCTTTGAAAAGAGAAAAATCAAGAGAAGTCTTCAAGAATTCGGAGGGCTGTCAAGCAGAAATGGTTCTGTTGGGCACAGTTAGACTCAATGGAAGACATGGCAGTAATAGCTCCTAATCATTCTCAGATTACAGGAGCCTTTGCTAATCTGGATGAATGCTACAGACCACTCAGAAAAGCAGACATACCATTTCAGAAAGTTTGCAGAGTCCAGACGCCCTTGGACCTCAAGAACTCTTCTTAGTTTGGCAGAATAACACAAACATAGACTAAAAACAACTGACAAATTGGGAGAACGTATTTGCTACATATATGACAGACAAAGGGCTTATCTCTATAAAGAACTCTTTCACTGAGGAATGAAAACCCCAATAGAAAAATGGAGGCAAGACTTGGCTGATTCACTGCGTGTATTGAAGTGGGGTTGACACATGAAGAGATGATCAACCCCACTCAAAACTAGAGAAGCAAATTTAAACAACATGTGATACCCCTTTTATCTATGAAGATGGAGAAAATGAAAAGTTATGACAACATTGCTGGTGAGAATGCCTGATACAACCTTTCAGCAGAGGATTTTAGCTATGCCTAACAAAACTATATGTGCCCTAAACTGTTGACCCAGCACTCTAATTTCTAGGCGTCTATCCTAAAGGTACATCTTTAAAATATAAAAATACATATCTGAAAGATTATTTATTTGAGGCATTATTTATTATTGCAGAATATTGGATACAACCTAAAAGTCCACATATAAAAGTCGGATACGCTATGATATATGAACAACCATACATGGAGTACTATGCAGCTGTAATAAAGAATGAAGATCTCTATGTATACATGTGGAGTGATTCCCAGGTGTGTCAGGGGTCCCCAAGACCACCTCTAGGTTTGGTGATTCACTAGAACTTCCAGGACTCAGTATATGGTCATATTCACAGCTAAGATTAATTACAGCAGAAGACTATAAAGCAATCAGGAAAGGAAAGAGAGATATGGGGCAAAGTCTAGAGGAAATCAGTTACAAGCTTCCAAGAGTCCTCTCCCAGTGAAGTCACACACATTTAACTTCCTTTGGGTGCAAATTGTGACAGCACATGGGATATGTCTACCATGGAAGCTTGTTAGAGCCCAGAGTTTTTATTGGCGACTGGTCACATAGGCATCCTCTGGCTAGCACATACCAAAGTTCCAGACTTCAGGAAGAAAGCAAGAGTTTTATTATAAACCACATTATTGTATAGGTGCAGTGAGCTACTCTTTCATTTAGGGAATGGTTAAAAACGCTCCCAAAATCAAACTTTCTAGTTGCTGGTAAAGCCACCCTTGCAAACAAGGCTTTCTAAGGATGACAGGCCTGCTGTGTTAACTCTTGTCTGCAAATTGGGATATACTGTTAAGAGAAAAGAGCAAAACATAAACTAGTATCTATATTATCCTCTCATGAAAGAAAGAAGGGGAAATAAGCAAGTATACAAGCATCTGCTCATTTGTATAAAACACGTGTGCACACAGGAAGAATGAACCAGAAACAAATGGGTTTGGTTGCGTACAGGGACTAGGTGGGAGCAGGGTGGAAGAGGGGACAGGAGGAAGTAACACTTCTGAGCACACCTTTTTGTATAGTTCTGACTACATACTTGAAAAGTAAATGGACAACCAGGATGTGGTGGAAACTCAAAATTGAATACAAACTGTAACAAATCACTCTTAACAAATAAATAATGAAACCACACTGTGGGAGGGGAAATGGAGAACAGTAACCCAAGTAACAAACATTTTGACTACATATTCTAAAGCCAAAAAAGAACAAAACATTTTAGTAAATTTGTTTTTCACAGTGGTATGGTTAGCAGTTCCTGAACTACTTATGTATGTTCTGGGATTCATTGGATAGGTAAATATTGTGGTTAATGAGAGCCAGGTCTCTCACTGATAAAGTATTTATAAATTGGGGGTAGGGGACTAGAATGAACCCTGTGGTTTGGAATTGGACTTAGCAGTATGAACTTAGAATTTTTAATGTATACAGATAAATACAGAAATGTATATGTGCTGTGTGAGATAGGATCTAGAAGCAGTGACACTTCATAACAATGAGCACACCTAGCACCCAGGTCTTGGTTTCTAAATAACATCTTCCAGTTAAAGGGACCAAGACTCTTTGGGAAAATGCCATTCCAGGCCTGGCACAGGAAATAATACAAGATAAGCCTAGAACAATTCGTAGTGAATGGCTCAGAAAATTATGGGGACATATCAAAAGAACATGGGAGTCAATTTGAAGGAACTCCCAGTGGCCAAGGCTGAGATGATTTTAGCTTAATTGGTAATGAATTATAATCCATAGAGTAAAACAAAATCTTGAGCCCATGCTGATATAAAATACTCGAATAAATAACTTGAAAAAAAGAAAGCCCTTTAAAGAATTTCAGTTAATAAATATAGAAGGAATATTGGAAATAAAAAATCACCATTTGGTAACCATCACAGTAGTCATCTCTAGCAAAAATTGTCAATAGATGTTAAAACTAGTGGCTAAAAGTTGGAACGAGAAACATATTTACATAGTTCCAAAGTATCACCTCAGGAGGTATTTAATAATTACAAAGGTTTTACAATGGAGAAACCTGGCAGACGCCTCCCGAAGCAGAGATGGAAACTCACCTCCCCAGGAATGAGGCACCCCAGTGCCATGAGCCTTCTGAGAATATGCATTGAGAAGAGCTAGGATCATTTCTGTGGGATTCCTGTCCCCAAATGCATAACCAGAGTCAAATGAGCAAATATCAGACAAAGCCTCATCAAGAATTTCTTTCCCAAAGTGTCAGTCATGAAAGATAAATACCTAAGAAACTATCTCAGTTTAAAGGAGACGTGGCAACTAAATGCATTATGGGACCCTGGATTGGATTCATGTCCCCAAAAAAGACGTTATGAATCCATTAAGATTCGAATAAGGTCTATAGATACATTAGTATTAATTTTACTAGTATTAATAACTGTACTGTGGTTATATAAGATGTTAAAGCTGGATGAAGACTAATGGGAAATTTTTGGAACAATATTTACAGATTTGTACATCTGAAAGAAATTACTTCTGAATTAAGTAGTTATAAATGTAAAAATTTTTGAATATAATAATTGTAAAAAATACTCTTGTTAGAGAGTGACAATTTAACTCAATAGGAGAAGTAAATTTTAACAGACAAATCTAGACATGAATTAGCTTGCATGGGGAAATCGTTTATGAAAAGGCTAAGTGACTGTCAGGAGTATAGCAAAGCTGATTCTAGTTTGGACAAGCAACATCAGAGGTGTTCTTTTCCACCCTGAGATTCTGATTTTTCTAGTAGTCCATGATTTGCCTTTAGCAGCATTCCACAAAGATGTTTTTCTTCAGCTGTTTCTCGTCTCAAACCCGCAAGAGGCCCATGTTCGTGCACTGGCTCAGGTTTGGAGAAAAGTACTCAAAGATTCCTACTACCTGCCCACATCTCGTTTCCTCTGGACCAAAATCAGTCAAGGTAGTGATTTCAATGGAGCACTGCTCCAGTAATAAGAACTTGCTGAAATTGTGAAAGACAGCCACCTAGGCTCTCCAGGCATGTATTACATGAATGAGTATAACAAAATTAAGTTGGCTTGTTGAATATCCCAGTTCATGGAGAGGTGCGTCTCTTAAAGTCATTACAGAGTTTCTTTGTTGCTTTTGTTATTAAAAGAAAACAAAATACATGTTATTTTATGAAGGAACTTATTTTTAAGCGTTGATCTTTTTTTCTTTTTCTTTTTTTTCTTTTTGCTTTTTTATTATGGAAAAGTACCCATAATAAAATATACCATTTTAATCATTTTTAAGTATACAGTTCAGTGTTCACATCGTTGTGTAACCATCATCACCATCTATCTCCAAAATTCATTTAATCTTCCCCAAGTGAAACTCTACCATTAAACAATAACTCCCCATTACCCCTCCCTGCAGTCCCTGGCATCTACCATTCTCTTTTCTGTCTATGAATTTGACTGCTCTAGGTACTTCGTATAAGTGGAATCATACAGTCTTTGTCCTTTTGTGACTGCACTTATTCATGAAATGTTTCAGTCATGAAAAGGTAAGCCAGAAAAAAATTATTCTTGCTTGCCTTATGATTGTGTCCAAAAGGTATAAAACCTTGTAATTAATAATGTGCTTTGATCAGGGACACTCTGTTACTAGGGAGGAGAGGGGAAAGGCGAAAAGGAAGGGAAAGTATGTGAGAACAGGCACAATGGAAGGGACAGCTGCACAAGCCAAACTGAATGGTGAAAGAATGTATTCAGTTCCAAACACATTTGTAGAGAAGAGAGATCAAAAACTGTTGCACGTGAAGTTTACCAGCCAGAATGTGGAAAAGATTGGTTTTATTTAAGATTAAGGTTTAAAGAGATAGTATGTGACATCCACACAACAGGATTTAACATTGAAAACTGTACATTGTGTTTGTTTGTTTTACTTGGTGCTTAGATACAAGCTGTAGCTTGTTTAAATTTTTATATATTTTCCTTTTTTTTCTTTCTCATAGCAGTAGGTATGCTTGGGTTAAATATGTTGTAATAGCTTTGGTTCCAAAATACAATATTTTAATCTTGCTCAACACAGAAAATTTTCTGAACTGTTAGCTATATAACATATGAAGGCTCAGTATCATTTTTTGACAGATCCCTGAAGGTATCTGGACGAGGAACATCAAGTAAGGAAGCACAAGGGCTATTGATCACTTTAAGCATGTTATGCCATTGGAGAACCTTGTTTTTTAATGGCAGTCTTATGCAATTTGTATGACTACTTAAATGAAAGACCGTTGGACTAGGTGTCCATTAAATTTGCTTGTTACCGTAAGAGTCTGTGATATAAGGGAAATTTGCAGTGGTGTGAAAGAGTTTACCGTTTGCTTAAAAGGGAATCTTGTTGGAAAGAATTCATTTTTAGTAACGTAAAGGTGAAAAATTCTGAACTTCATACTCTCAGTAGTAAAATTGGTGGCCATAAGCTGTTTTCCAGGTCTGCAAGGGCACTGTTGTCCTCACAGTGGTGATTTGCCTGTGGTTCTCATGTCATAGTGTTAAAAGTGTTTGACAAAGAAATGACCAAAGCACCAGTGGCGTACTGCTGAGACTTCACATAGAACTTTCTCCTAATTATTTTAGCAATTCTCTTAGATAACTCCTTGTGGGAGAATGATATTAAATGTCTTACCCAACTACCTTGATCAGCACTTAATGTAAAGTCATCAGTTTCTCTGAACTGAGATACATGAAGGAAAATGCCTTTTTAAGCTCTGTAAAGATTTAAAGTGACTATTCTACAGCTGTTCCTCTCTAGGTATGCAAGTGTAGGAAACTGAAAGACCCATCTAGAAATACAAAGTTTGCTTTATTTTCAGTGTTCTTTACTATGAACGTAATCACAGCTATTTCCACAAATGTCAGAAAGTAGGAAATATCTCATTTGCTCCATATTGTGGACCTGTCATTGCATAGTTCAGTGTATAGGCAGTCCCATCTGAAGATGGGGCCATCACTGCCCTTATCTGCCTCTCCCTCCAGCTCAAGAGCTCAGGAAGCTCAGGTTTGGAGGAACTCACTGAGACCTGGTTTTAAGTGGGGCCCACGGCTCAGATTTACATCAGACCCTGAGGAGTTTCTAACTACCCTGATTATAAAAGCTGAAGAGCCTAATTATTAATTTCCCTCCTTAAGGTATTTGTGTTTTTCTCCTGCTTTAAACTGGTCTGATAGGCGTGAGTCAGAGAATTGCATTTTTTCCAGGACACACAGCCAACTTTTAATGGGAAATAAGATTACAGATGAACAGCAAGAATGGTTTTCTAGACCCTCCTAAAATCTGCCAAAACTTTGGAGAAGCATAAGAAATTGATTTTGTTTTCAAAGCAATGGGCAGGGGGATGACTTGTTGGATGTGCAAGGCAAAGAATTTGTTACTGTCAATTAAAAAAAATTACACTATTATATGGGATTTCTTATGTTCTTACCAGTTGAAATGGCACTCCACCAGGGTATTTTAGGGCCTCCAACTAAGTATACCTCCTTAGAGCAGCAGGTGAGACAGAACTAAAATCATAGCAGCCCCTCCAAGGGCCATAGCCAGTGGGATTAATTTAATTGCAGAAACCCAGCAGAGTCCTTTGGAATCTGAAAGAACCTGTATGTTGCTGACATGAGCTTAGCTTTCCCTTTATAGGGCCTCTCGTAGGCCCAGAAAAGCTTCAGACTACAGCAGAATCTGTTGGTAATAGTTCTGTTGGCCTTTCTCACAGAAAAGGATAACACGTCTAAGATCTAATGAATAATAGCTTCTGCTCATGGAGCACCTAGTCCTGACGGGATATCTCTCTAGGTGTTATATATGGTTTCTGTTTATTCTTACAACCACCTGTAAGCTTACTCTCAGCACTCTGTAGCTAGTAGGTGGGAGTCCTGAGCTTGGAACTGAGCTCTGTCTGACTCATTCCATAATCTTTTGTTGTGGGACTCTGCCTTTTCAATAAAGTATTAACCTGAAAAATATTCCAGATAGCACCTAATTTCACCTCAGACATTCTGAGAAATGGAAAAGTGGAGAATAGTATCATTTTGGAGAAAGGATCAAATATAACTACAAATAAAGATGTTTTCTTTACCTCTTATTTTGAAGTGATTCGAGACTTACAGAAGAGTTTCAGGAATAGTACAAAGAATTCCCATAGACACTTCATGCAAATTCCTCGAGTGTTAACATTTTACCACATTTGCTTTTTTTCCTCTGAATAATTTAAGAGTATTCGTTGCAGACGTGATGCCTAAATACTTCAATGTGTATTTCCTAGCAAACATTCTATTAAATGATCATCATCTAAATTAAGAAATTAGCACTGATCCAAGTACTCTAATCTACAGACAGTCATTTAAATTTGACCGATTGTCACACTGATGTCTTTTGTAGCAAAAGAAAAAAATGTTTTTTTGATCTAGGAAAAATCCAAAGTCAGTTGTGGCATTCAGTTGTCATGTCTCCTTTAATCTGTCACAGTTCCTCAGCCTGTGACCTTGACACTTTTGAAGAGTATGGGCCATCTATTTTGTAGAAATTCTCTCAATTTGGGTTTGTATAGTGTTTTCTCATGATTAGATTCCAGTTATGCATTTTGGGTGCTGGAGTCCACAGAAGTGATGCTAGTTCTTCTCAGTGCATCCTCTCAGGAAGCACATGACATTGGGGTCCTTATTCCTGGGGAGGTGAACTTCCATCACTTGGTTCAGGTAGGGTCTGCCAGGTTTCTCCACTGAAGTTTAGTTTCTCCTGTGTAATTATTTATCTTGTGGGAAGACACTTTGAAAGTGTGTAAATGTTTGTTTCTCATTCAGACTTTTAAACACTAATTTTGACATCTATTGATGATTCTTACTTAAGATAATTATTACTATGATGATTGCCAAATGGTGATTTTCTAACTCCATCCTTCTGTGCTAAGAGCTTTCTCTTTTCTCCATTTACAAATAAATTCACCCTGGCATCATGCTAGAATTCATACTTTTTTGCAGACTTGGTAGTGTTACACGTAAGTTATTTAAAAGATGTTTTTTCAAGTTCATGCTCTGTAATAGTATTGCACATGAAAACTTCAATAGAAAATGAAAAAATAGTGCTGCTTCATATATGACAATCCATGCTAGTTATATCTCTGTTCCAATGATGATGTTTTATTTCTGCCTGTGTCCACCTGTACTTGTCATTGCTTTTATCTTCTCGCCCCTTCCTGGGCTTTGTTTCTACTACAGAACTTTGCTTAGAGTCCAGATGGCTGTGTGTGTGTGTGTGTGTGTGTGTGTGTGTGTGTGTTTAAAATGTGTTATAAAAATTATTAAAAGTTGTAGCAATGATTTCACTGAATCTGTAGATTCAGATGAATGCGATGTCAGAATCTTGTACCTAATAATTACGTCACTGTAAAAAAAAGTCTTTTAATCTTAGGGCAGGGGAAAAGAGGTGACTCAGAAGGAAAGTTTTCTGAGCAGCCATCTTTTGTCTTGGTGTCTTCCAGCTGGTAAGCTGGATTGAACCCCTTACCTTATTGGGTTCCAAGCCATTTGCTGCCACACAGTGTGTATTCTGTCACTACCTCTTCTCATTTTTCTGAATTCCTTTTGAAGGAGGAAACTAGTTGTTATTGATGGTGTTCTCCCATATCCCATTCTCCTATGAAGGAGGATGAAAAGAAACAAATAGCCCTTCAAAGACATTTGGGAAGAAACTTTTGGGAAGAAAAATGAGTGTGATATCTGGAATGGTTAGGGACTGCTTACATCCAATTTCCTGATGTTTTCAAATGAAATTTACATTATACGGCAGCAGTTTGTTTCTTGATTCAGAAGGTATGGATCTGCAGGTCAAATTTTAAACCTCTGTTATTGTCCAGACCTTGGGAAACTCAGCTTTTCAAGCTCAATTCTAGAGATGAGGAAGTTTTTGTTGATTATATTTATTTAAATTTGAGGTTTCCTTCAGTTCCCAGTCTTTGCAACTGCTGGTAAATTTCCCGGAGTCATAAAGAAGTCTCTCGGGATAATTTGCATGCATGACCGCAGTTATCTCTAAATCCTCCCTGACCGCTAATTTTCTTACTGCAGGAGGACCTGATGCCATCGAGCAAAGAACTTTTATGCACAGACCTCCCTGAAGATTGTCTAAGGAGCAAAGGTATTTATTTCCCTCAAATATTTTCCTTTTTCACTAATTACATACACTGTTTTAGTTCACTTTCCATTTGCATTGGGAATGTAAGGATTATAGGTCCCTGTCTTGCAATGTGGACTCAACTCTAGAAATTCTTGATATTGCCCCAGACGCACTTGAAGAAGCCTTGTATTATCAAGCAGTGTCTTATTTTTTGACAATAGTTTGCTTCACATTTTTTCTGTAATGACTCCCTATTGACATTGTGTTGAACCTTAATTGCCGATGTATAATCTTTTATTTGATTTTATAAAACAGAATTGCCTGTTTGAAGGGTTAACGTGGATGGAGGAAGAATCCACCCAGTGCGATCAGCACGGTGGCAGTGAAGCTCTTCTTGTCCTCCTGGGCAGGGACGGGAGAGAGTGCTCACTCCAGGTCGCCCGGACAGTTTTCAAAGCAGTTTCCTTTCCATTATCTCGTTTTGCTCCTCAAAGCACTGGTTATATATAGATATCTGAGATGTTACGTTTCGTTTGATTGATTGGTCGATTGATTGAGGAGGAGGCCAAGGCCCAGGAGAAAGAGAGCCAGGATTATTCTTCTGCCCCAGGTTGAAAATAATCGTAGATAACTTTACAGAGGACTATATGTATATATCGTACAGTTAAGGTTAATAATATAGAATAATCAGAACCTCAAAAAAAGAAGAAACAGCAAATAATGTTTAATTGTGTGAACATGTTGTTACTGTGATATAACATCAGATTTGACTCTCTGCTTTTTGGCAGCCTGGACAGAAAAGGAAGCACAGATCGTCCTTATGAGAAAGGACACATGCCCCAGTTTATCACCCTGCTCCCTGCTGCTGGACATTTTCTCTGTGGCTCAAAGGCTCAGCTGTCCAGTGTAGATTAAAGCTCTGAAGATGAGAAATGTTGCTTTGTATATAAGTCTCGCCCGCTTCTTGGGGCCTTAACAAGGGATGTATTTAATGCACCAACACCCCCTCCCCCAAAGATCTTTTTAGGGGGGCTCCAGTATTGGTATATTTGTAAGTTTTCACTTACATCTTAACCACAAAATTTATTGTACATGTGTTGCATTACACTTTCATTTAACAACTGAACTGATCTTTTAAACAGGAAAACCAGAGTTATTTTCTATGAGGAAATCTGCCTTCTCAGACTTACATGGTTACTCTCCCCTAAAACCTGGTGTACCTTGGACCGTGGATAAGATGAGCATTTCTGAAAGCGCACTCAGATAAACTACTTGGTGGCACTATTCTTCCTGTCCAAATACAATTCCTTTTTAACGACTTAAATTGGTAAAATGAATTATCCCCCTCCTCCCAAGCCATGTGCAAGGTTGTTTGAGATGAGGGTTTTACTAGAGTTTTAGCAGCAGTGACTTAGTACCTGACTGTGATAAGTTCTTCCATCTAGTCCCCCAAGAACCTTCCAAAGTGTCCTTCTGTTACACATGAGGAAACAAGCTTAGCTGTCCAGAATTTCAGCCAGTCGTAGCAAGACAGAAAGGAAAGTTCTATGAAGGCAGGTCTGTGAAAGAATTCAGCCCTGGGAACATGCAAACAGGACATGCCACCACCACCATGGATCTGAGTTAAAAAGATGCACATGCTCTAAGGTAGCGTGGCCAGCATTTCAGCTGTTTTGCCAAGGTCAAGGTCAAGCATCTACTAACTTACTTACTAAAGAATTGGGAAGTAAATTATATTTCTCCCTAGGAACCCAGCTGCCACAATTTTCACTTTGCCCCAGATCATAGCTCCTAGCCCTGAACATATTGGATTTAAGTTTTTCTGATAAAAATCTAATATAGCTTTGCTACCTTTAAATGTCTGCACTGTTGAGCACTGTGAAAACTGCTTTACTAGTTTTATTTATATTAAGTTTTGATTATTCTGAATGGGGTACCTCGAAGGTCTGTTCTGTAATAATTTATAAATTTTCTGGGGAATGAATTTGGATACTTTGCACTGAGTTGTTTACTAAGTAAACTGAAGCTATACTCTCCCCTCGGTTCATTGTTTTTCCTTTTTGATACAAACATCCCATTCACAGTACTCCCAAGTTACATGGTATTCCAGAATTTTGAGGTCTTTTATAGTCATATGTCTGCTGTGGCTCATTTTGGTGAAATGAGAACAAGCTTAATTCTTTAAAAGGAGTTTTGTGTTAACCAAAAGGAGTCTTTAATTGGTAGGATGCTATTTTGCATTTCATTCCTTATTTTGTGATTGCTCTAGGGCACACCCAAGAGAAGCAGCATGGGGGGAGCAGTGATGAATATTAGTTGAGAGACCATTTCACAAGGCAAGACTGTCTTCCTGTCAGACACTCTGGTGCCTCTTCCTTTCTGCCATTGAGTTTTAATGTGGCTGTTGCACTATAATTTTCTGTTTACTGTTTTACAAACTGACATTATCAAGTTTTGTTTTGCTTTCAGAGAGTTTCTTGTACTGGGCTCCTTTGGGAAGGTTGTATGGAGAAGAAAGATGGACTGGGCACCAGGAATAAAACGAATATTAGTTTCCACTCATTACTTTAGGACTTAGTTTAGTTCCCACAGCAGCAGTCTTGACAATTCTCTGAAATAGGAGGGTCACCAGACATTGGAAGAGCATTATGGGAATACCTTTTAATGCAGAGGTGAAAGCAGTCAAGGAGGGGAAAAGCTACCTTATATAATTCTGGGAACAAAATAGTTTGAATTATTTAGAATGATTAAAGTTGAAATAATCTTTTGAAGGTCTCTATTTCTGTTATGTGATTAAATTAAACACTATAGATGGAATGGATCTATCAGTAAAGCCCATATACCTTATATACATCTAGATTCTCGGAGTTTATTGATTTGTTTTTATACTTTGGAATTAATATTTCCTGTTTTATATTCCCTTTTTATGTCATTATCCTCCTATAATTTTTACTTCAGGGGATGAAAAGTTGAAAAATTATACCAAACAACATGGAAGAAGTCTAGACACTTGGGGATCTAAATTTTTTTTTAAGGTATATTTTACCTATAGTCAAATTCACTCTTTTTAGTGCATGTACAGTTCTGTGAGTTTTGACAAACGTACAATTGTGTAACTACTGTTACCCCAGAAATTTTTCATAGGCTCCTTTTACTGTCAGTCCCCTTATCAACTCCAGCCCTTACAGCAACCAGTGATCTGTTTTCTGTCCATAAAGTTTTACCTCTTCCAGAATGTTTTATAAATGTAATCGTATAGGAGTGCCCTTTGAGTCTTGGCTTCTTTCATTTAGCATGGTGCATTTAAGATTCATCCATATTACTGTGTGTATCAATACTTCATTGCCTCTTACTGCTGAAGAATATCCTGTTGTCTGGTTGTATCACAGTTGTTTATTTCCCATTTGAGGGAAATTTGAGTTGTTTCCAGTTTTGGCAATTATGAATAAAGCTGCTATAAACACTTGTGTGTGAGTTTTTGTGGGGACATGATTTGTCATTTCACCTAGGGCAAATACCTAGGCATGGGACTGCTGGGTCATTTGGAAAGTATATGTTTAATTTTATAAGAAACTGTTTAACTCTTTTCCAGAGTGGTTGTACCGTTTTGTATTCCTACCAGCAGTTTATAAGAATTCCAATTAAGGAATTGAATCCTTTTCATTATTTGTTAATTTATTTGTAATTTGGAGAGCCAGATGTTCAGTGGTCAACAGAAGCTTAGGAGATGACAAAAGCTTGTAGGGTTGTCTGCCACTATCTTCCTACTTCTAGGCAGCCTTTGCGAACTTCCACAAGTCTTCCTTTTATAAGATATTACAGTATTGCTAATCCATTGCAAGTTCACTGTAGAATAAACCAAAATTGATATATTTAGTTTCCACAGTCTAGCCAGCTAAGTCTTTGACCCAGAAAACGGTTTGGACAGAAATACTATTGAATCTTTGTCAACCTCCAGGATGTCTGTCTCAAATTACAGTTATATGGAGAGAACACCCCCTGCCCCACCCAAAAAAGTCTAAATTTTATGGTGTTACTTTTATTATAATTTGAGTATAAATAGTTTTTTAAAAACAACTTTTTGAAATAAATTTACATACTGTAAAGTTCACCCATTTAAAATATACAATGCAATGGTTTTTCGTATATAACCATCACCATAATTTAATTTTCTTTACTCCCTAAAGAAACCTTGTACCCATTAGCAGTCATTCCCCATTCCTCCTTACTCCCAGCTTCTTCAGCCACTTTTCTACTTTTGTCACTATAGATTTGCCTCTTAGGGACATATATATAAATGAGATCTTACAATATGTGATCTTTTGTGACTGACCTTTTTCACTTGACATAAAGATTTTAAGGTTCAGCCATGATGTAGCATGTGTAAGTGCTTCATTTCTTTTTATGGCTGAATAATATTCAATTTTATCCATTTATCAGTTGATGGACATTTGGCTATTATGAATAATACTGTTCTCAGCATTTGTGGACAGGTTTTGTGTGGACGTAAGTTTTCAATTTTGTTGAATAAATACCTAAGAGTGGAATTGCTGGGTTATAAGGTAAGTACGTTTAGCCGGTTTCTCTACTGTAAAGTTACTCCCTTTCCTTTCCACACTGTACTCTTTGGAAGAAAGCCACTATGTACAGGCTACACTTAAGGAATAGCGAGTTATGCTCCCTCTGCCTGTTTTTAAATTAGGATTTTTGTCATTTTATTATTGAGTCGTAAGGACCCTTTATATATTTTAAATACAGATTGCTTATCGAATAGATAATTTACATATATTTTCTCCTAGTCAATGGATTGTCTTTTCACTTCTTGCTATTGTCCTTTGAAGCATAGATGTTTTAGTTTTGATGAAGTCCAATTTATCTTTCATTAAAGGTGAAGTTGTCTTTTTTATCACTTGTACTATTGGTATCTTAGCTAACAAATCATTACCTAACCCAAGGTTATGAAGGTTTACTCTTGTATTTTCTTCTGTTTTTATCATTTCAGCTCTTAGCATTTAGGTCTATAATCCATTTTGAGTTAATGGTTTTCTATGATGTGAGCTAGGGTCCAAATTTATCTTTTGCATGTGGTTATCCAGTTGTCCCAGCACCATTTGTTGAAAAGTATTCTTCTTAGTCTCTTTGTCAGAAGTCAGTTGACTGACTATAAACGTTAGAGTTTATTTCTGAACTCTCAGTCTTTTCTGTTGGTCTTTATGTTTATCCTATGCCAGTGCTACACTTCTTGAGTACAGTAGCTTTGTAGTAAGTTTTGAAATCGAAAAGTGTGAGTCTGCCACCTGTGTTTTTTTTTTAAGACTGTTTTGGTGCCTTGCATTTCATATGAGTTTTAGGATTAGTTTTTCAGTTTCTGTAAACATAAACACTTTTTAAATGGTTATTATAAAACTACAAGTCCAGGATCTTCAGCTGAGATCATGAAACTCCTATGCTTCTAAAATGGCCCATACCTCAAAGAATACATTTCACCCTCCAGTATACCTGATCACTTTTTAAAATATATCTATACCACATTTTCTTTATCCATTCATCCATCAATACATACTTAGGTGGTTTTCCATACTTTGCCCACTTTAAATAATTCTACAGCGAACTTGAAGTATCGATGCATCTTCAGGATAATGATTTCATTTCCTTCAGATATACACCCAGAAGTGGAGTTACTGGATTGAGTATGCCTAATACTTTGAACAATCCCCCTAATCTTCTAATTCTTCATTCAGCCAACATCTCTTTATGTACCTGCCATGAGCCAAAGTCAGTGTTGTGTACGGTGTCCACAGTGATCATTAAGATCCAGTTTCCTCCCTCAAATAGCTCCAGTCTTATGAAGGTTATATAGTAAATAAATCATTGAGAAACAGTATTACAGAGGTTTTTGATAGAGATGTTGTGCAAAGGAGTGGGGGATCCAAGGAGTGGCTAGCACTAACCAAGCATGGACTCTGCCTGGCACTTATAAGAGCTTTATGTATATTAACTCACCTACTCTTTATAAGCCTGTATAGGTACTGTCTTTCTCCCCATATTGTTGATGAAGATGATGTCAGTGTTCCACAGACTTATGAAACCTTTCTAATAAACAAAGTTGCCCCAAACTTGCTGAAGCTCAAGAGTGGACGGAGTATCATTTTGCTTTCAAGCTATACGTTATGCATCTTCCCTACCCAGCCTTCTGCCATAATGCCTGGGTATTCCCCTGTCTCCTCCCCAAAACTTGACTTAAATGGAAAACAGGCATTCTTTCAGGTAGGGGCTCTGAGGGAGAGTTTTGCCTTAAGTGCCTTGTACAGTAGATAGTTTGGGGATGGATGAAGAGTGTTAGAGTTTTCTTGAGCAAATATAATCAGGAATACAACTAGGACGGTGCAGGAATGGAGTGGAAAGGCCCAAAATATACATGAATGATTTGATGAATGCTATAGCATCCAATGGAGAGAGGTGATCAAACCATTTAGAGTATTCAGGCTTAGAAATTCATACATAGGGTAAAATTGTCTGCTGTGATGAGGAAAGTGGGCTAGTTTCAAAACACTATACTGTGTGTGGCCTTAGGATTTTGAGGCTGCCTTTCTTTTGTCAGTGACTGTGCAAACTTAACCAAATCCAGTGGACATTTATCCAGCTAATATTTTTAAATGCTGTATTATAGCCTAGTTATTAAGTTTGTCATTTTAAATATTATCAGGTCTAGTAAAATAAGAATCAAAGCAGAACAAAGGAGAGGCACCTTTACTTTAAATGGCAAGCACTGTACCAGGTGATGTTTAACATGTATTATTTAATTTAACTCTCAAACTAGCACTGAGGTAAGTGTACTTCCCCTCTTTTTCAAAGGAGGCAACAGACTGAGAGAGGTAAGTAATATCCCAGGGCCCAGTTGGCCTGCTGCTCAGTTGCCGCCTTTGTCTTAAAATTGCTTCTTTCACTACCAAATGAGAAATGGATTGGGAAGCCTTAGGAAGACAGTGTTTATCGATTTGACCTAACTGTATTCATTTATTCCACAGATATTTACTGAGTGCTATTATGTGCCAGGTATTATGCTGGACTCTGGTGAAGAGGAGAGACCAAGACAGACATGATTCTTACCCTCATGGAGTTTATATTCTAGTGGAAATTAGATTTTTAGGTTGATTTGCATTTTGCTTTATCTGTTGAAGTGTCCTGTTTTGTATATACACATAATCACATGAGTGTGTATGATTTTGCATTTGTTTACTAAAAAGGAAGGGGGAATGAAATTTTTTTTGTAGGTTAAAAAGTTTGGGAAACTTTATATTGCAGCCTATACTTAGGATTTCAGAGAAACTCTGGTAAAACTCCTTTATGAATTGTATTTATATTCTGCTTAGAAAGTTTTTTTTGTTTTTTCATGTTTTAGAATGGAAATTTTCAAATTTATTCAAAAGTGGTGAGCATACTAAACCCTTTGTACCTATCACTCAGCTTCATTGATTACCAGCTCATGAACGATCTTGTAGGGAAGCAATTATTATAAATAATTGGGTTCAAGACTGATATTCAACTTATAGATTAATCTCTTTTATATAAGGTTTTGTGTATAACTCCTCTTTCAAAGAGGTAACTTATTTAGTATTTGTTCAGGTACAAGAAGGTGGTCATCTAATATAAGCTGTGGCATTGTGAATCTGCATTATTAATGTTTTAGAATGGAAGCTTCTTAAGACGCTTGAATTAGGCATTCGGCTCCATCTTGTAGTCCTTTGTTTAACTAAGTAGGTACATTTAAGTAAGTAACATTTAGAGAAAGGCATTTGTTCAGAATTACCTGTTTCTGCCAGGTACATTTTTGGCCCTCCATCGTGTCCTGCAAAGAAGAACGAAACCAATGGTATCGTGCACTAACTTTGCAATTCTCTTTTCGAGTTGGAGCATTTTCTTGTCACCATTCATTGTGCAATTAAATTCATGAAAGTAGAGCAAACTTTTAATCAGACTTTTTTATGATTGCATACTGATTTGGATTTATTTCTTTTGAGCAGAAAGAAATGTACAAATTACAGCTGAAACTATGCTAAAATCTACTGAAGAAGTACAAGGTATGAAGGTCAATGGGACTGAGATGGACACTAATGAAGGACACAAGAATGGCAATGTGAGTAAAGGTCTGTCAGCTGGGTGCAGCGAATACCCAGAAGTAGACAAAATCATGGCCAGTGGTGAGGTTTCAGAAACCAGCACACTAGTTTCCCTAGAGCCTTTAAACTTTGTGGACCCTGGATTAACAGAAGCAACTCCTAAAGAAAAAGAATGTGAAGAATTAAAAACTTGTCCTTCTTGGTTGTCATTATTACCAGGAAACAGTGCCATTTCCAAAGTGGACAATGGGAAGGAAGAGTTGTGTAAGTTAAGCCTTGTCTATGAAGCAGATGACAATCACCAACAGATTCTTGGCCACCATAATGAAAAATATGGTTCTGCACATGGCAGTCCCAAACCCATGAGAAATGTAGTCGTTGTAGAAACCTTAGAAGAAAATTCAGAAGCTTCATGTTTCACATCAAGTTCGTCTGGTCTAGAATCCAAAACAACATCCTTAGAAAACTGTAGTTTTGAAGGTGATGGCTTGCTGAAGAGGTCTGTTGAAAAGACAGACAATTCCTGTTTTGTCGAGGACGATCAAAGCAAGAACTTGGCTTCTAGAGAAGAAAATGAACAGTTTTTGAACCCCAGGAGTGAAAGAGGGAAACACTTTCTTGTTAATGCCAGGCAACCAAAAGAGGATGCTAGTGGTCATTGTTCTGGAGAAAAAAAGACCATTGACTTCACAAAAGAAAATACTCATGACAGCTGTTGCACTCAAGGCAGTATCCATACAGACAGCTCTAGTTCTTTAAAGCCCAGTTCTTTTACCGAAGCCACAGAAATAATGTTTAAAAAAAAAGATTTGAAAATCACTTTAGACATTCAAGGTAGCTTAAACCATGAGGACCATGGAGAGACTTTGACTAATATGAGCCATCTTGGCAGACACTCTGAAGAGAGCAATTTTTCCTCCTTGATGCAGATTGAGGAGCCAGAGCAGGCCACCACTATCAAGCCCCGTATGTTAAGTGAAAAGATTTACAGTAAAGACTCTGACTCCTTAGTCAGCATCCAGAGAAATCTGGAAGGCAACACCCAGTTAAATGAAGCATATAATGAAGTTATGATTGAAAAAAAATCTCCTGTGAGTTTAATGCCAGAGGACCAGATAAGTCCTGTAAATGAGGAATCAAAACCCAAGAAAGATACTGCTCAGTTATCACCGTCCCTAGAATTTGATTACAGACCTGAGTCAGAAAAATCTGTACAGACCTCATATGACAATATTCCACATTTAGATAAACAGAACATTGCCTGTGAGATGAATGAACCACCTTGTACTGATGAACTGGTTGTAAACAAAATGGAAAGTGAATGTGTTTTAAATCAAGTGTCCCTTAATTCTCAAGAGCGTGTGAAGTTGCCAACTGACAAAGAGATGCCTTTAGCAACAAGCAAGGATTCCCAACAGAGCCATCACCCTCCATTAGAGGATGAAGCAGATGTCATTGCTGATACTCAAACCATTCCCATGAAGACAAAAATGCAAGACATCTCTCCACTAGGTGACAAAACCTGTGGTGCCTCTTCAAACAATCCTACCTTAAACATCAAACCAGGAAGCCTAGAAAGAAAAAACAAAATGGCTAATTCAAGAACAGAAGCAGCAGGCTTGCCTCCGGAGGTCTCTGTCATGGAATGTCAAAGTATTCAATCTCAGGATCTCTCTAGCTGCTGTTGTGTAAGAAAAAATGTACCAGAAGAGAGCATGTGTTCTGCTTGTGCTGCTTTTGAGTCCAGCAGAATCATCCTGGATGTTGAAAACTCTTTGATAACCAAGAATGAAACTACGTTTCAGCACAGCAACCTCCACTCCCCAGAAAGAGAAGATACTGAGGAAAGTAGCACCCATGGTGTGAGTTATACATCAGAGGAAAGTGAACTTGATGGAAGAGAAACGAAAGGCGGTCTTTCAGGCGATAAGGTCAGAAACGAAAGGACAGCAGCCATGTTAAATAGTGAAGCTTCAAACAGAATCATTCATACCACTAATCACATCCAGCCCAGTGAGGAAGGGCCAGAATCAAAGGAAGAGGACATACCCAGAGAGACTATGTTTTATAAATATAACATCTCTGATTGCGCCACACAAGAACTAAACCAATCTGTAAACATTCCAAATCCTGAGAAATTGTTGGACCAGTCTCCTACTGTTACGTTCTCCAGTTTTAAAAACATGAACCAGGCAGTTGAAACTCTTGATCAGAAGAGAGAGAAAGTCCCTGACTGCCAGAGTCACCCAAACAGACTAGATGAATACAGAAGCGAAGATAAATCAGCTAAGGAGACAGTAGGTAATGACCAGAGAGAGACCGTCACAGAGCCTATCAGAGAGGTAAGCCACAACCAAAAAGATCTAGTCGATTCAGGCAATCACAACAACTCATCTGGTGGTAGTTCAAAGAAAGGCAGTTTGAAAGGAGCCTTTGAAAGGATTTCTGGTTGTGAGGAGTCCACAGATGGTATGATGGACATCGCCTTCGCAGGCTATAGTAATAATCATACAGAAGGCATGCTGGATATAAGAGCATCTAGCACACTTGATGGTGGCGCATGGGAAGGTAGATTGGCATTACATGAAACCTCAAGGAGTACCTTGTCTCAGAGAGAACGGAATGCTTCATTTGTAGAAATGATAGACCAGGATTTAGATTTCCCAGAGGCTACTTCCTGTACAGTGGAATCTCTTGAAATAAGAAAATCATGTGAAGAGGAAGTCTGCAGATCATTAAAAGACTGTGAAATGGAAGTATGTCCAGATTCTTGTGCCAATGAGATAGAGTCTATTAGAGATCATGAAACAAATATCAAAATATTGGATAAAGTAAATGTGTCTTTAAATTATATTCATCATGAACAGCAAGTTAAAGAAGCATCTCTGACAGAAACACAAGAAATGATTGAAAGATCAAGACTAGAAATAAATTCTGAGTTTGACAAGGAAAAAACCCTTGGAACTTCCTCAGAAGAGTTGATATCTTCTAGACACCAAGGTGAGAACTCTGTTCCCCCAGGGAGCCTGAAATCCATTGAGATAATGCCTTTGTATCCATCTTCTCAAGAAAATTCAGAAGCAGATGTTAATAGCGAAGAAACTGACCTGAAAAATCTTTTTAAACCAAAAGATGGTAAAATGCTTCGTGAAAATGGAAAGGACTGCACAGTCCTTCCTGAAATGAAGGAAAGAGCACAAAGGGATAGGACTAATCCGAATGAAGGAAACAGCATAGACATCAGTGTAAAAAATTTGCCTTTGACAATGGGAACAGAAAGTAAAGTGAAAGGAGAAGAAACTGAAGAACATCAGAGGGGACCACTGGGTCACTTAACTGTTGGGGAGGACTCTGGGGAGATCATTACCAGAGAAGATGATCATGGTGATAATAGGAGTGAGATTTCTCAGATCCAGTTGAAATCCCAGAGGAAGCTTGGTGATGCTAAAGAAAAAAGCCAGAAGGTTTTGGACTACATGCTACAGAAGGAAGAGGAATATATACACCAAAAAGAAGCACATATGTTATTGGAACAATGCACATCATCAACTATGTTGTCGGATGAGGTACAAAACAAGAACCAACCTAAAGATTGCAAAGATGAGTTCACCATGATGAAAGAAATCAGCACAGCAAAGCTGGCCAAGGGCAGTGTCGCTGCACAGTGTCAGAAGTTGAAAGTCCCAGAGGAGGAAAACTTACGTCATCCATTTAAAAAGGACATTGAGTTGTGTATAGGTCCTTGCCTTCATGGTCCCCCCCGGAGAGCACAAGACCCCAACTCTGCTAGATGTGATGAAATACATGGTGCCTTTGGGAATGCCTCACATCAGAGAGGAGTGCTTCCCCTAAAGAAGCAGCCTCATCGAACATGTAAGAAAGTTTACTGTCAGGAGCAAGTCGACGTGGGGAGAAAAATAAGCAAAATCAGAAATTCTGCCTTTTTAAAGAGTTCCTCTGAAACCATCCCCACAAAAGCACAAAGATTTCTCAGTTTGTGTGCTACATCTGCGCCCACACGACAGGAACCCGAAACAGTACCTGCCAGGAGCTTCGTTAGCCATATACCAAAGCAGAAGGCTACTCCGTGCCATCCCTTAAGGAGCCTGAATGTCAGGAAGCCTACCAAAGAATCAGCCTTACTCATCAAGCTATCCAACCTTGCCTCCAAACTGGTCCCAACAACAAAGACCCAGAAACTGAGACACCAGCGGTGTTCCTCTGAACTTCTTCCCGTGGCTAAAAGCTACAAGCGGCTCAGATACAAAAGGCTCCTGGATGGGTTTTCACATAATACAATGCAGCTGAGTCCATATTTGACAGCTGCTGGATGGGATAAGCGGCCTAACAGTAAACCCTTGACACTTTATCCGCTCGAAACCATCAAAATGAGCTTCATAGACTCGAGCAACAAGATGCCATCACTACTGTTTGGTTCCGAAATCTCAGTATCCTTTCATGTGAAACCAGGCTCCGAGTGCATGGCCGAGTCCCCAAGGGCTTTTCCTGAGCACTGTGCTCCAGCGAGGCTTGCCCTAGGAGAGACTGCCCGGTGCCCTTCTCAACCTCCCAAGTGGACCTTTTCTTTCTTCTTGTCCCACGGTTGCCCTGGGATGGCCACATTCAGGGAAGACACTGGCCTCCACGGTCAGGCACATGCCCAAGCTCCTCCACAGCCTCCGGTTCCTCTCCAAGACTGCGGAGGCACTGCCATAGTCCAGACCAGAGCAGGCTGCTCTGTCCTTGGCCTTCACACACTCCTAGCACTTTGTTCCCCTGGATGTTACCGAATCTGGACAAAAAAACGGAGCTTCTCCAGTCACATGCCTACCATGCAGAGGCTCTTCATGACCCAGTTTACACAGGGCTTGAAAGGCTTACGGTCTCCAGCCTCCATAGCAGACAAGGTCTTCTGTTCTCTGCCCTACTCGGTGGGCCGAGTGCTGTCCATTTGGAGCCAGCATGGGCCTTCTGCCTGCGCCTTCGAAATCTCCACTCTTCATTCCACGCACAAGCAGCAGCAGCCAACTCGGGGCACAACAAGCAGGTAAAATCTGTCCCCTGTTCTTTGCAAATGTCCCGTGTTTGCTTCCTGCCAGTGAGGGGAGAGAGGCACTGCTAGAAAGACAGGGCTGTTTGGAATCTGTGTCTGTGTTTTCTGTTTATACCCTGCCAAATCTCTGCTGAGAAAATGCAGATCCCTCTAATTTTCCTGCAGAATCTGGATTTTCTGCAGAATCTTTTTTTTGTACTATTTTTTGTCTATTTGTTCTGCAAACCATCACATCTTTTGAATGTCTTTTTCACCTCTCATCCCCACCTTGCCAAGAACAAACACAATTATAAGTTAAAGATTCTAAGTAGTGACAAATAATGTTTTGTAACTATAACTTGTTCACAAAGTAGTATACAGCTAGCACCTAACTCAGTGTTTGATGCGTAAGGGATACAGAAGAATACTTTTAAATAAGTTAGGTAATTATGTAGATATCACCAGATCTAGTTTATGAACCTCTGCGTTTTTGTTTTTTTTTTTTCCTCCCTTTTTACTTATATATTTCAGTTACAATTGACATTCAATGTTATATTACTTTCAGGTATATCTGAACCTCTGCATTTCTTTCTGGAGCAGAGAGCCTTCAAAAATTGGCATTTGCATACTATAGTTGTAAAATTTATAGAAATTTAAGTGAACTAGAAAAGAATTCTTGTGGTTCAACCTGAGAATAGTTAGATATAATTTCACCAATATCATTTTTCCTTCTAATTGAAAATAGAAGAAAAAGAATTTGAGCTACATCCCTACAGATCTGCTTTAGACATAATAGATAAATCCTCCTATTTGTAATCCTTTGGATAAACAGAAACTTTGAACATTTTTAGTTTGCTCTTTCCATTGCTATAGTTTAAAAATTCAACAACAGAAAAAGCCTTAACATTCCTAATAGCCTGCGAGCTCTGTGTGTGTGTGGGCAGTCTCTTCAGCAGAATTATACTGTGTCATTAAAAAGCTACTGGTGCATGTTATGAAGTTCCCCCAGTCATCTTAGCAGAAAACTAAGCAAATAAATTTAAGGAGTTTCAGAAAAATGCCCCAGAACCTGAATGTAGCTGATCGAAATTGAAAGATGAATTACTATTATAAGTGCTTGTCCTATAGTTAATAGAAAAATGTTCACTTTTTATAATGCAATCATAAAAATATATTAGAATGAACCAAATTGTGTTAAATGATGGTATACTGCTTTTATTGTCTAGTTTGTTGATATGCCGCTGCGATCTCTTAATTGCTCTCTACTCTATGTCCTTTAAAAAATGTTTATTCCTAAGGTTAGTGTAGAGGGAGGGTAGTTATTCATTTCATCTTGGGAAGGTGTTGTGACCCTTTGGCGCCTTTTTTTCTTCCAGAACTCTTTCCTACCTGACTCTTCTGTTTCCTCATGTGGAATATTTTCTCTCTCCCTTACTTTCTATATCTGGCATTTTATTTTATTTTTTAATTTTAGTTTTTTTTAAATTTAATATATCGTTTATTTTTTTAATTCAAGTGGAAGGTGGAAGTGTGGTGTTTTCCTTTTCATTTGGCTCTAAAAGGACCTTAACATCATATGCTTTGGCTTTGAGTCTAGAAATCTTCTGTTTTTCTAAGCACACTTAGAAATATTAAGCGTGATAAGTTGGGAAGCCCCAAAAAGCAAGACTTAACAAATATCAAGTTGTGTTTCCATAGAATATTCTTACTTGAACCTTATTCTCCAGCACTCTATAACATAGGTTGAACAGGCATCTTTTTTGCCTTTTTTATAGATGAGCCTGAGGCACATGGTTTTTTCCTAACCCAGATCTCTTAGCTGGTTAATGTTTCTGCTGAGCTCTCCTGCAACCGGGGTCTCCCGATTTCTGATTTGGTCAGCTCATTTTTCAAGACTTTACCCTACTGCTCTTTCCTTGTATCAGTGCTCCTAGGGGAATCTTAAGTTGGTGCTAAACATCCTAAAAATCTGAATTATCTGTTTTTTCCTAGCCATAGAACAAATTTCTCTTCTAAGAGGAGACGGTTGTAAGTTCATCATACAAACATCTTATTAAGTACTGTTCTAAATTCAGTAGTAACTGATACAGGTTTTATTTTGAGAGACATGAAAAGCTCTCCAACATTGCATATTAATATATCTATATAAGTGATTATTAATGCTATTATAATTATTAAAAGATTAATTATAAAGGAACCGACCATCCTGTTAACTGTTTCCTTCTGCATAGCCATGTTTTATGTGGAACTTGGCTTTAAAGGAATAAGGTTTTCTTCATAATTTTGTGTAAGGTTATAGAAATTGGTAGCTTTTATTTTAATAGAGTTAATACCAAGCTGAATATACTATAAGATTCTTATCTGTAATTAAAAAGGAAACTTTAATGTACTTGTTCATCAGCTTGATTAGAGGGTATAAGACTCAGAATTATTCTTGTTCCCCTCCTTCTCTTACTGTTCTCTGTTTATTTTACCTTCTTTCCAATTCAGTTAGAAAATAATCTTCCTGTCAGCTTGCCTCCATTCCAGTAACAGGCACATAAATGTAATTCTCCTAACTGGGAGGTTTTCATCTTTCTCAGTGACTGACATTTCTTGTCTTCCTAAGCTCTAATTGAATGTGATGTGCCAAACTCACAATGGCATCAAAATTTTTCCTGTTGTTCCACTGCCCTCACCTATTATTCTCGTACTTTTGCTTCACTTCAGCCACACCATGTTACCATATGTGCCTCTTCCGGGCATGGAAGCTACGTACAACACCAGCGGCAGTCAGATGAGGTAAGCCCCCAGTGGCACCTGCGTGGCACATGAAGGCCTGCAGTGTGTGTGAGTGAATGAGAGAGAGAGAGAGAGAGCGCACGCGAGCGAGCGTGTGAGGGAGCGCTAATGAACGGCGTAGGTCAGGCATGGCGTGATTCTGAGCTCTTGTTCTTCTGAACCTGATCTACATTTCTCAGATGAACATCTGAGATTTAATCTCAGATTGAACTTTAGATTCAAATGTGTTTTATTACAAGTAGCAACTAAGAATATGTGATCAATGCCAGACATGGGGGAGGAGAGTCAATATCATTTAGCCAGCTCATTGTACCATAAGTTCTCTCTCGAGCTATTTCTTGATCATTTAGCCAACTTCAGTGTCTGAATGAGATCAGTCTCATCTGAGCATATTTCTTTTGTTTCGTTCACTAAATGTCTTCTTCCCGCTCCCCTCAAAAATCTGTTCCTTTTTACATTTTTCCTTATTCAATACATTTTCATTGTTTTATTGCTCTATACCAGTGAGGTGCCTGCCCGTACTCTTGCAAATTTTTACATGTGCAGACAGGGCCTGTGCCCAGAAGTGACTAGAGAACAGGTTGGCTGGAAATGTCATTGCTAGAAAAAGGCTTCAGCCCTGGTCTGAGTGTTAAGAAATTGAAGGTGCTGAGGTAGAAAGTAAATCCGCTCATATTTTCTTTTCTGGTTTTCTCTCCATGGTGCTAGGCTAGAGCCTCCATTCTCTGCCTTGGTACCAAAGTCTTGCTTGGTAACAGACTCAGCTGTCAGCAAGCTCCTGCTTTCAGCCTCTGAATTCCAGGTTCCTGGATTTGATGAACTGGATGGTGTGACAGCAGCGTGCCCCCATCCGCAGAGTAGCCCTCCGGAACAGAAAGAGGTAAATGGAAAGTGCTGGTTGGGTCAGGTGACAGTGGCACTAGAGATGTCCATCCATAACTGCAGATCACATGATAGATTCAGAGAATCCCTGAGTATCTTTATTTACCATCTTTAGCTTCAGCTGAGACATTACCAAGACAGGAGGTTTCCCATCTGGCCACTAAAGGATACCCTGGATCTCTTAATCTACTTTGTTTCCCAGACTCTTTTTTCTTGACAACAGTGTTTAGAGAATTTAACAGTGTTTAGAGAATTAGACTGCAGAGCTGCTTCTTACATTTAAAGGGGATGAATGAACAATGGTGTTTTTTAATTTTGCAGCATCTACTGTGTCCAGTTGCACACTTTCATATTGATAACTCAGTATCTAAACTGAATGTGCAGTTCTCTTTTATTATAAAAGGAGTTAGTTGTTGAAAACACTTTTGGCAGGAGTAGGAGGGGAAGCTTTGTCATAAACTACTTATTAGAGTCATCTATAAACTGAGGAAGGGATATCTTGAGTGTCAAGAAAAAGGCTTTATATGACTATCTTTCTTTTCAACCCTTAAAAATAGTCTGAGCCAGAGAAGAGGCCAAAGAAAGTCTCACAGATTCGCATCCGGAAAACCATTCCAAAGCCAGACCCTAATCTTACCCCCATGGGCCTTCCTCGACCCAAAAGGTGAGCTCTTTTCTCTAACACGCATAGCTTCGCTTTTTTGGAAAATTGTTTGGCAGAATAAAATGACCTTTTAAATTATCATACACTCTGAGCTATTTATCATACCCCTAGGAAATTATTCAAAAGAATTCATTTGCAGTGTGATCAGAGATTTATGTGCAAGGATATTTAATGCATTCTTAATCATTTTTATTGAGGCATTTGTGCTGGTCCTTTGCATACAAAATCTTGGTTCACCCTCCAGTGATGCTGGGAGGTAAGCGCTGTCGTCCCCTGGTTTAGTGAGGGTGCTAAAGCTCTGGTTAAGAAACTTGTGTTAGGCCATAGTGTCAGTCATGGCACAAGTAGTTTCTGTCTCACAGGTTTTACCTGACCCTACAACCCAAGCTCACAACATTCTGTGCACAAAACTGAGAAGGGACCTAAATGTCATGAGGGAAAGAAGTTTAAGTTTAATTTTTCTAGAAAATGTCAGGTCCATGTTATGGTCTATATTATAGCCTTGAAATTTTTGTTTCTAAAGAGTTACTGTTTATGGCTGAGAAAATTGCTAACCCTGTAAAATGAAGTGGGAAGAAAAAAAGGTAGATTACCAAATTATGTATTTGGCATGATCCCAAATTATGTATTTGGCATGAGTCCAGCTTTGGAATTATGCATACTATTATACAGACACACTATTAAAATTTAAACTTTAAAAAGAAGATCTCCAGAGCGATATTTTCATGTGGTGGATTTCACCGCATTTCTCACTGGCAAATGGAAGCCTAACAGTGGTCCCTTAAGTAACCAAAGGTAAATTATTTAACTTCGCCGAGCTTCCAGAACTTATCTGTAAAATGCGAATACAAATTCCCAATGCTTGAGATTGCTGTACAGTCCAATTGAGAAAAAAATGAGTACTATATCTGTTATATTACTTCACATAACACAAATGCAAGAGTTAGCTATTACTGTGATTTTGATTGACATTCCACTTTTTCTACGTAGTTTTTATCTGAATGTATTATATTTTTCTACGTAGTTTTTATCTGAATGTATTATATCTTTATCTGTTATTGATCATCCTACCATATGTCTTTTCAAGAGATATTTTTTAAATATTTCAGGTATCCTAGGTTGAATAGTTACTAGGATGAAATAGGATTCAGAATCAGATATACTCAATCTTGCATTTATATGTAGCTATCTAAATTCTGAAAACCTTGTTTATATAAATAAGTAATTGGGAGTGGAGTTTCAATATAGTTATGACATTCAATTTTTTATCAACTTCTTTCAGATCATATGCCAGAAAAATCAACTGTCATCAAATTATATTTAACAGTTTATCACCTAATTTTTTTGAAAGCAAAGGATCAAAAAGTGATGATTTAGATAAGTTCTGTTATTCAGACACTGGAGGCAGTCAGTGTCTCAGTGGGAAATACACCAGAAAGATCTGACCACTAAGTGTCAGGTGCCTAATTTGTATGTTACTCTTAACACTTAGAGGTACTTTATGTAATCCATTCTAAAGAAAGGAGTTGAAAATATACAATTTTAATAAACCTTTGCCTAAGATATCTTTTGATAAAATGCTTTTATTAAAGTATTCTTTTGTCAAAAAACCTTGAAGTTGCAGATTTAGTGCATTAAATTTATGGAAAATTCTTGATATACAACTAAATTGTCAAAGGCAATTTTTACTACACAAGTCCATCAACCAATTCCTTCTACTTAACTCTTATTTTTCAACTCAAGTAAATGTTTTAATTTTCACCTTTAAGAAAATTAAACACACTTTCAAGAAATAAATTGTGAAACGCATCTTGTAAGGTAGATTTGTAAAATTAAAATCATGTATAAAAAACATTTTATCCATTTTAATAATACATTATTAAAACAACATGGTAATGCTATTTCTCATTACTGAATTTATAATGAAGCAACGTAATGTGTAGCTAAAATAATAAATCGTAAAGTGAAGAGTATGGTAGAAAACGTGATATTGCTTTAGTAAGTGTATGCATACATGAATCAAACTCTGTTATTAGACTTTTAGGAACAATAAGAATTATGTAAAAAAAATCAGAAATAAATCCATTAATTTATATAAACCTCATGAGTGCTTCAGTATCTATTGTAAGAGAAAGGTACATTGTAACAAACCACCTGGCATAACAGTTCATTATATGATTTTTGTCATTAACCGGAGATAGAAATTACAACATTTTATAGAGGTTTCATGGGAAGAAAATTTTAAGACTTTTTTGTTTTATATAAATTATTTCTGTAGTCATGTCTTCTATAAACTTTTGTAAAAAAGAGACATAGTTCCTCAAAAATAATTTGTACCCACCCCCAAGTGCTTGCTGTTTTATCTTTGGCCTTGTTTTATCTTTAGCCTTATTTATAGATCTTTTCTCTCTAGGTCAGAGAATAAAAACCATTGTTACTTAAGCAGTTTGGTCATCTTAGGGGTTTAGTGTGCCCCAGTCATTTTCTAGGCCAAAAATGAGATGCCGTTGTTATATTCTGGATGTCTATATCAGCACATCTCAGCATCAAGACCATGCCTTATTGCAGAGTTTCAGTGATAGCTCTGAATCTGTCTTATTCATGATAGAAAAAGCAGCAACTTGTCCTATAAAATGCATGAACTTTAGGTGGTGAATTTACCACAATTTCATCATAAAATGATGTGGCCAAAAATAACCTTGGAGATTTTTAACTCTTGATTTTTGCCATAAAGCCAGTGAGGAACAGAACTATAGTTTAAAACCTATACAACCAGAGTCTGGTCAAGATGGCAGAGTGGTAAACGTTGTGCTTGCCTCTTCCCATGACCACATTAAAATTACAACTAAATTATAGAACAGTCAACCTGGGGAACCATCTGAAGACTAGCTGAACAGAAAACCTATAACTAAAGATATAAAGAAGAAGCCACTTCAACATTGTCACATCAAAGATAAAAATAAAACCATGATCTTACATCTTAATTCCCATTTTATCATCCTCGTGACTTTAGGTGTATGTGGGGTAGAAATGAGGTGCTACAACTTTTTTAGCAATGTGGTAGATGCATTATCTTGCTAACTTTCTTTTAAAAAACAGATAACATACTCAGTAAATATTAGCTTTTATGTGTATCAGTAAATTGTCAGAAGAATAAGGACTTCTTAGAGACCAAAAGCTAAGTGGAAGTAGCCGTCCAGAGAGAAAAGAGGTGAGTGATCATTAAAGCCAGCTTTTGCTTTGAGGGCATTTACAAAATCAGTGTTATACCGAGCTTATGTTTTCATTGGCCTCGTAGGTGCAGAGGACAAAAGACGAAATCTATTCCATTACTAAAATGAGAGTCTAATATGAGATACACATATACACTAAATCAACACACACCCAAAAAGGACAATGACTTCACTATGAACCAAAAATTAAACCTGTGTTCCAACCCTGCCTCAACTCCCAAGAAAACAGTAAAGGAAATTACCTTCCCCAATTTTGTCACTAGATGGAGGAAAAGAACTCACCCTTGAGAATTAATAGCCACAAGCTGGCCTTCTCACAGATGTGTATCCTGAATCCATGTGGCTTAGGCAGAGCGAAAAGACTTTAAGCTGAGAATTTAGTTTACAGTGGTCCCAGGTTAGTAGTGCCCTCTGGCTCCTGAAATAAACACATAGCTTCTCAAGGAATCCACTGCCAAATCTGGCCTTTTGTAAAAGTTAAGGGAATGTAAAACAACTCCCAGTAAAATAAATCTCAAAGCATGGAGGGAAGCAAGATTCCTTGCATGAGTACCAATGGAAATAACAGCAAATCAAACCTGAAAAGACTTATGATACTGGAATTACTGAAGAATATAATTTAGTATATGTTTAGGGAAATAAACTACATACTGTATGATTCCAACTATATGACATTGTGGCAGTTTTGATATTACTAGAATAACAACTATATATCAAGATGCTTCCTACTAGAGGGAAATCAAGTCATAAAACAGATCAAGTGATAGGGGGATCAAGGAACCACCAGGTGGACGACATTTCAGTGTAGACTCTCAACAAAGTCACTCCAGGCAAGATGGCATCTCCACAGAAAGTGTCTGTGCTTTCGAAGTAGACTGTTGTCTCACCACTTCTGGTGAGAGAAGTCCCTCTGAGGAAAGCGAAGTTTGTCAAGAGCTCTGGAATTCCAGAATCCAGTCTTGGCTCACCAACCTTCACCTCAGTTCAGAAACTGGATATATATACATACTGCTCTGACTTGCAAGTTGGAATGACTGCCTAGAAGCCTGATCTTTCACTTTCTGTTTGCCTATCCGACATCCTCAATCTAATGTAGCTATTACGGTGGTTAAGCAAAGTAGCTGCTGTTTTTTGGAATGCCAGCGCTGAATCACTATGAAAATCATATTCATGTTATTATTCGCGTATGATTTCCACAAGCATGTTCTTGCTGAATTGGAATTGAACTAAACTAAACCTCAGTTAAGATTTTCAGAAAGCCAGGAAGAAACTAAAACATGGTGCCCAAAAGTTAATTGCCATGCTCTGTAGTCTCTCCTTTTATCTGAAACAAGTTTAAGGCACAGAAACTTTGTTAATGATTTGCTCTTTTATAATAAAGTTATTACGTTCTCTGAAATTTCTACTACAAGTGGTGACCTGAAAGTTGACTATTATCTTTTACATTGCAGCAAAAAATTAACAGTAAACGAATCGAATATACTCTTAAATAAATAAAAGGGTGACTTTTATGGTGTATGAACCAGGCATTCCTTGAAGACTGATTACAGGTCTAGGGCAGGAAATGTACAAGATGGGTGTAAAATACCTTGTCATACCAGAAAGTGATGGAACTCTTAAAGACTGCTTGGGCCATGTCAGAGAGATTCAGGAACCAATTTTAAACTCCCACTGGCGACAGATGAAACAGCCTGAGCATCAAAAGGAATAATAAACACAGTAGATTGAAGCATATCAAATATGTTTAAATCCAATAGTTTGTAACACTTTTGAAAAAACTCATTGGCTACATTTGGATGATATTAGGGAACCAGTGAATTGTTTTGGAAATGGATAAAGGAAAAGAACCAAGCACATGACCTGCTTTTCCTGTGCAAGCTGTACCTCGGGGTTACCAAAAAGCTGATAAGCATGAAGTTTCTCTTTAGATAGAATTCTGCCTAATGAAGAAGGAGTAATAGACTGTCACTATGTATGGCCCTAAAGAAATAATAAATATGGTCATATTTGTAAGTGGCTATTCATATCATAAAATGTGACAAAAGGTATCATGTCCCTCGAGGGGGAAGTATACATCTAAAAATCTATCAAAACAGAAACACCTAAATCTGTGCCTCTGTATATAATTGCCAGTCTCTAGAAAGTACCTACAGTTTTTTTTCCCTTACGTTTGGGTCAGAGAAACATGTTAAATGACACCATGTAGATGTAATCAAGAAAACCTGAACTGTGGAAGCCACAGGTCTAATGACCTGGTTTCTTCAACAAATAAATTACAGAATAAAAAGGGAGACACAATAGAACACTAATAGCATATAAATTGGGTCAGTATCGCTCTGACATTAAAGTTCCAGGGACCTTGTGTGGAAGAAGGGTAAAAATATTGATGCACTTATGTTTCTAAGTTAAATATGCTCGTTAAAAGTCTTGCCAACCACTGAAAGAATAGAAGTGTATTTCTAAGCTAGGGGAGGGGAGGTAAGAGAGAGAGAGAGCGGGGCAGTCAAGGATAAGAAAAGAAACATTGAAAAGGTAGAACAAAAAGAAGCTGTAAAATAAGATAATAGATAAAAATTGTCATATCATTCCCAATAAGTGTAAGTGAACTAAATTTCATAAAGCTGAAGAATGGGAGCCTGGAAAAGAAAATTCAGTGCATATTCACATGAGTCTCATCTGAAACTTACCACAAAAAGGTCGAAAGTAAACGAATTGAAAGGATAGATTTGGGAAGCCAGTCTTAATCTCGCTCTTCAGGGAACATGACAGATTTATTTTGTTCTCTTTTCAGGTTAAAGAAAAAGGAGTTTAGTTTAGAAGAAATATATACCAACAAGAATTACAAGTCTCCTCCTGCAAACAGGTAGGTACATATGAGTAGGAAATGATAGATGGGGAGGGCTTCTGAAATGATCAGTGTAAATCTCCAGTTCTTTAACTTCAGAAAGGATATGTTCAGTTCTTGGAAATAACTTGAGTTGATATTTTTAGCTCCCACCACTTGAATTGGAAGTCTTGGAAAGAAATGTGTGTTAGGTTAGTTAGATACAGAAAATGTAGTCTTTTAGTTTTGTTTTGAGTTTTTACTAAATATTCTGGCTGTCTTCTTCAAGACTAATAGTCATGGATCTTCAGATAAGAATCCAAACCCTAATGCTGAAAGAGCTTCACTTGGCTGGCTACCTTCGGGTATGAATTCAATTCAAGTCATTGAAAATTTATTAAATTCCTGTCGTGTCTAGGATGTAGCAGGAGAGTTCTGGTATTTTATCTTACAAGACACACAGTCGCTCTAAGACATTCATACAAGACTATTTACTGCAGCATTGCTAAATGATAGAAAAGGATTTGAAACAACTTAAAATATCCATATCCATTAATAAGGTTCTGATTAAATTATGATTCATTCTTATAATGGAATACATTGTATAGCCATTTAACAAAATGAATCAGATACCTTTGTACCAAATTGGAACAATCTTAGTTATTGGTAGGTCAAAGATGCACAGTATGTGGGACAAAGTATGCAGTTTGCTACCGTTTAAGTATTGAAAAAAAACAAAGGATATATGCAGTGGGTTAGCAAAATTATAGGCCAAATCCAGCCAGTGGCCTGTGAGCTAAGAAAGGTTTCTATATTTTTAAAAAATTGTTTAAAAACAAAAAGAATAGGTAACAGACGTATGCGGTTCATTAATTTTAAAATGTTTACTATTTGGACCTTCACAAAAAAGGGCTGACTTCTAATATATGCTTATTTATGCATGTCTGTACATCAAATGACTTGGAAGGATACATGAAAAATGGTTGTGTTGCCAATGGGGAGGTGTTGATCTTACTTTTATTCTTTACCTTTTTGTCCAGTTTCAGTTTTTTCACTACATACTTAAAGTACGTATTCATATCTATATGTGCGAATGTGTGTATATGTACACACACACATATATATATATAATTTTTTATACATAAAAAGTGGATACTGGCCAGAGGAAACAGTTAAGAAGGAGTTTCAGCTACGTGACCAAAGCAGTTTCCCCATGAGTCAGTGTGTTGGTGATTCTGTTTCATGCCCCACCCTTAGGTGTTTAGAGACCATCTTTGAGGAACCTAAGGAACGAAACGGCATGCTAATCTCAATCAGTCAACAGAAGAGGAAGCGAGTTCTAGAATTTCAGGATTTTACAGTCCCACGAAAGAGGAGAGCTCGCGGTAAGGTCAAGGTGGCAGGCAGCTTCACCAGGGCTCAGAAGGCGGCGCTGCAGAGTCGAGAGCTGGACGCCCTTTTGATACAGAAACTAATGGAACTGGAGACCTTCTTTGCCAAGGAAGAGGAGCAGGAGCAAGCGTCTGGTTGTTGAGAAGCAGATTGGTTTGGGGGTCTCAGTGTTAGATTTTTCTGGGCCTCCTTGGAAGAGGTTGCCTAATTTTGCTGTATGCCCAAACCACTCAAAATGCAGTCCATGGATTTTTACCTGTTTCAAGATGCAGCCTTTTTTGGAACTGGTGAAGGAGGGTCCTCTACTTCTACTGCTGAGTATAGAACCTCAGGAATGCTCCCTTTCTCCTGGAAATGGTCCCAAATGACATCTTGCCTCCTCCTCCTACTCTGGCATCCACGGAAAGAGGACACAGCATACCTTCAAGTAACACTAGGATTCCAAGGACTCACAGCATTTGCACGTCCATGTGAAAGTTCTGCATTGTTTACGGTGGTGCTAGACCAAGATTATTTAGAGACGTTGCCTAGGGAGGTTTACCTGGCGTCCTGTCCTATGTGGTCTCACTGGCTCATTTCAGTAGTTGAGGAAAGATGAGCTTGTGATGTTTTCTAATCCTTTGAGTTCGTCTGCCTAGAACCTGGGGTGTGTGTGTGTGTGTGTGTGTGTGTGTGTGCACGTGTGCATGTGTGCGTGTGTGTGCGTGTGTGTATGTGCGCGCGTATGTATGTTGCTTTTCCCCCATCATTTTTTTTCTCCCCTCTGTGACTGTGGGTCACTAGTGCCAGAGGAGCCCGTCCAGGCCCCATTCGAAATAAGTTGCACTTTTTAATGTTGTGGTGTAGATTACTTTCATTTGTTTTCTTTCTTTTTTTTTTAATTGCTGCATGTTTGGAGCCTTTAAATGTGATTTTAAAACAAAATTTTTAAGACATTGAGGAGAAAGACAGTACATGTCTTCAGAAAATATGATATAGGCATTTGACCCAGTTTATCAGTGCATGGTATGGGACAATTTTTCCATTCATATATTTCAAGCAATTCTTTCCCCACCTCCACCTTCTAGTGTAATTCATTAGAGGGAGCACTTTTTTCATCTGGGTTCTCATTCTTGCCCACTAAATAGATGGATTTATTTTAATGACAGAAGTAAGAACAGGTTTCTCTCCCAGTCATTTAAAAAGTACTAGGAAGGTTGGGTGTGGTCTTAATGGGTTTTATCTGAAATAGTGTTATGTAACAAAGCTGGGTACTGACAGCTTGGGCAGTGGTACCGACCGACCCAGAGTGTTTGCAGCAGTCAGAGCAACCTGCTTTGAGAGTGGGGAGAGGTGACGCGCTGTGGTTCAAACCCAGTGATGCGTTTTTATGCTGGGATCAAGGAATTTCCATGGCCAGCCCTCTCTGAGGACACTTTATTGTACTCTGGGCTCCTGTGTCATACCTACTGGAGATTCTGTAGAAGCCGGAGTTCGGTGAGTTTCTTCTTTTGTACCCACAAGAGTCTGTGGGCAGAAGGATGCTGTGTGGGTCAGCAGGCCCAGAGCTTTCATTCCTTTTCCACTAACCCCTGTGCACCCTTACCCTGCTTCCCCTCCTCTCCTTCCCTGGTGTTTTATCCTTTTTTCTCTCTCTCAAAACAAGAGTTCAGAGAATTAACATTCCTTGGCTGGTGAATGGGATGCCAGATTCAGCCTCAGGACACTGGTCACCTCTTCCCATCCTCCTAGGAGCCACTGCTGGGAAGCAGCCGCCAGTGGCAACTGTCAGAGCTCCAGAGACATTTTAAAGTTAGCCTGTTAGAGGAGAGAGAGTGGTGCCGTCCTGGAATGTGTCTCCTAGGTTTCTTTTGTTTTCTCATTTGTCAGTGGGTGGGGGATGGGTGGGGTGGGGGGTCTCTATGTGCCTTTCCTTTGCAGGTTGACAGTCTATGCCACACTGGAGTAGAAAAACTGACATGAGCAAGAAAAAAACAAAGTGCCACGTCTGTCTTCTAGGCTCACTGCTTCAGACATAGCATTTAGTAAGTGAAATAAATACACACCTGGTAATCCACGGAGGCCTCTAAGGCCATGGCCAAGTAGCATTAGAAGAGAGCCAAGTTTCCACTCTGGCTCTGAATGATGTGAACCAGATTCTACCATTGTATATCCACTTCGCCTAGACTGTGTAGACATGACCTGTGTTTCACCTCAGTACCTCTCCCTTCCTGGGACAGGGTCCTTAGAAACTAAATGCTTCTCTCCGTCTTTTTACTTAAGGGAGTGGGATGAGTAATAATACATTGTGCCATTGTACAAATGTTTTTAGGGAACTCCTGCTGGACAAGCTCACAAGCTCCCAGTGAGTCAGCAGAACCCTGTTTGCTAGCTCCATTGCTAGTGTAGACGAGTCAGTGATGTGGCAGCCATGTCATCTCACAGACTAAACTTGAGGTGAGCACAACTGTGGTATCACCATCATAGAGATACAGCTTCGAGTTTGCCCATTATAATTTGCAAGGGCCAGGAGCAGTGATCTGGAACATTGCCATCTGGGAAGGGAGAACTGGAGGAAACGGAGAGCTGGGCTCCTCCTTTGTCCCGAGAATGTAAGAGAGAAGCTGCTGCTCTGAGGCCAAACCTGTCTGTCTTTGAAATTCTTGCCCTGCCCTGTGGCTAGGGCCCTTCCCATGCTCCAGAGTTAAGAAGGGCCGCCCCCACCCCCTCCCCACTGCAAACTTGAAATTGCTTACCTGAAGTTGGTACATCGGGTTCTAGCCATGCTCAGCCACACCTGTCTTAACATCTATTTTCACCATTGGCCTAACCAGCTGCAGTGCTATCTGTGGTCCTCGGAGCCTGTGGTACCTGCCCGTGACGGGAGACGTTAGTCGGCTGCTGGTTTGCCACCTGCCCAGAGCTACAGGAGGTCTGGTTCCGGGGTGAGAGTTGGTACAATTTCTGAGTTTGGGGACTTCCCACTGAAGTGGTGGGGAGTTACAGTTCACTATAACTTACTCAACTCTGGAGGTTTGGCATTGGTTAATACGGGAAAGAGGAGAAATCTCAGGTCCTATCAGGGTTCTGCCTATCAGTTTTTCACTGAAACTTTCAACTATGGTTTTATTCCATCTACCAGTTTATAGCTATATTTGCCTCCCCCACCCACCTTCCCCTTTTGGTCTCCTTTCCAGCTTCATTTCTCCATTAGTTTAGGTGTACTTTATCACCTGTTAATAGCAGATTATGTCCACTTTTTCTTACTGACCTTACTCTGAGAGCTACAGCTGAGGGAGGTACAGTGGAAAGATATGTAGCGTTTGCCTTACTTGGAGCCTGAAGAGCTCAGAAACTCATGCTGTGAATTCCAAAACTCAGCGCTCCTCCAAGAGCTGTGAAAATCATGACACTTTGTCACAATTTTGCCTGAAAGGGTCTTTTGAGCGGGTGCCAGGGCCAACCTGAGGTAAATTCCAGATCCCACCCTCTGGGCATGATCCTCCCCCATGGCGCATCCCCAGCCTGCCCAGCCACCAGCAGCACTGAGTGCAGGCTTCGGTGCAGCCTAGTGGAACGCAGAGCCAGTGGTCGCCTCCAGGCTGGGATTCCATCTCATAATCAATACCATGTACATTAAGATCCGCGAAAGACCAACTTTTAGGCAGTGATGCTTTTCTCCCATTACGGGGGTGGTGGGGGAGTATGCAGTTGGTGCTTTCTTTAATTCCCTTGTTTTGTTTCTGTAAGCTTTTCCCTCGGTATCATGGAAAGGACCCCTTAGACACCACATTGTGGGTGGCTGTTCCAAAGTCTAAATTGGCCAGAGGTGCGGAGTGACCTTTCTTGGATTCATGCAAGGGAAGGGCTTCTTACCACAATTGAACTTCTTATGTAAAAAGCTGGCTGGGGAGGAAGGCTCGATTTTAACTAAAATCAGATTTTAATATTACATAGCCACAAATTGAGCAGCCTAAAGGCTATTTTAATTGCAAAGTGAGGTTCCCCATGTAGCCCGCCAATCTAGTACAACATTCTTAGATTTGATGCTTGTTCATCGTGTCTTCACAAGCCCTTCTCTGGTGCTGAATTGGATTTGAATTCTTGGTGAGAGGTCTTAGCATCTTTTGGGGCTGGTCTGGGCCAGTACATAGCTGCCTGTGTTTATATATTATCATGGTCAATAGTTCAGTGAAATTTGTACATTTTTTGGTAACATTGGCATACATGATGCCCCTGCAGTTCCTTTTCTGTTTGGTAGTTTGTGACTCTAAAATTCCCACTGTTATGTGTGTTAATTTATGAAAATAAAAAAATTTTTTTGAAAACCTTTCCAATAACTCTTTAAGGCTGTTATTTTCTTCTTATGGCTTAGAAATGAGTTAAAATTTTATCTGTAATGTCATAAGGTTGTATTTTTTAATAGACAGTTTCAAAGTTACAACATGCATTATCCCTTCCAAACGGTCACCAGTTTCTGAGGACCATTCTGTGCTTGAGACACTTGTAGAACTAACTCCACCTCTCGCTGGTCCCCTGAGCCTGCAGTGGAGTTTTTTCAGTTTACTCAGTGGTGGCAGATCTCTCTTATGAGGACATTTGGTAATAGAAACAGCCAAGACTAGTTCAGATCCCAGTCATACCCAATTAAATTGGGTGGGGTTGCTGAGCAAGTATTTTAGGTGTGATTTTTTTAAATAGTGTGATTTACTTTCTCACATGACCAGGAAATCCAAAAGCAGTTATAAATTCTGGTCAAAATATGTTTCAAATATTAGCTACCAATTTGGAATAAGAGCCTGACTTGCTAAGGAGACTATATTGGGACTGTATAAATATGGTGGAGCACATTCATCTACTTGTAAAAAGTTCTCGCCTTTTAGCACAGATCCTTCTCAGCTGTATGTGAGGTTAGGCTGTGTGTCTTCTGGTTCTCATCTCTTTATTTAACCAATGGAAACTGGTGAAAGAATGACTGAAAAAAACATGGCTCAACACTGCACCGACATGTTCTAGAAAGAAGCATGATTCCTGAGGTGGTTCTTCCTCTGTCCAAAGGAAAAGCAGGACCAGTTTTCCTTCTTGGCCTTCTTCCAGTTCTTGGACTTCTACAGTAAAGAATTCTGCCCATGTCACCTTTTACATTTGGAGAGCATTCTGCCTGACAGCTGTCTTTGTGCTTGTTTGGTTTCATGATTACTTGGAGAAGAGTACTCTCCTATACCTTTTATTTAGGAGGTAAAAGTCAGTTAACAGTTAACCCATTTGCCATTTAGAAGAAAAAAAAGTACAACTCACTGCCACCGTTAGTTTAATTTTACATACACGTTTTTGAGGCTGAAGCAAATCTGACTGATTTTCAATGTGAAAAGAAAATATAAAAACTGTTCTAGGAGATATTTCTAAACAGAACTAGTCTCTAGTCTTAATGTAACAGAAATGTATACATAAATCAGATTCATCAAATGAATCTTCAGCTAACGACTTCAAAAACAATGTCAACATCATGCGTAAGAATGATACATTTTCTAGGATTCGACATTTTCAGTAATTGAGAATTACTGTATTTTGTAAATGGAAATACCACTACTAAAAACAGAATGCTATAAATAGAATAATGGCATTTGTTTTCAAAAACTTAATATACTAGAGCGATGCAGAAATAATAATAAAAATAAGATAATTTTGTGGCAAACTTTTGGGATAAGGTTAGTACTGTAATCCGTGAATTATCTCAGGGTGAACACTGCAGCCACAACCACTGCCAGCAGATATTCTCGGGCAAACAGGAAATGGGTTACGGCAGTGTTAACTCATTTAGCGTCTTCCATCACAGAACCTCAGCGTTGGTAGGTCCTCCTGAGAATAAGAGGACTAGTCCAAGTAGACTTAAGAGTCCTCTTTGGTGTCCTGCCCTCTTCCAGTAATGGAGACTTCATTTCTGCAGTTTCTTCTGGGATTTCTCTTGAGAGGTGTTCTAGAAAACTCCTAACTCTTCAAGCAACTCCCATGGTTATAGGTGAGTCTTTCATGACCTCTTTCTCAGAAGTCTGGTGTCAGAATTCTCTCTATCTGCTAATACCTTTGCTTTCACATTTCACTGAGAAGCATTTTGAATGGATCCATTGCAGCTCCAAGGAGACCAGGCATAGTCCCACCTTATGATATGTTCACTTGCTGTCTGTCACCTGTGCCTGGAATGCTCTTCTCCCACACTTCTACATGGTTCCCTCGGGCACTTTATTCACACCTTTGCCTTTCCAGATCAGTCTTCCGAAAAGTGTCCCCTCCTGTTCTACATCCTCCTTATGATGCTTTTATAGCACTTACCACCACATTCCTGTGTTATGTTCATCGCTGTAAGCTCTGGCCCCTCAGATACCTAAAATAGTGCCTGATATATATGGTAGGAGCTCATGGGTGAATGGCCACTTTCATTCACAGACCTTGTTGCTGTCTGATACGCCTGCGGAAGTCCTCTTCATCCTCCCAACTCCAGACGGTTGAAAACCTCTTAATTCTTCTCCCTTCAATTACTCTTCAAAGGATATAGCTGGAGGCTACCCAAACAGAAGGTGAAACTGGGCACTTTCTGGTGTCTGATGCAGCCGCACCCACTGCTGACTTGGCGCTGTCTGGTTGGCCGTAGCTCAGGTAGGGCTGGGCCTTAACGTCTGGCAAGGTAGGTGCTTGCGACGTAAACTGGAACCTGCTTCCGTGGCATGTGCTTGTCTGGGTGGGGTGGTAGGGGCAAAAGCTCGTGTGGATAGGCATCATTTAGGGAGTTTTTTCTCACTTGCAGTTTTAATCTCGGAGTTTTGAAAATGGGGGAAATGGCCCCTGAAAGAGTGCAAACGCGGAGGGAAATATCCCTAAGTATTTCAGCAGCTGACGATTCTGGGCACCTCTCAGGCCCTTTCCCTACTGTTGCCTAAGTGATCATTGTCAAAATAGTTTTG
>NW_011889349.1:442673-444933 GCF_000151845.1 Pteropus vampyrus
GCAAAAATGTATATTAAAACCCTTTGTTGTAATGTTTTACACTTTGCACTTTACACAGAACAGAAGCTAAAATAACCCGTTGTATAATTAGTCAAAGTCCTTGAGTTTGTCACCCACACACATAACTATTGTCTGAAACATGTCTTCTTTACAGCAGCAAGGCCTTGCTGCCACTGTGCTTGGATGAATTCACAAATCTATTATAACCTGTAGCTTCCCTGTCAGAGTTTCCCCTTTTATGGGTCCGGAATTTGACGTTGTAATCGCCAAAATCACTATAAATCTTTCCACTTCCAAAACTGCTTCCATCATTGTCAAATCCACCATAGCCATCTCCACTGCCACCATATCCACCACCACCACCACATCTTCCGCCAAAGTCACCTTGACCACTGCAGTTTCCTCCATGACTAAACTTGTCATTTCCACCAAAACTACCATCATGGCCACCACCAAAGTTTCCAGAACCACTTTGGCTGGTCGAAGCACTAGCCATCTCTTCCTTAGACCGGGCTTTCCTCACGTTACAGTTGTGGCCATTCATTCATAGGATGGTATTTCTGAGTGAGTTTGTCTACAAGGTCACAGTCATCAAAGGTCACAAAAGCAAAGCCTCTCTTCTTGCTAGTCCCTCAGTCGGTCATGATTTCAGTCACTTCAGTTTTCCCATCCTGTTCAAAATCATCTCTTAGGTGACGGTTTTCCATGTCTTCTTCAGTGCCACCCACAAAAATCTTTCTCACAGTGAAGTGGGCACCAGGCCTTTGAGAATCTTGTCTTGAGGCAGCCATCTTTGGTTCCACAACCCTTCCGTCCACCTCGTGTGGCCTTGCATTCGTGGCTGCAGCCACTTCCTCCACGGTGGCATACATGCATGACAAACCCAGAGCCCCTGGAGCGCTTGGTGTTTGGCTCTTTTTACCACACAGTCCGTGAGCATTCGCCACGGCTCAGAATGGCTCCACAGACTCTCCTCAGTTGTTTCAAAGCTCAACCCTCCCATGAAAAGCTCCTGGGAAACCGAATGTGACAACAGTGGGCAGAGAGAATTGATGCTCACTCACCAGCATCCACAGGCAGAAAGAACATGAACCATACACAACAGGTCCTCAATTAACGTTTTGTTCAACATCATCTTCTTATGACATTAATGCAGGGGGCGGGGTAGGGAATCAGTTATGGCTGGGGCCACTGACTCTGTGGAGTTTTTATGTGCTCTCCATGTCTGTGCAGTTTTTCTCTAAGAACTCTGGTTTCCTCCCATATCCCAAAGATGTGCCCATGAGGTGAATTGGCATGTCTACGTTGTCCCAGTATGAATGAGGGTGGGTGCGAGTGTGTGCACCCTGCAATGGAATGGCGTCCTGTCCAGGGTGGGTTCCCACCTTGCTTCTGAGCTGCCGAGATAGGCTCTGGCCACCTACAACCCCGAAGTGGAATAAGAGGTTGGAAAATAATGATCTTACTTGTTTTTATTCATCTTTCTTAAATGTATGAATAGCTCACATTTATTTCAATGTTTAATATTAGAAGTGTTTGGGGTCTTTATTTGGAAGTACAGTGATGTTTTGTTTTGTTTTGTTTTGTTTTGTTTTTTTACCAGAAATATGCTGTAGGAACTTACTCTTTTGTTTATATCAATTAGCCTGTGGGAAAATGGGATTCATTATGTGTCATTTCACTTAAAGTCACAGTTTCCAAGAACTGATCAATGACATTCAGTGAGGCTGTAGAGTACTTAGTATGTATCATTTAGGATCTCGGTTATTTTCATTCAACATTTTGTTTTTGTTTCATTCAACATATGTCAGGTTGATGACATATGTAGATTTCATTGTCAGGTTGATGACATATGTAGATTTCATTGCTATAGAATAGATCATCATAGAAAGATAATTGTAGACTCTTATCGCCCATAGGGATTTAGAAAGATGATGCAGTTTATTGGAGGAGACCTGGAATTGTCTGTAGATCTCTATTTCAGGAAAGCAAAGGCCAAAGTGGGTTCTCTGGGCAAAGGATTTTCCAGCTGAGGAGTATGAGCATAAGCCCATCATTAGAGCAAAGATGTCAAAGTCTTGATTCCTCTTGTTGGCCTTGGAAGAAAAATAACTTTAGAAGCAGGAGACTACATCCTCATTTAGCAAATTGCCTTATTTCTCTGTGATGTTCCATTTGGCTTTGTTGACGTGGTACATCTGCCAACTCCAAAACTCAAAGGAAACTTTCTTTTAAAGAACTGGCCATCGCGAAATGTTAG
>NW_011889349.1:444983-499975 GCF_000151845.1 Pteropus vampyrus
TTGAGAATCTTGTCTTGAGGCAGCCATCTTTGGTTCCACAACCCTTCCGTCCACCTCGTGTGGCCTTGCATTCGTGGCTGCAGCCACTTCCTCCACGGTGGCATACATGCATGACAAACCCAGAGCCCCTGGAGCGCTTGGTGTTTGGCTCTTTTTACCACACAGTCCGTGAGCATTCGCCACGGCTCAGAATGGCGCCACAGACTCTCCTCAGTTGTTTCAAAGCTCAACCCTCCCATGAAAAGCTCCTGGGAAACCGAATGTGACAACAGTGGGCGGAGAGAATTGATGCTCACTCACCAGCATCCACAGGCAGAAAGAACATGAACCATACACAACAGGTCCTCAATTAACGTTTTGTTCAACATCATCTTCTTATGACATTAATGCAGGGGGCGGGGTAGGGAATCAGTTATGGCTGGGGCCACTGACTCTGTGGAGTTTTTATGTGCTCTCCATGTCTGTGCAGTTTTTCTCTAAGAACTCTGGTTTCCTCCCATATCCCAAAGATGTGCCCATGAGGTGAATTGGCATGTCTACGTTGTCCCAGTATGAATGAGGGTGGGTGCGAGTGTGTGCACCCTGCAATGGAATGGCGTCCTGTCCAGGGTGGGTTCCCACCTTGCTTCTGAGCTGCCGAGATAGGCTCTGGCCACCTACAACCCCGAAGTGGAATAAGAGGTTGGAAAATAATGATCTTACTTGTTTTTATTCATCTTTCTTAAATGTATGAATAGCTCACATTTATTTCAATGTTTAATATTAGAAGTGTTTGGGGTCTTTATTTGGAAGTACAGTGATGTTTTGTTTTGTTTTGTTTTGTTTTGTTTTTTTACCAGAAATATGCTGTAGGAACTTACTCTTTTGTTTATATCAATTAGCCTGTGGGAAAATGGGATTCATTATGTGTCATTTCACTTAAAGTCACAGTTTCCAAGAACTGATCAATGACATTCAGTGAGGCTGTAGAGTACTTAGTATGTATCATTTAGGATCTCGGTTATTTTCATTCAACATTTTGTTTTTGTTTCATTCAACATATGTCAGGTTGATGACATATGTAGATTTCATTGTCAGGTTGATGACATATGTAGATTTCATTGCTATAGAATAGATCATCATAGAAAGATAATTGTAGACTCTTATCGCCCATAGGGATTTAGAAAGATGATGCAGTTTATTGGAGGAGACCTGGAATTGTCTGTAGATCTCTATTTCAGGAAAGCAAAGGCCAAAGTGGGTTCTCTGGGCAAAGGATTTTCCAGCTGAGGAGTATGAGCATAAGCCCATCATTAGAGCAAAGATGTCAAAGTCTTGATTCCTCTTGTTGGCCTTGGAAGAAAAATAACTTTAGAAGCAGGAGACTACATCCTCATTTAGCAAATTGCCTTATTTCTCTGTGATGTTCCATTTGGCTTTGTTGACGTGGTACATCTGCCAACTCCAAAACTCAAAGGAAACTTTCTTTTAAAGAACTGGCCATCGCGAAATGTTAGTAAGATTCTTGGCAAGATTAAGTCAACTGTGAAATAAACATGAGCACGATCAAAAATTATACATTGTTAAAGAATGTAGATTAGGAAACTGAGGCTTAAAGAAAAATAGAATATAAACTGTTTATTCCTACATCCTAGGTACAAAATTTAAATTCGAAGTGCTTTCCTAGTGCATATTAGCGATCTATTGTTGCAATATTGCTACCTAACAAATCACCCCAAATTCAGTGGAGGACAATCGAGCATTTGTTTTCACACAAGCACATTTAAGGCTTCTGTTCTGATATCTCAAAATGCTCCACTGACCAAAGCAAGTCACATAGCCAAGTTCACATCGACAGTCCCAGCTCCCTGCTTGGCCTTCTGTGACACCACCCCCGTGGTGAGGTTGAAGTTGCCTCATTACAGCCTGCCAAAGGAGAAGTCTAGGCTCCCCATTTCAGCTTTTGCTGGTGGGGGTGGCGCCAAAGTTTTTTCTGAGATGTTTGGCTAGGGTAGGGTGGTTATTGTCTAAAAGTTTTCTGTCTTGCTAGCTTTCCCCTTTTCCAGTCTTTTGGCTGGAGAGAGCAGGCTTTTGTCGTTGTTTTTCCTGTGCCCATTAGCATTTTCTGGTTGCCAGCTTTCTTGGGTCCACATCTGGGATGTATGAAGCAAAAAGAAAACCCAGGGAACTCTCTGCTATGTCGTTCCTTATGCTCTGATGAGCCACCTAGCCACTCTGCCTCTGTTCAGCTTTCAGAGTCTTATTATGTTTTATAAATAATGCCCAGATATTTTACTGCACAAAGCGAAAAGAACAGAGAAAAGTACATCTACTTTATCGCCTCAGAAGTGGAAGTTTGAGCGTAAGATTTTCATTCACAGAGCCAATCGTGTTGCTTCCCTGCTCCACATACTTCAGTATATTAAGACAAACCCGAAATTCCTGCCCCATTTGCCCCCTTGCTGTCCTCTCACCAGCCTCGTCTCGGCTCCTCTCTCCTCCTCTCCCAAGGTACGTTTCAGTTCCTCAAACAATGCTGAAGGGTTTGCACTGGCTGTTCACTCTGCGTGGAACAGAATTTCCTCCACAGTGTCTTCCTGCTTCCCTTACTTCTCCACTCTTCTTTCAGAGTCTATATAGTTTCCTGCTGCTGCTGTCACAAATTACCACAAATTTGGCGGCCTAAAACATTACAGATTTATTATCTAACACTTCTGGAGTTTGGAAGTCCAAAATGGGCCTCTCTGGGCTGAAATGAAGATGCCAGCAGAACTTCATTCCTTCTGGAGGCTCTAGAGGAAAATCAGTTTCTTCACCTTTACCGGGATCTAGAGGCTGTCGCATTCCTCAGCTCTTGACTCTCTTCCAGATTCAAAGCCAGCAATGGCTGCTTGAATCATTCTCATGTTTCATCCCTGACTCTCCTACCTCCCCTTTCCACATTTAAGACCGCTGTGATTACATCGGGCCCACCTGGATAATCTTAATCCTGGTCGCAACCTTAATTCCCCTTCTCATGTAACAACCTATTCATGGGTTCTGAGGATTAGGATGTGGACATCTTGGTTGGGGGTCAAGAGACCTAGCACAAGGTTTCATTGCAAATCACCTCCTCTGGGAGCCTTCAGTACCAGTCACTGCTGCCAACCCAAATTAAGGAAGCTGCAGTACTTCTGAGTGCGCTTCTTAATATCTAACAGCATTAACCATACGTAAAGTTAATCATGTTACATGTGGTATATAATTTTTGGAATTGGTTACAACGCTTAGGTTGTATAACCACTTGTCTTCAGACTGTAGCTAATAACTTTAAAAGCTACACGGTGCCTTACATTTTTTAATAATGATTTTCCTTTATGCAACAAACATCATAGGATACAACAAATATTTTCGTTGGGGGGTATTGAAGCCTAAAAACACAGATGAAGAAACACCTCTCTCCGATGTCTTCTCACGCTAGAATATAAGCTTCATGAAGGCAAAGATGCCCACCCCTATGCCCAGCACAGAGATCCTACAAATACATACTCACTGAGTGAATGAACATGCCCACCCAGATCCTGCCATAAATGTTACAGCAGCAGTAGTTACTTCTTTTGAAATGGGATCTTTTCTGAGTCTCTCATCTTGTAGTACTGCTATTCACCAAATTTCTCGTATAATCCTAAAAGTCATTTTGAAGCCACTGTGTTTCTAGCCAATGAGAAGGGATGTTGGGTTCCGTAAAGTGAGGCTAGAGAACCTTAGCCAGCCTCCACGGCTGGACCCTCCAAGGCCACATAGCCCTCCATGTGATGACTGCCTCCACCCTAGAACCAGGCTAGTGACCGTCTGCCTCTAAATTTCCCTTTACATTGACAACTATTCTAGAACACATTGTCCTGTAGGCAGTAATTGATGTATATCTACCTCCTAGAAAACTTGGGACCACAACTGGGATACCTGGGTCTAACTATGGGCCTAGTATGAAGGAGACACTCAGCAATGCTTGTTGAAGGCTAATCTCCTTTTTTTGTACTTTTCCAGGACACCTAAGATGCTTTTCTTTGTTTCTAGCACCAAACTGTCCTCCTGTCTCCTTCTCCATGTCCTGTTTCAACCCCAAATCTAACTCATGATTGATGTCCTCCATTTTTAAAATTGAGCTGACATTCATATAACATAAAATTAACCTTTTTTTGGTGAAAGAATAAAAATATTTTTATTTCCTTTTTTGATTTCCATTGTATTTTTATTGTGGTAATATATATATATATATCTCACATGAAATTTACCATTGTAATCATTGTGAGTATATAATTCAGTGACATAAAGTACATTCACAAGGTTGTACAGCCATCATTACCTCTATTTCCAAAAATTTTAATCGTCCCAAACAAAAACTCTACAACTATTAAGCAAAACTTCTGTTCCATCCTCCTGCGCTCCCAGCTTCTGGTAACCCCTATTTTACTTTCTGTCTCTATGAATTTGCTTATTCTAGGTGCTTCATAAGAATGGAGTCACACGACATGTGTCCTTCGTGTCTGGTTTATTTCACTTAGCATGATGTCTTCTTCAAGGTTTATCTATGTTGTAGCATGTGTCAGCATTTCCTTCCTTTTAAAGGGGGAATAACATTCCATTGTACATGCAGACCTTATTTTGTTTATCCGTCTCTCTGTTGATAGACACTGGGTTGTTTCCACCTCTTGAATGTTGTGACTAGTGCTTCAGTGAAGACCACATACAAGTACCTGCTTTCAGTTACTTTGGGTAGATGCTTAGGAGTGGAATTGTTGGATCATAAGATACATTCTGTGTTTAGCTTTCTGAGGAGCTGCACACCGGTTTCTACGGTGGCTGCACCGTTACTTTCCCACCAACATTGTACAAGGGCTCCAATTTCTCCATCCTAACACTTGTTCTTTTCTTTTCTTTTAATTATAACTATCCTAATGGGTGTGAAGTGGTGTTCAAGTCCTTTGCCCATTTATAAATTGGATTGTTTTTTGTGTTGTTAAAATTAACCATTTTAAAGTGAACAATTCAGTGGCATATAGTATAATCACAGTGTTGAACAACCATCTCTATCTTGTTTAAGAATGTTATTATCACCCCCAAATAAAATTCTGTTGTGCCCATGAAACGGTTACTAATGTTGCCCCATTAAAACAGATGGACAAACAGGTTTTGAGACATTAAGCAACGGTTCAAGGTCGCACTGTGTTTGGACCGAACTGTGTCCCCACCAAAGCTTGTATGTTGAAGTTCTAACCTCCAGAATCTTCAGAGTCTGACTGTATTTAGAGAGAGGGTCTTTAAGAGGTCATTAACTTAAAACGAGATGGTTTGGGTGAGCTCTAATCTAATACAACTGGTGTCCTTAGAGGAAATTTGGACAGACAAAAAAACACCAGAGATGTGCACGTGCAGATGAAAAACCGTGTGAGGGTGCAGTTAGAAGGCAGCCATCTGCAAGCCCAGGAGAGAGGCTGCAGAAGAAAGCAAACCTGCTGACAACTTGATCTTTGACTTCTGTCCTCTGGGGAACTGTGGGAAAATTACTTTCTGTTGTTTCAGCCAGCCAGTCTATGGCGTTTTGTTATGGCAGCTCTAGCAAACTAATACATACCACTTCTAAGAGGCGCAGCCACGACTCAGACACTCCCAAAGCCCAAGCTTCTCTTATTGCATCAGGAATGATGCTGTACCCTCCCCATCACCACCCGGGGCTGACCTGACCAGTAGGCACATTAGGAAAAATGCTAGCGGCCATGCTATTGCTAGAGTCACACAGCAATGTCTTAATTTTAATTTATTTCAAGTAAGAAAAAATTAATATAATAATGAACCAGGCCTGGATTCTATTATCTTTATATCAACACTATTATAAAATATAATTTTTAATACTTTTTTTTATGGAGAAAGGGATCCATTAATGTTAACGTGCCTAGGGCCCACAAAAGCCATAACACAGCTCTGCCACCACCATCCACAGTGTGCACGACTTCTTTGCAAACTGAAAGTTGAATCACAGGGGATTGCGAGCTGGTTCTTAAATCCTAGGCTAATCCTGCCCCCTCGTGGCAGCAGGGAAATTTCAGAAGATGTTAATGCCCAGTAGCTGCTGGATAATTCGCACCTACCAGGGTGCTTTGAAAATGTACTGCATCATATCATCTTCACAGTTCCGTGAGGTAAGCGGCATCTGATGTCCAGATAAATCATCGAGGATCAGAGTGGTTCAGTCATTTAACCAGGGTTACATTACTAGTTAGTGGAAAGTTGGTTGCAATCCCTGCCCAGGACTACAGAGAATCCTGTTTATCTGGATTATTCATTGTCGAGATGGGAGCCTCAGGCAGATGAGAATTACATTAATAGTCCAGAGTTTCCAGTTTGGAGACAAAGCAGAACCTGTGGTGAGTTTTACATAGTCAGCATAGTCTATCGATCTGCATTTATTTAGAGCCAGAGACTGTGCTGAGGGAACTGTGATGGGGATTGTTTCTAAATGTAACTTAAGTTATCGGAGTCATCTAAGGAGGTTACATTTTCAAAGTAGAGAAGAGATCTGACTTTGATGCCTCATTCACAGCTCTTTGGAATCACATGTCACACTGTCTATAGTAATAAGTATTCAAGTATTAAGTGTGCACAGGGAAAATGAATAGCTTTGTCACACACACACACACACACACACACACACACACACACACACACACACACACACACACTGCTGATGGTTTTCTTTCCACTCCGCACACACACCACCAGCCTCTCTGAAAGAAAGGCACTGGGTGCTTTGACCCTCCTGGCTGTAGGAGTGGGTAGCAAGGACAAGTGTTGATGGGTAGAGAGCTTATTTTAAAGTTTGGGACTTTTTAAAGCCATTCAGTTATCCATTTCTTCTCCCATAAGCTTGGAAAAATAGGTTCTCTCTAACCCATCTACATTACAACGGATTGATATTTTCAGGGGTTATCGATGGCAACTGGAAGGGCTAGAATTTGGTTACTGTTGTCCAAGAGTCATCCAGGAGCTACTTTGGGGTAAGGTCTTCACTTTGGCTGCATCATGCAAACTGCACATACCTGTTTCAGGTAAATAAGCTACCACCATTTATAAGTTGCTCCTCTACTCCTATTGCACAAAGACAGCTTCTCCTGGGCCAATGAAGGTGGTCATGATCCTGCAGTGAACTTGGCCCCATTGCCTACATTTATTTATCTGCCTACAGGTCATGCACCACATTTAGGTCTGCAGCATAGCTTTGGAAGAACTTAGTAACGTTCTCTGAGAGCCCAGGGACTGGAGGTGAAAGCTCATGACCCTGCCTGCCCTTCTTACGGTCTTTATGGATGTTTGCTTCTAACACTGCATCTTTCTTTTTTATCCCCACTTCTCTCCCTCCCTCTTTTTGTCCAACCCCTCTCCTTTATCTCCTTTGAAAAGACACAACTCAGAACTTATTTGATATTTGAAAATTTTATGAAAGAGAGTCCCAAATCAGACACATATTGTCTTAAAACCATAGAACTTCATAGCTGGAAGGAGGCATTAAAGATTTTATACACATACAAACATATATACATATATGTATATATTCTTAAAACTTAAGAGGGTTAGAATACATGTGTATCCATTCTTAAAATGTAAGAAGGTTGTATATTGGTGTCTTATTTTTTATTGTTGTTCACTCTTGAAGTGAGTTGTAATGATTACCCTCCTCTGCAAAATTGTGCTAAGATTTCTACAGGAAGTTTCTGAGGCTATGACCTACGGATATGAGTGTCCGATTAGCGATTCTGCTGGAAACTATGACCTCTGCTTCTCTGGATTGGCTAGGTACTTACTTGACCCCTTGCAGCCCCTGAACTCATCAGCAAGCCTTCCCTGGCATTTTCCACACGGATGTCCAGCTCTCCAGCAAGCCCTCTGTTTATTTCCCCCACATATTCTAGGACAGTGTTGGGGGAAGAAGAAATTTCTTCGCCCTCAAGCTTCTTTCTGCTGGTCTAATAATCAAATTTACACAAGACTGATTAGATTAACAAGAGACAATAGCCAAATTTAATTACATATATATGTATGGGAACCCCACACACGAGTGAGTCAGAGACAGAAAGGGAAAATGAAGTATATGTGGCATTCTGGGCTAAAAATGAGGTAAAGTACCTTGGGACTTCAGAGAGAAAGGAAGGTCATTCGCAAGATGATAAGAAGAGCAGATGTTCAGCAAGTAATAGTTTGCGCTGCCATATAGATAAGTCGTAAAAAGTTATTTCTGGAGATAACTCTTAGTAAGGGCAAGTCCCCTCATTTAAATTCTTTAAGGGAAAGATAAAAGTTTCTCATGAACCTGCAGGGTCTCGGTTGCCTTCAGCTCAAAATAATTCATATGCCCTAGTGGCACATTTTGGGATGACTCATTCTGACCACTACAGCAACTAACCTGATCCAAATCCCTCTTATCCCTGAGGTAGTAACTGAAAGTCAAAGACCAAAAACCTTATCCGGTAGAGATGCTCTTTCTTCTTAATGAACTACATCAGACTCCCCCTGCCACGTCTCCCCCACATTTCTTTAGAGGCTGTGGCCGGCACCCCTCACCCTGATGCCACCATCACTCTGAATGACAGGGCAGGAGCCCCCAGTCACTCTATGTGGCCATGCAGAGTGCAGACTAGAGGTTAGCAAACTTATTTGCGAAGGGCCAGATGGTAAATATTTTAGGCTTTGCAAACAATACAGTCTTTGTTGCAGCTACTTAACTGATTGTAGCTGGAACACAGTAATAGATGATATGTAAACAAACGGGCATGGCTGTGTTCCAGTAAAGCTTTATTTAAAAAACATGGGGATTCCTAGTTTGTCAACACTGCTCTGAAGGATAACCATCTCTATTTGGGCTCAGGAGACTCCTCCCACCAAGAATTTATCAGCAGACTCACCAATCCAATGTGTTTCTATGTGGGATGACAAGGGAAAAATGAGATGAAACAAAATCTGTCAACATATGAAATCCATATGCTGTTTGTTTCCTTACCCTAACCAGAGGAGACCATTGTCAACATAGAAGTAACTGGAAGTTTCTGGTCCAGTGTACATCAAAGGCAGCTGGGAAGTAGCTAGAGAGTTTGAAGTGGAGGGTTTCTTGACCATAGCAAATTCTCTCAAATCTATCTCAAGCAGCTGCAGTATTTCCTCCTTTTAATTCCACTAGGACCTGGTGTGACAGTGCATGAGCTGGAAGGGAGAGAGACTTCATATCCCTCACCTGCACATCAAGCCTGAGATTTAGAAGGATCATTTCAGAAATAGTCTCTAAAGTAGAAAACTGCTGATTTTTTTCTTCAAAACTTTTTTGGCTGTGGGACGAGTCAGAGAAAAACTGGAGAAGTTTTCATGAAGCAAACTTCTTTGGCCAGGCTTAATTCAGCAGTTGTTGTCTTTGTTTTTGGCTTTCCCGTGTTTTTTCATTTTTATCAATATAATTTACCAACTGGAGAAAGCACAGAACTTACATGTATTGTTCAATGAATTCTGATAAATGTATACACTCTGTAACCACCACCTAGATATTGCCATTGCTCTAGAAAGTTCTCTCATGCACCTTCCCTTGTCAGTGACAGTGCTGGAAAAATTGGATAACTTTATGGAAAAATGAACCTAACTTCATATGCAGAAATTAATTTGAGATGAGCCATACACTGAAATATAAAAGATAAAACTACAAAGCTTCTAGGAAAAAAAAACAAAACGGGAGAATATCTTTACAGCCGTGAGTTGGCAAAGATTTCTTAGGATTAAAAAACTATAAAAGAAAAAATTAATAACTTAAACTTCATTAAAACTAAAAACTTCTGGTCATAAAGAAACTCCATTAAGAATATGAAGACTAGACACAGATTGGAAGAAATACTTGCACTACATGTATCTGTCAAAGAACTTATATTCAGAGTACATAAATAACCCTGACAACTCAATAATAAAAAGTCAAATGACTGAATTTTTTATAGTGGGAAAAAAACTTGAGTAGACATTTCACTAATGAAGCTGTATGAATGGTCAATAAGCACAGAAAGTGCTCAACATCACTGTCTGGATAATATAATTTAAACCAAAATGAGAATATCACCATATTCATTAGATTGGTTAAAATTAACATTGATGAAAATGCGAAGCAATCAGAACTCATATATTGCTGGTAGGAATGTAAAATAATACAACCAGTTTGGAAAACTCGGACAAGTTCTTATTAAGAAAATATCTTCCTGCCCTACAACCCAGTAATTCCAGTCCCAAGAAAAATGAAAACTTCTGTTTACAAAAATACTTGTACAAGTAAGTTTTGACAACTTTATTCATAATAATCTCAAACCAGAGAGAACTCAAATGCCTATCAATAGGAGAAGGACAAACTGGAATGTTTATGTAATGGAATATTACTCAGGACAAACTGGAATGTTTACACTAATACAGTGCTAGAAGCTAGAACAATAATTGCCTATGGATAGCAGAGATTGTATGGAAGAGATTGAGGGAACATTGTTGGCTAATGGTAAGGTTCTAAATGTTGACCTGGATAGTGGTTGCATGGCTGTATACATTTATCAAATCTCACTGAATTATATTTGAGAATTTTGCATTTCTGTATGTAAATTTTACCTAAGTAAAAAAGGCAATACGTTTTAATCTATAGGGTAACCATTAAAAGACTAGTACAAAAGTTATAACTAATCAGTTAATAGATGAGAAAGAATAGAATAAGTAAGAAACCTGATCTATCCAAAAGTAGGTGAAAAAAGAGAAAAAGGAATGTAGAACGATTTGGTCAAATAAAAATCAATGTAAGATAGAATTAAATGAAAATCTATTGGTAACTTAATGATGGACTAAAAGCTCCAGTTAAAAGATAAATATTATCAGACTAAATTCAAAAACAAGACCCAATAATACGCTATTTACAAAAGACATGCTATAAATACATGGACACATAGAATTGAAGACATAATAATGGAAAAAGACATACAAACACTAAATAACGACAACAAAAACACATGGCATAGGTGTACTAATATCATATAGCTAGACTTTAAGATCAATAGAATTGTTAGAGACAGGGACATTCATAATGGTAAAAAGGGCAAATCCAGAAGGAAGATATATAACAAACTGCAATTTGCATAAAATATATTCAATAAAAATTATAAGAACTAAAATAAAAATAAACGAGTATATATTATAGTTGGAAATATGAACATATCCCTCTCAACTGGCAACACTGCACCTAAACCCAGGTTTAGCACGGAGGGAGCGATCACCTCCCCTACCTACCTTACCTGACTGCAGATTCCTGAAGCTGGTGGGGCGGAGAGCAACCGGAAGGAGGAGCTCAGTCGGCTCCGCCCACAATCCTCCGCGTTCCTCATTGGCCCCGTGAGCTCGAGGCTCGTGACGTCACATGCGTGCGCCCCTCGTGTGAAAGGGGGGCGCGGCTCACCGAGGAGGAGACAAGATGGTGGCGCCCGTGGGACAACTGTACCTAAGACTGCTGCGCGAGGTCACGCCGTGGCGGAACAGGTATGGTGCTTGGGGAGGCTGCCTCGGGGACGGGGGTGGCCTGGGCCAAAGGGGAGAAAGGAGTCGTTTCTCTATCGCGGGCTCACTCTGAGGAGAGCTCGGTTGAAGACAGCCACCCACCTTCACCTCGAGCTCGGGAGCAGGTATGACTGCCGCCGCGTAGGGCGGTCTGGGTTTAGTTAGGGTCTGGCTTAAGCGCTCTCCATTTCCCCTTTCCAGCTAGGTGGAAGGGCACAAAGGACAAGAAAAAAATGGAATAAGCTGCGTCCCCTCCACTAGAGTCGAGACAGGAGTAGACACCTCTCTCGGGGATTCGAATCCTCTCTAACGGATTCGAAGGGGCGGTGTCATGTGGGAAGAGCACTGGACTGAGAGTCTAGCGCCTTTCGCTTTGGATTGTTGTTCTTTGAAGCGAGGGGTTTAGGTTTGGTAGTCTATTATGGAATTGGGGTCTTGGTTACTGTAGTGACTCCCAACCTTGGGTTCTTAGAGCTGGGAGACACCTGAGGGGTCATCTAAATCCACCTCTTTTTGGAGTTGGCAAAATCGAGGCCCTAAGGGAGGGACTTGTTCAACTTCACCAGAAAGTAGCAGAGCCAGGACCCCGACCCGAGTACCCTGTCTCTCATACAAGAACTTCCCTCAGGCTGCTCACCGTTTGGGCATTTATTATTATCCCAATACCTTAGTAGCATTTGGACTCTCGAAAAATGGATTAAAATGCTGGTAGCAGTGACTCAGAGTCAGCTGCTGGGTATCATTTCAAAGAGCGACAGTTTAAGAGACGCAGGGTACTTTTGTGTTTCCAGCAGGGTTCATTTTATCAGCGTGACCTAAGCTCGCTCTGTGACCTATCATTGTAATTTTGGGAAGTAGAAGTACACTGGATTTGGACTGAGAGGGAACAAAAACTGTCATTGGTTTTGTCATGAAAGCTTAACTCTCCCATTATTAACTATTCAGAGGTAGTGTAGCTCTCTCAGGAGGGGGCTCTGCAATGCGGTAGTTTAACTGTTCGGATTTGGACAGGTGGGGCTCTGTGGTTTCGTCATTACCAGGTGTGCTGCTGTCGTCAGCCATGAATTCTTCTAAACTGTGTCATGAGTTGGAAAGACTAAAAAATGACACTCCTAAAATGTTTTTTAAAAATTTACTCACTCAGTGTCATTAAAAAAGGGAGGAAGGTCACACTTTAGTGCCAATGTAGGTAGAAAAGACGATTTAGGTGCAGTGGTTGGGAGGGATGAGGGTTTGTGTACAATAAGAACTCTTAATTTTCAAAGGTATTATATAGCAAGACAAGAAACTATTGATACATGCAGAAAACAAAAAGATAACATATTTTTGAGTTTTAAACAAAGCAGGATCTGTGAGACATAGATGAAAGCCTCGTATTTGCAGGTAAGTTTTTCAGTGACAGGGTGATTTGTGACAGGTGGTAGAACAAAGAGAAAACAACATCTTGGGTGATAATTTAGAGCCATGTTTCCCAGAATTAAATTTGATAAAAGAATGAGGTGGTTATTTATTAGAAATAGAGATTCCCAGATATATCTTCACCCTGTTGCCAAACTCAGATTCAGTAGGTGTAGGTGAAGGCTACAAATGTCCCAGATGATACTTAGGTTCAGGCAAGTATGGACATAGAACCTAGGGAGTGGTTGATTTTGCAAGACTTTCATTCTGAAATATTATGACATTCCTGGCACTGCAAACCACAGTGCCAGGAACCAAGAAGGAATTGGGGGGGAATGAGAAGAATTAAAAGACATATTTGAAATAGGCCTCATGTTTAAAGAATTTTGCAGTTTAGTAGAAGAGAAAAGAAACACACTACTGATATTAAGAATGCTTTATAAGCAAGACAATATGGGCACAGACCAGTCAGCATGGACACTGGTTATAGACAATTGATATGGCTATCCTAGTGTGTGCCACATGAATAGTAACTCTATTTTAATAATAGTAATATTATAATAGCGATGTGTAGGTCCCGTTTTTACAGGTGGAGAAACTGAGGTTTAAAATTAGTTAAGAAATTTCCTAAAGTCAAAGAGGTAATAAATGGCAGAACTGAGATTTGAGCCTCTTGATCAGACTTGAGTGCTTAATCAGAGGCTTTAATTGCCTACTTTTAGGATATTCACGTGAGTTCACCATGTGGAAGAGACATCTGATTGATCTTATCCATTCTCTCTGGGGCTTAATCTCTTTGTTGAGATTGTACTGCAGTGAGAAGACAAACCCATTCCTTCACTGAGACATACAGACAGTATACAAGCAAATATATATATATTTAGAATCTGTTTCAGATAATAAGAAGTGCTATGAAGAAAAATAAAGGATGGTATTTCAGGGGTTAGAGAGTGCTTCAGGGGAGCAACTCTTGGGCATATGGTGGCCAAGAAAAACCAAACTAGCAACTCTTGGGCATATGGTGGCCAAGAAAAACCAAACTGAGGAGGAAACATTTGAGCAGAGAACTGAATGGTAAGGGATTAATCCACGTAGAGGGGTGTGCTCAGTAGAGCAAATAGCAAATGCGAAGGTGTGGAAGGGGGCACGAGTGTGGTGTGTACAAGGTTTGGCAAGGAGAATGAGTGAGGAGGAGAGGGAAAGCAGCAGGAGATCTGAGATTTCAGCAACTACCAATTATATAGGGTCTGGTCTTATTTTTTCTTTTGAAAAGATCACTCTGGCTATTTTGTGGTGAACAAGATAAAGAGGGCCAAGAGTGGAAGCAGAGAGAACAGGTGGGTAAGAGATCAGGTGGCTTACGCTAGGGTTTTATTGTACTTTGGTTTATCGTGCTTCACATATGTTGCATTTTTTACAAATGGAGGGCAAGACCTTCCACCAGCAAAAAAATTACATTATTGGGGTACTTGCTTTATTGCAGTGGTCTAGAACCGAACTCACAATATTTCTGAGGTAATGGGGGATATGAAAAATAGGGAGATAAGAATATATTTTTGAAGGTCTTCATGCTTTGCTAGTGGATTGAATGTAGATAGTATGAAAGAAAGGACTTAAGAATGAGTCCTAGGGTTTTGACTGGTGTAGCTGAGTAAATGATGGTGCCTTTTTCTGAGGTAGTGTACCAATTTTAGTAATGCTGCTACTATAACAGGTAAACCCCAGCATCCCAGTGACTTAACAGAGTAAAAGTGTTTATGTCTTGATCTTATAAAGTCCCAGTGAGAGCTCCTGTTAGGTGGGACAGCAGTGATTCGAAGACCCAGTCTCCTGTCATCTTTAGCATATGGCTTCTCAAGGTCTGTGTGTTTGTCTGCCTCAAGCAGGCTGAAAGGGGAACACCTGGAGGTGGATGCCTGGGAAGCCTGCATGGTCCTCACATTGATTAGAACTCAGTTCTGTGGCCACACCCTACTGCAGAGGAAGCTGGAAAATGTAGTCTCTTGTGTTCCCAGGAAGAAGAGGAAGAGGATTTGTTAGACATTTGGCTAGTGTCTACCACAGATGGACAGCTCTGGGAGAGGAGTAGGTTGAAGAGGAGTGAGGGAGGGTCAGAAATTCTGTTTTGGGCAGACTCAGTTTGAGATGATTGAGAGTGAGAATGTTGGGTAGCCAGTTGGAAATACGGATCTGGAGGTCTCTGAAGGAGCAGTGAGGGAATCACCAGTATCTGGCTGTTTAAAGATGGGACTGAATGAGCATCTCTAGGGAGAGAGCGTAAACAGAGGTCTGAACCTTGGTATGGCACTGGTTTAAAGTTAGGGAGAGACCAGAGAGGTAGGAGGAAAATCAGAGTCCCAGAAGCCAAGTGAGGAATTTATTTCACGAAGAAGAGGGTGAAGGGGGTCAAAAGATACAAATTTCCAATTATTAAACAAGTCATGAGGATATAATGTACATCATGGTGAATACTGTTAATAATACTGAATTGCATATTTGAAATTTGCTAAGAGTAAATCTTAAAAGTTCTCAGAAGAAAAAAAACTTATAACTGTATGGTGAATGATGTTAACTAGACTTATTGTGGTGGTCATTTTGCAGTATATACAAATATCAAATTATGTCATGCACCGGAAACTGATAGGATGTTATATGTCAATTATACCTGGATTAAAGAAAGGAAAAAAGGGTCAACTGTGGCAGATGCTACTGAGAGGTCAAATAACTTGAGGCCTAAGAAATGTGCGTTGATGTGGGCAAAGTGACATGATAGGAATAAAAACCTGGTTGAGTGGGATTAAGAGAAAGTGGGAGGTGAGAAGTGGTGACAGTGAACATAGCTCTTTTTAAGAGCTTAATATGAAGGAGAGCAGAAAAGTGGGTAGAAACTAGAGAGAAGGATACATAGTGGACAGTGTTTATGTATGATTGGAGGAAGTATAACATTTATATGAGGATAGGAATGATCCAGTAATAAGACAAGTTGATATAATGGGTCATTTGCCAGGAGCTGAGGGCTACAGCACTGTAGGAGAGGCAAACTGGGTTCTCAGGCAGGGCTGCTGACGGAGGAAGACCCATACTCAAACTACCTGAGTGCCTTGCATCTGGTTACAGTGGCTAACCGATTATCTTCCATGTGTACCTCCCCCAGCCAAACAAACAAACAAACAAACAGACAACAAAATCATTCAACAATCTACAAACATTCTTTTATTTTTAGTTGGGAGTTCAGAATTAATTCTGGAACACAATACAGTAGTGTACAGAACACAGTAATGTACCTTTTAATCAATTTTTACACTTGTTCTGATTGTTTGGAAAGCAGAGTTTTAGGCTTTTAGCTTTTGTGGTGGGCGTATCCAGTCTGAGATGAGTATTGTTGAATGCTGAAAGAATGGTCGTAGAGCTTCTTTGTGTTAATAGCTGTACATCTTTCTGGCTTGAGGGATGGTGATCATCATGGTCTCATGCTTTTTTCTGTATACAAATCTTATTTGCCTATTGGAGGATCAGATTCATCACATTAGCCATACTTGCACCATGTTTCGAGGGTATTTTTAAGTCAAGGAAATTTCATGTGAAAAAATGAAGGTGCCTAAATCTGATAATGTTTACAGGATACTTATATAAGACATAACTACTAAATACCCATGAAAATAAATATTATCGTATGTATAAATGCAGTTGTTTTTCACAAAAATATCAATTTAGACATTTATAATAAATCATTCTATCATAAAGGGCTCCAAGGAAAACAGAAAGACTTATTGACAAGGACATAGTTTCTTTAGATTTCAGGTCAGCGTATGGGGAAACTGAAGTGCCGTCTGAATTGAAAGTGGAATGTTTGCTCTTTAAGGGAGATCCAACTGTTAACCAAAAAGTCATTAATGCTTTACTCACGGGCACTGTCACTTACTGCCACTGGGGATATGTCAGTTTCCCTGGCTGAAGATAAAACAGAGAAGAGAAACTAAATCAGAAATATTTTCTTAGAGTTTCAAAGCTATGAAAATAATTGATTTTTTTTTCTTTAGGCTGTTTGAAACCTATTCACTGTGTCAAAGTAGCATTTGTGGCAAAGTAGCCACAAAAGATAATTCCAAAGTTCTAAACCATTGAGCCTTCCAGACTTGAAGTAGATTAGAATAGTTCAATATGACTTGTTTGTGCCTTTTTTTTCCCCAGCACACTTAAAATTTAAAACTTCAGTATTAGATTTAGGGTTAGGTGCTTACAAGGCTATGTACAGCTCTTCTTTTGTGATGCAGAAACACGGCATTGTGTAGGAACGCTGGCTTCCCTGCTTATTATGATCTTATGCTTAGTTAAGAAAACTAATTTTTTATTGTGAAATAGTTTCAGACTTACTGAAAAGTTATAAAAATAGTACATAGAATTCCCAAGTACCCTTTACCTGGATTCTTCAAATGTCAACTGTATTTGCTTTATTATTCTCTCTCCCTTTCCTTTACTCTCTTCCTTTCTTGATGTGTATACATACGCATATATATTTTTTTCTGAAACATGTGAGAGCAAGTTACAGATTTGATGCCCCTTTACCATTAAATATGTCAGCCTTTTTCCTACAAGGACATTTTTTTACATGACCATAGTACAGTGGCCAAAACCAGGAAATTAAGACTGATACAGTACTATTGTTGAACCTGTAGCCTATATTCAGATTTTGCTAGTTGAGCTAATTTTTTTTTAATTTTAAGAAAAATATTTAATGGTTCATTTTTGCTTGATTATAGCCTCCTTCACTGTGAAATCACTGCCCCGAGCCATTTCCTACAAGCCTTAAGGAAGCTTCCTCTCAGAGCCTTTTCTACAAGTAAGTAACAATTAGAGGTGATATTGGCCTCTCTGTGCTTCAGTTTGCTCTTTAGTAAATTAGGATACACATAGCACCTAATCCATAGATTCGTTGTTAGAATTAAGTGAAATTGTACCCATGAAGTGTTTATAATGTGCCTGGCATGTAGTGATTACTGAAGCACTAGCTATTACCTCATCCTTTTTGTGGGCTGCATAGTATTCTGTTGTATAACTGTACCATTCGGTGTTCTGCATTTATTTTCAGACTTCCCACTACAGGCAATTCTGTAGTAACATATCTTTGTGCATCTTTAGGATCAATTTATAGAGGTGTAATCGTTGGATCAAAAGATTTATGTATTTTATAGTTTGGTATTTAGGCCAAATTGCTCTTCAAAGAGGCTTGTCCCAGTTTACCCTCACATAAGCAGGAAGTGTTCATGAGTACATCAGTTCCCCACACCCACACTGTGAATCATGAACCTTTTTGATCTTGTAAGCAGCTATTTGAACCCCTCCGAAAATGTGTCTTGTCTTTAGAATCTAAATACCCTTTTTATTCTGTCATAACAAAAGCTATTTTTAACTGCCAAATAAGTACCTTAAGAAAATGAGATGATTGATGAGAACAAAGACATAAAGCTTATTGTAGAGAATAGTAACACATCTATGTGTCATTTAATTAGGACTTGCATGCCAGAACATGTAGGAATCACATGAAAGATAAAGGTGGGGAGCCTCAGAAATTAAGCTATAATCTTGGATCTGCAGAAAAGCTGTGCTTTTATTTAAAAAAATAAAACAGAGCAGTGGTCAGGAGTGGAGGGCACTCTCTATTTACTATCTCCTTTTGGAAGAGTAAAGTAACAAGAGAAAGAGACCTATAATTGAAGAAAGGACCAGCGTCCCAGACACATTGAGTAGAGTGGGAATTGTCAGACTAGGATGCTGGCTCAAGGAAGGGGGTATTCAGCAGTTCTCTTGTCAACAGATATTTTAGAAAGACAAAACAATTTTTTTCTCGCTTTTTGGCAAGTCTTTCTCGGTCAGAGGTAGAATATTTAGTTATTAAGTAGTAAGGGTTCATTAAGAGTACGTAGAAGATGGGAGAGAGTAATGACACCCACACTTCCTCATTAAAAAAAGAAACAGCAACAACCAAAACATGGATGGTTACGTGGGGAGCAGGACAGTTTCCTTCCATTGGAAGTCAAAGGCAGTATGAAGGGTATGCTCTTTGGTTTTGCACAGGCCACTAAGAATTCGGCTCTTGAGATTTTATTTTAATAATTTTATTGAGATATAATTTGCATACCATAAAATTCGTCCTTTTAAGTGTGCAATTTGGTGATTTTTAGTGGTTTTTACAGAGTTGTGCAGCTGTCACCACTACCAAATTTTTAGAACATTCCCTCCTCGCACCGCCCATCAATAACACTTGACCCATTAAACTCACTCCCCATTTCTCCCTGCCCCCAGCCCCTGGCAGCCACTAACCCACTTTGTGTCTCTGTGATATGTTTCCTGTACTGGACACTTCATACAATATGCAGCCTTCTGTGGCTGGCTTCTTTTTCATAATGTTTTCAGGGTTCATGTTATAGTGTGTCAATACTTCATTCCTTTTTATTATCAAGTAATATTCCACTGTATGGATGGACTACATTTTGTTTATCTACTCATCAGTTGATGTACATTTAGAATGCTTCCATTTTTTGGCTGTTATGAACAGTGCTGCTATTGAACATTCTTGTGCAAGTTTTTATGAAGATACGTGTTTCACTTCTTTTAGGTATGTTTCTAAGAGCAGAATTGCTGGGTTATGTGGTAATTTCATGTTTAACATTTTGATGAACCGACAAACTGGTTTTCAAAGTGGCTGCCTCATTTTACCATCCCACCATCAGTGTATGAGTGTTCAAATTTCTCCACATCCTTGCCAAGACTTATCCTTTTGATTATAATCACCCCAGTGGGTATGAAGCGGTATCTCACTGTGGTTTTTATTTGCATTTCCTTGATTACTGCTGATGTTATATTGGTTTGCTAGGGCTACTGTAACAAATTACCACAAACCAAGTGGCTTAAACAATAGAAATTTATTCTCACAATTCTGGAGACCAGAGGTCTGAGATCAAGGTGTTACGGGGTTGCTTCCTTCTGAGAGCTGTGAGGGAGAATCTGTTCCATGCTACTTATCTAGTTTCTAATGGTTTGCTGGCCATCTTTGGCTTCTTTGGCTTGCAGAAACATTACCTTGATCTCTGCCTCCATCTTCCCATAAACATTCTCCCTGTATGCATGTCTGTATCCATATTTCACCTTTTTATAAGGACACCAGTCATTGGATTTGGGCCCACCATAATGACCTTATTTTAACTTGATTACCTTTCTAGAAACCCTGTGTCCAAACAAGGTCATATTCTGAGTTACCAGGGGTTAGGGCTTCAACATGTGAACTTTAGGGAGACACAGTTCAACCCATAACAGATGTTGAGCATCTTTTCATGTGCTTATTGGCCATTTGTATATCTTCTTGGAAGATATGTTTCTTCAAATCCTTTGTACATTTTTAAATTATTTGCCTTTTTTATTGTTGAATTGTGAGAGCTTATGAGATTTTGCATTTGAGAATATTAGTGTCCAATCAGAAGTGGGCTTGGATTGTTAAGATCAGAGAGCCCTGGGTGAGAAGTGGTACCTGGATCCCAATCCTGAACCTATTGGTGGCCGACTGGGCAACCTTGGTTAGTTTCTTGCCCTCTTTGTGATTCAGTGTTTTCTTCTTAAATTCTGTGACTGTGGTGGCAATTGGGGTGCATTATAGTTTCATAGGAAAGATGCTTGTCCCTTACTTATAGATAGAATTTGGAGATAGAAGGGTCTTAGTAATGACTCAGGGTTGCACCTGCCTGTCAGAGCCATTTAGAGTCTAGTCACCTTTACTGAAGGCTTCAAAGATATATTGATTTTTCCTAGCCCTCCTGTTGGTGCTATGTTTGCATGACTCATTCTTATCCCTTCTCTCAGGCTCAACATTTTTCTTTTTGTTGTTTTTACAGATGCCAGAAAAGTCCACACTGCCCCTGCTCGAACCTTTTTCCGGCTGCGCCCACTTCGCTTACTGTTTGTTACAGGTGGAGGGTATGCAGGTTACCGGCAGTATGAGAAGTACAAGGAGCAAGAGCTGGAGAAGCTGGGATTGGAGATTCCGCCCAAACTCGCTGGTTACTGGGAGGTAGGAATAAGGTGGAACCACCTTGATTTTTCATCTAGCACAACTGTCTTTTAAATGCCCCAGAGTAGAAATGTTTGAAAAAGTGAAATGTATTTTCTTGGAGCTCATGTCTCCAGTGGGTGTTTGGCCAGTTATAGAAGTTATATCTTCAGCGTCATGCCAGGTTTCCCATTTGTCTTCAGATCTACCCTTGGTTTCCCCAAGGGCTCTGAGTAGGAATTACCCGAAATCCTCAGAGTTCATGCTTTATGTTGGGGCTGGCATCCTGGCTGTTCATGCCCTTCTCAGTCTGTGAATGTGCTGAAATGGTTGGACTTTGGGATGTGGACAAGTTCTCACCAGGAACCAGACTGAAATAATCAATTTCCTTTGTTGTTAATTGCTCAGAATGCTCCTTTACATTAGGGTCACACGATAGGGACAGGCTTCGATGCTGTCAAACCAAGTGTGATACGTAATGAACCATCTTATTCATCTGTGTTTCCCGTGGCCCAGGGGGATACCTAACTCAGAGGAGATATTCAGCAAATATTGAAATTGAGTATAAAGGCCATAGGTTTTAAAATTGCCTTCTTTTCAGTTATAATTTAACAGATGAAAAATCTGAAATGTCAATAGATCTTGGTAACCTGGGCAAAGGAGGGGTGAAAGTAGAGACTTTATGGTATTTGGAACGATGCCTTTGGGTTTCTTCATGAGCCACTCCATATTGGTAATCTAGCTCAGCTGAATCCAGTAGCCAGAGCATCTGGGTTCTGAAGGCAACTCCTAACCATGCTCCTCAGTAGCTGTGTAAACTTGGGCATGTCACTTTCCATCTGGCCCTCTGTGTCTTCAACTGTAAAACAGTGGGTTGGATTGGAACCTGATTCTGAGAGCCCTTCCTGCTCTGACACAGTTTATCTAGGAACCGTTGACATTTGCATTACATGCTACATATAGGCTTTCTTCCAAAATCCCGTTGTGAATTTTAGTTTTCACCCTCTTCCTCCAACAGAATCCAGTGTAAGGATTTCACTTGATTTGCAGCAGTCCTAAAACTGTGACTTACTGAAATGGCCATACAGATCCAGATGTGACCATTACTCTAAGAGGTCTGTGTGCTCATGTGTCCGTCTTTTGGCCTGTTCATATGCTTTGGACTTTACAATAACCTTCGTCAGACCAAAAGAAAAAAGGGATTTTCTGTTTTCCGGTAATAGATCACAAAATCCTTTTGGTGAAGCGTAATTGCGTAGCACCTGAGTCACACTTTCAGAGTATGCTGTGCTGTTTATTTCCTATAACATCGATGGTTTCCTGTAAACATACCCTTCTCCTTTAGGCTAATTAAGTATTTGTAAGACTGTGATCTTATGACTGCACTCAAGTGTTAGACCCAAACTAGCTTTTCTCTGATCCCAGGCATTTGTCAGGCTGCCTCATCGCTGTGATGAGCTCACATGCTCTTAGGAAATTCCCACTCATTTCAAAAGTATCCCAAGAGAATCTACATTTGGGAGAAATTGCTACTTCCAGAATCATGAAAGAAGAATGTCAGTAATTTTTTTTAACATCCACAGCTTATATAATTGAGATTATTGCCATATATGAGTCAGTACCTAAAAGATGATTGTTTGTAAAGAGGATGGAGTTTATTAGCTCCTAAGTTTTAGGACCTGAATACTAACAGGATACTGGTATGGAGTGGCCTAGTGTGGCGTGAGGTCTGAAGCCCCTATTGGTAAAGAACTGGGCTTAAGTTAGATACTGTTCTTTTGGTTGAGTAAAATGGAAACAGGACTGCTCCTGAATTTCAAAGTAGGGCTGCAGCATATCACTTTATGAAGGGGAAATGGACTCAGAGTGAACATTGTAAAATTTCGGGACAGGCAACTGGTTATGAGAGGGAGAGTTCTGAACTGGCAACTAGGGGCTGGATCCTAGCTCTACCCCTAGCCCCACCTGATCACTGTCATCTCGTACAGAAAAAGAGAGTGCCTCAATCTGGTTGATCGTCAGAATTGTTGAGGAACTTTAAAAATTAAGGATTCTTTAGTTTTACCCTGAAAGGTGGGACAAGGCCCAAGATCTTTGTTTTCAGAAAGCACCCTAGATGATTCTGATGACAAGCCAGATTTAGGAACCGTGGGCAGATGAGCTGTAAGGTTCCCGTCAAGGCTCCATTTTTAAATGGCACATGGAAACTTGTGGTGGTGATTTCATTGGAATATAATCTCTTCATATCCTGAGGTCAAGTCTGACATCTCTGGAGCTGAGCGAGAAGACAGGCTGATAATTACTGCTGAGATGAGCCCCTGGGGTCAGTGCCATAGTTGAGGTGATTGGATGATTTTGTTTTACCAAATAGCATTTTCTGGATTTCCAAGAGATAAACACAGGTGGAAGGGGCAGTGTAGCCTTCCCTACATATGAAGCACTCCTGTTAGCCCCTATGGGTCAGTGTGCCAGCAGGAAGCCTTTGTTCCCCTTTCCCATTTGTAAATTTCTCTTGTGCCAGAGAAACATCTGGTTATCACTCTGTATCACAACTCTTTCAGAGCCCAGTTGTAATACCCTGTGTTGAACAGCACCTCAGTTTTTCTGAACCTTTTTTAGTTAACGACAGCTCACAGAAGTGGGCAGAGCAAATGGTAGAGAGACTTTACAAATGGAAAGACTAGGTGGTAGCAGAGTGGGTTCCAGAACAGAGATCTGTTGATGCCAAATCCTATACTCTTTGAACAATACCTCGTTACTGGTAAAAAGTGCTCTCAGTACAGAAGTTAGACAGTGACAGCAAGAGATGGAGGTGAGCTACCTGCCCACCAGGGCTTGCTGTGTATTTGAGGTGACTCCATGCTCTGAGGGCTCTGACTGCTTAAATGTGAGGCAAATTTGACTGCACTGACTTGAAAAGTTGTTTGTGGTAATGCAGATGAGCATGCACACTAGGCAGTCTTCCGCTAGCAGACTGCTCCTGAAGAATTTATACCAGTAGCTTTTCTTTATTGAAATAAAGATTTTTTTTTTTGTTAACAGTATAAAAGAAACCGTAATTCCAAAATCTGTGCCACCTCACTCACTGCAAGCTGCACTCTGGGGTGCGGGCAGAGGGCACAGCTCTTACAGAAGGGCAGGGAGGAGGGGGAGAGTTGGATAGGGTATAAAGGTACTTGAGCTCTGGGCGCCATCAGCTCTGTGACCTTAACCATGTTTCACCTTTCCGGATTCTGTTTTTACATATTTAAGAAAATGTTTCCAAGATCTTTGCCTGTTCTAGGACTCATGTTCTTTTTATACTGGGAAAAAAAACTTGTAATTGGCCAAAATTACAAATGAAACCTAAATGCCTACTACTGTGGGATTATGGGAATTCTGTAATAGCAACAGTGTAACCTATTAAAGAGAGGCTTCAGTCTTTCTTTATATGGTCATGTGCTGCTTAATGACTAAGGGGATACATTCAGAGAAATGTGTCCTTAGGTGATTTCATTGTGCCAACGTTGTAAGAGTCTGCTTACACATGTGGGCTGTGTGGTACATCACCATTGTATATACAGTCCATCATTGACCAAAACGTTTATTCAGCGCATGACTGTGTATATAGTTTCACCTTCCCCAATGTAGAAATAGCTTTGTCTTTTATCTAATTATCTAATGTTCATTTAAAAAAAATCAGAAAGCATTGCAAAATATGAAGATGAAAATGACGACGACCCATAATCCCACAACCCACAGGAAACCGTAGTTGACGTTTTAGAGAACATAGCCTTTCCAGGATTTTGGCTGTGTTTAATTAATAATATGTATTGTTAATTTTTATTTTTAATGAGATAGTCTTTAAAATTTTAAATAAAATATAATCATGTAAAAATTTAAATAATAAAGGATTTACATTGATCTTCCACTCTCCACTCTTATCTACTAATCACATTCTCTCTAGAATCAAGCATGCATTTTTAACATTTCTTGTGTATCTTTCCAGAAAGTCTATCCATACTTATATTTTTCATATTTAAAGTTGATGTGATTTTTTTCAGTTTTACTGAGAAATAATTAACATACATCATTATATAAGGATAAGGCATAGAACATGATGATTTGATTTATACATATCGTGAAATGATTACCACAGTAGGTTCAGCTAACCTCCATTATCTCATGTAGATACAATAAAACAAAAAAGAAAAAAAATGTTCTTGTGGTGAGAACTCTTATAATTAATTCTCTTAACAACTTTCCTATATGTTACACAGTAGTGTTTAGTCATTGTGTTGTACAATACATCCCTCAACTTATTTGTCTCATAACTGGAATTTTGTACCTTTTGACTACCTTCCTTCAGTCCCCCCATCCCTGCTTTCTGATGTCTTTCATGAGTTTGTTTTGTTGTTGTTGTTGTTAAGATTCCACATATAAATGAGATCACACAATATATGTCTTAGCATAATGCCTTCAAAGTCCATCCATGTCACAAATGGTAGGATTTCCTAATCTTTTATGACTGAATAATACTCCATAAAAGAATATTGCGTGTGTATGTGTATATACATATATACTATAGCTTCTTTATCCATTCATCCATCAGTGGATACTTAGGTTGTTTCCATGCCTTAACTATTATAAGTGATGCTGCTGTGATCTAATTTTTTAAGTCATCTCTACTGAGGTATTATTTACATTCAGTTAAAATGCGTTTTTAAAGCATACAGTTCATTGGTTTTTGATAAATGTATACACTTGTGTAGTAACTGCCATACTTATGATAGAGAACATGTGCTCCTACTGTACTAAGGTGTGACCCTTCTAGGATATTTACTAAATGCCCCAGGTATTCAGTGAGAACTTTCCACCCAGCCTGTTGAAATGCAAATGTTTCCTGGTCCCTTATGAGCTCTGGGAATTGTTTGGCGGACAGCTCTCTAATTATTCTTTGTGAGCCTCATGAATTTAACCCTAGATAGCATGGCTTAGTACTCAATAAGAGAGTCAGGGGAACCCCTCTGTAGATTTATGGAGTTCTTCTCTGCATAACTCTCTCCTTTCTTGTTTTCTGTCTTAGAGAACGTAGCTCATAGTGGGTGCAGTAACCTCAATTTCATTCCAAACAAGCAGAACTCATTTCAGCACGGACACTTGGAGGGATCCTTATTATTAAAAGGTTCTGGAACCAATTCTAGTACATAGGGGTGAGGGTGGGGGGTGTTTCCGCATACCAACAAACAATTCACACCAGTTGGGTGGCCTACAGTTCAACTTAATTCTGACACTGTCTGCCCAGAGATAGCATTAGATTCCCCTTGTTGAGGGCTCAGTCCCACAAGACTGCCTTCCTCTTCAGATGCCAGTTGCAAATCCATGTTGTCATCGGTGCTTTTGACTGGCTGTAGATTGGAGGTTCCAGTAACCCTTCCCCCCTTGGGTTACAGGTTTTCGAATGTACTCAAAAAGAGCGAGGGTGCTTTAGCTAGAAATAAGTGACAGAGATTTATTTAAGGGTCTCAGGATTTGCAAATCATAAATACTGCTAGGCAATACCCAGAGTGTTCTGAAGGAGAAAGTAAAGTCTGAGAGCTTTATAGTAAAAAGTGCATTTTTGAGAAGAATCAGTTCTTAGCCCCTGGGTTGGTCCAGGGTGGTATTCAGCAGATGTCTGGTGGTCTGTACAAGGGAACATTCATTCATATGGTGAACTGAAGGTTCGATGTATGTCCAGGCATTAAAACACGCAACTCACTGATGTGCATCTAGATATTGACACAGGATTGGAAAGTTCAAAAGTTTAAGTTTCCAGAGTTATTTAAAAAATAATTGTTTCCTTAAGTCTCAGCCCACTTGAGGTTGATAATTTAGCAGCTTGACCACAGTGACTCCATGTTATTTCTCTGCTCTATTCCTCAAGGTTAGGGCTCAGTACTACACGACACCCCTCCCCCCAACCTCAGATGCCAGTCGCAAGTCCAGGTGCTTCTAACTGAATGGTTTTAAGTCAGGTTTTCATGATCCCTTTCTTGGGTTCAGTTAATTTGCTAGAGCAGATCACAGGACCCAGAGAAACATTTTACTTACTATATTACTGCTTTATTACAAAGGATATTAAAGGATTCAAATCAATAGCCAGATGAAGAAATACATAGGGCTAGGTCCCAAACAAAGAAACTTCTGTCCTCTTGGAGTTTGGAACCTTGCTCAGTGACACGTGGAAGTGTTATGGTTCCTCAGCCTGGAAGCTCTCAACACTGGGTCCTTTTGTGTTTTTATGGAGGCTTCATAGCATGATTGGTTAAACCAGTGGCCGTTGATTCAACCTTCAGCACCTAGTTTCCCCCCTCCCCTGTCCCCCGGAAATCAGGGTGGTGGGATTGAAAGTTTCAACTCTATTCTTAGTCGGTTCCCCTGGCAACCAGCTGCCATCCTTAAGTGCTTTCCAGTAGTCACCTCATTAACAATAAACCCAGAGTGATGGAAAAGGGCTTGCTGTGAATCAAAAGATACACATTTCACCTTTATGGCTCTGGAGATTTCAGGACCCTAGACGAAAGGCCAAATATTGTAACAAAAGATACCCCCATTACTCTTATCACTCAGGAAATTCCAAGGGTTTTGAGAGCTGCGAGCCTGAAACTATGACCAAATATATTTTGGTCATCTAAACCAAATATGTATTTTTGATAAATTGTAACATCACAATTATATATTGGAAATGATTGCTCATAGAAGCTGTCACCACCCATTTAAGGCTCGTCAGCCCCTGTGTTGCAGTTATAAGACACCAGCTGCTCTTCTGCTCCTGCGCTTTGAGTTCAGGTAGGCCAAGGGCACATTCTACATGCTTCAGGCATCCTGAAGTCCTTTATGTGTTGCTGGTGATTTCACTTTGCTCACTGGATGAGAGAAGTGTATGGAAGAGCAGAAAAGATCAGAGGTCACATTAACATAAAACATGGAATTGGGGGCTATAAGACTGATGCCCCATAATCCCCGAGGAGTGCAGCTAGAGGAGAGGGACCTGGAGATCACCCTCTTTCATCTTGTTTCTCTTGTCCACTTGTTACCGACCTTGGGTTTTTAGGCTTTCTATGTAATAGAAATTGACGAGACCAAACCATAAGCTCAGACAAGGTTCATTGAGGCTTATGCTTGAGCACAAGGTTCATTGAGGCTTATGCTTGAGCACTAGGTTCATTGAGGCTTATGCTTGAGCACAAGGGGATAGTAAGACAAGTTCTTTGGCGAGCTCTCCAAAGGGACCCTCTAGGGTTGTTGTGTAGGGCAGAGTGAAGGAGGGCTTGACATCAGCGGGGGTGATCTTCTCTCTTCCTGGTCATGGTGCTTGCGCAGACACAGGCATGCAGTCGACGCCGAGGTCCTGGCACCTGCTTGGTAGGCCTAAAATGGTGGTGCTGCTCATTATCGCCACGCCAGGAAGATTGTACAGCGCTCAGCTCAGGGTTGCGTACGCATGCAGATGTGGGTATCCACTGCCTTGGGGAAGTTTTGCTGCTGGAAAGTTACATATCTCTGCCTGTCTCACACTATCTGTCCTCGTTGCCCCTACCCTCTGTGTGTGTGTCCTCTGTCTTCATGTCAGTCCATGTGCTCCCACCCCTTAATCTGTCCCTTCTCATCACCTTCTCCTGGGTCACTTTGCTGTCTCTTCTGACCCTTCTCTTCCTCTCCTCCCAGAAACCATTCAAAAATATTTTGGTAATGTATACTAACTCAGTCTTAGGGGTACTTCTCTCTCTTCTCTTTTTTTTACTCCTGGTAAAATACACTGTCTTAGCTCAGCTTGCCATAACAAAATACCATAGACTGGGTGGCTTAAAAAACAGAAATTTATTTTCTCACAGTTCTGGAGGCTGAGAAGTCCAAGGTCAGGATGGTAACATGGTAGGTTCAGATGAGAGCCCTCCTCCTGGCTTGTAGACTGTGTCCTCACATGACAGAGAGAGAGCAAGCAAGTGCGAGCTCTCATGTCTCTCCTTATAAGGGTACTGTTAAAAAAATTCAGTGGAGTAAATTTCAAGATCTAATTGGCTTTATTAAACAGTTCATGAATTGGGGGGCATCCCATCTAGCAACTGAAAAGGCTTTCCCAAAGGTTATAGAAAATGGAAGGTTTTTATAGGAAGGTGGGGCAAGGAAGCTATTAGCGAAAGAAAAGAAAGGATTATTTTTGGACCAAGATATCTTCTTTTATGGGCAAGGGAATGACAAGTGTTTTTTATCATGCAGATTGCTGCTGCTTTCTTTGGGGGAGGAAATGGAGGGGGACCATGTGATTGACCAGTAGATTCCAGACCGGTTGATTAAAATTGTATTTCTGGGAGAAGTTGAAACACTATTTTGGTCAGGTATTAAATCTAGGTTTGGTATCATGGGCTTTTGCATGAATGATGCTGTTTTAGGCCTCTAGTTTTCTCTTTAATAGAACTAATCCCATTTTGAAGGCTGGACCTTCATGACCACATGTAAACCTAGTTATTCCCAAAGGCCCCATCTCCAGACACCATCACATTGCGGGTTAGGGCTTCAACATATGAATTTGGGTTGAGGGACACAATTTAGTCCATAGCATCCACATAATTTAAGATGTACCATTTTAAATGCTTTTAAGTGTACAATTCAGTGGCATTTAGTACATTCACAGTATTTTCACAATAATCACCACTATTCATTTCTAGAACTATTTCATCATCCCAAACAGAAACTTTGTAGTCATTAAACAATTGTTTCTATTCTTCTCAGCCCTCGGCCTCTAGTAACCACTTGTTCTACTGTCTCTATGAATTTGACTATTCTAGGTACTTCATATAATGGAATTATGCAACATTTCTCCTTTTGTGATTGGCTTATTTAATTCACCATAATATTTTCGAGATTCATATTGTAGCATGTATCAGAGTTTCATTCCTTTTGAAGGCTGAATAATATTCCATTGTGTGGAATTTTGTTTATCCATTCATCTCTTGATATTGGGTTGTTTCCACTTTGGCTATTGTGAATAGTGCTGCTATGAATATTGGTGTACAAGTATCTGAGATGTTGCTTTCAGTTCTTTTGGCCATATAACTAGGAGTGGAATTGCTGGATCATATGGTCATTCCATGTTTAACTTTTTGAAGAACTGCCAGACTTCCACAGTGGCTGTACCATTTTACATTTCCACTAACAATGCACAAGGGTTCCATTTTATCCATATTCTTACGAGTCGTCGTTTATTTATTTACTTTTTATAATAGCCATCCTAATGGGTACGAAATGGTTTGGGAAAGGAAGAAACTCCTCTACTCCCTCGGTTCTTTCTGCTGGTCTAATAATTTACATGAAACAAATTGACAAGAGAAAATAATTTAATTACATATGTACGTATAGGAACATCACATACATGAAAGTCAGAAACCTTGCATATATGAGATGAGACAGAAAGGGAAAATGAGATATATATAGCATTTTGAGCTAAGGATGAGGTGAAGCACTTTGGGGCTTCAGAGGGTCATTGCAGGATAAGAAGAACGGATGTTTAGTAGTTTGCCCTGCCATATAGATAGGTCAAAAAAGTTTATCTCAGATGATCTCTTATTATGGGCAAGGCCCCCTAATTCAAATTCTTCTGGGTAGGTAAGGGGAGGATAGCAGTGTCTCTTGAGCCCAAAGGGTCTCGGTTGCCTTTAGCGGAAAATAATCTACATGCCACAGCGGTATATCTTGGGGTAACTCATTCTTAACCCCTATAGTTCTGTCTCATTGTGATTTTGATTTGCATTCTCTAATGACCAAAGATGGTTGACCATCTATTCACATGCTTATTGGCAATATATATGATATATCATATCTATATATATATATATGAGGTATATATATATATAGATATGATATATATATGAAATATATATATGATATATCTATATATATCTAAAGAGTTCTTTATATATATAAAATATATATCTTCTTTGGAGAAATGTCTATTCAGGTTCTCTGCTTATTTTTTAAATTAGGCAGGTTTTTTTGTTGCTGAGCTGTAAGAATTCTTTATATATTCTGGATACCTGACTCTTATTAGCTATGTGTATTTGCAAATATTTTCTACCATTCTATTCTTTTCACTCTCTTGATAATATCTTTTGATGTATAAAAAGTTTTTAATTTTGATGAAGTACAGTTTATTTTTACTTTTATTGCCTGTGTTTTTTGGTGTCATATCCAAGAAGTCATTGCTGAATCCAATGTCCTGAAGATTTTCTCCTGTTTTCTTCTAAGAGTTTTATATTTTTAGGTCTTATGTTTGTCTTCAAGTTTTTACACCGTGTAGGATTAGAGTCTGACCCTGTTCTTCTGCACGTGGACATCCAGTGTTCCCACCACCATTGTGATTGTCCTTTTCCCATTGAACAGTATTGGCACACCTGTTGAATCAATCTCATTCTTTTTTAAGTAACAGAAATGATATAATACTTTGATAGAATGTTAAAAAAAACAGAGGATAGTCATGATTCCCACCTATTCTCACCGTGTCTGTGATTGCATAGTCACGGACTTTGTCTCTATTTTTAGATGGATACACCTGTTTTGTATTTTGCCTTTTTTACCTTATGTGTATTGCTACATGCGATTTTGCCTGACTGCTTGAAAGCACGTTAAGTGGCTGTACTACTACAGTCGATTCTGGCGCAGCAGTAGTTTTTGCCATTGTGGATGATGTAGAGCACATCTTTCTTTGCACATAGGCCTTTTCCTCAGGGTGAATGCCTACGTGTAGAATTGCTGTCTGAAAAGGTTTGGACACCTATACAGTTTGTCGTATGTGTTCGGCTTCTAAAACTTGTTTTTTGTTGCTAAGCCGTAGTTGGCATTGTTGAGCACGTTAACCACACTGGATATTAGCAAAACAGAAGTTGTCATAGATGAACATGATTCTTTTTTTCTTGAGTTCACGCATTCATTCAAACCTTTGAGCACCTGTAATGCCAGGCTCTGTTGAGATGCTGGGGATCCACTCGTGGATTGAACAAGAGTTCCTGTCTTTATTAGTGGGTAGACAGATAAGAAACAAATGGACACTTGGACGTATCAAGTGGTTGAAGTGTCATGGAGAAAACATAAACAGATAAAGGGCACAGGTAAGCCAGGCTGGGACTGAGGCAGTCAGGGAAGGAATGCCTTGCTTGATACCACATGACCAGAGACTGCATTAGCAGAGGGGAGAGCCAAGGGGCATCTGAAAGGAGAGCAGTCTAGGCTGAGGCTTGAGATGGACAGAGTATGTTTGTCACTGTTGAGGAAGAGCAAAGAGCCCATGTGGCTGGAGGTGCAAAGAGAAGAAAGGTAGGAAAGCTGGAGGACCCCCAACACATTCGGCCTGTCTTATAAGTGAGGGTTGGGTTCTGATCAGATGGCTCTGCCTGCTGTGGAGACAGACTGTAGGGGAGCTGGGGTGGAGGCAGGGGGCCTGCTTGGGAGACTCTTACAGTATCCCAGCAAGAAAAGGTAGGGGGTGGTGGGTACCATGGTGGGGGAAGGGACTCAATTTGGGTATTTTTGAGGGGAGGGCAGATAGGACGCACTGATGGTTAGGATGGGGGAAGAGGGGAGAAATGGAAAATGACTTATGGTTTTTGACTTGAGCAGATGGAGGAGTGTTAGTGGCTCTTCATTGACGGTCTCAGAGGAAATAGGGAACATCAAGACTGGTACCTTAATATGGTTTGTAATGTGCTTTTTAAAAATGTGAGTCCACTTCAACATTTTTCTCTTGTTTATTCTCTGTTTATATTGGCTCAGAGTACTTATAAATTGAACATTTAGACGGAATGGTACAGAACGAGGAACCCATGCTCCTCAGGAACAAGGCTCTCAGCCCTGGTGAGACCGTGAGGACGCTCCGCCCTTAGAGCAGGAGCCACAGGCAGGCAGAGATCAGGAGAGGAGGAGCCGCTTTCACGAGTTTCTTTTCAGGGCTCATGACGTCCTGGAAAAGCTTGGGGTTCATGGTCAGAGAGCCTGTTCATTCGGGCTGCCCAGGCCTGGCATTTGGCCTTCAGGAGGAGAGTGGTCGACACGGGCCTCTGCAGAGAGCTGGCTTTGAGTGAACAGCACACACGGGAGGGAAGGCAGCCAGGTGTGCCTGGAGCTGTGGCAGGTTCTGCATTTGTGTGGCAGTTATGATTTCAGAGATGCTGTCCTTTCGTCCCCATAAGTCAAAAAGGGGGAATAAAGCCTTCATTTAGTATTTCTTAATGAGAAGGGTGGAAGGTGTGTAGCATCTGTACACCTAAAGTTACCGGGTGATGTCAGATGTCAGGTGTTTCGGGGAGTGCACAGTAACAGGGTTCCTCTGAGCGTCTAGGATGACATCTGGTGACAGATTCTCCTTGGTCTCTGGTATTTCTGAGGTGTTCTTTCTGCCTTGATCTGAGGACAGAGGTGCATATTGTGGGAAAGCTGGCCTGATGGAAATGGGGGACCCTTTGGGGAGGAAGCAGTCCACACAGCTCTCCTTTTGCAAGCCTCGGAGGTAACTCCATGGAGATGGGAGGGCCTGTAGCTGCAGAGTGGTTGCAGTGTAGCTGAGCCGTGGTTGGCAGTCGGCCTATCCCATCAGGCACAAACACTGGCCCCCAGCCAGGGGCCAGGCAGACAGAGTGCCGGATACACCTTGGCCGAGTGCTTGGGTCTTGAGTTGCTATGTGTGAAGCAGCAGCAGCAGGTGTGTGGGTTACCATGCAAGCAGGTCCTGCTTGCTCCCCCACACCTCAGAGCAAGAGAAGTGCTGTGTGGGGAGCATGGGCTTGGGTTTTTCTCCCCAGTAATAGGATTTAGAGCATTTCCTGTGTTTTAAAGCAAACACCCTTGATCGAACAGTTGTTAGTGTTTTATCATGTCTGCTTTATCTCTTTCTATATAATTTTTCCTCTAAACCATTTGCAAATACATTGCTGACCCCTAAGTACTTAAGTCCACATCTGGGCACAATAATAATGCCATTTTTTTTCATTTGAGCCTGGCCATGGGGGCTTATGATGAGGTCAGAGTTGTTCAGGAAGCGGCCGTGTGAACAGGCCTGTCAGGACGGGCTGTGTTCCGTGCTCACTCTCTCTCTGTTAGCACTACTGCCTTATTTCTAGCCTCGGTTTAGAATTTTTCAAATATGTGGTGCAACCTTTCAGTTTTTGAAAAGGAATAAAGACAGATCACTCCATCCATTCTCCCACATTGCCCTGTGTCCTCATTTTTGCCCGCCCACTGCCCAGAGCCCTATCTGCCTGCACGCAGCGCAAAGCTGCGGTGTCCATGACCCTGGGCGGTAGTGAACATGTTCTGCACGTTTTTAAACTACGTGCTTATAGCTTTATTCTTGTCTGCAAACAAGCTGCTATTAACTCCCTCGTAAAGTCGTTAAATGAGAACAATGTATGTCTAACTACCTGGTCCCCTGCTGGCAGGGAGCGGGTAGAGATTCAGTAAGTACTATCTTATTTTTCCCTAATAGGTGTTGAGAAAACAGTTGTGGCTGTTAAAATGGGCAAATAGTCAAGTTGGCAGGGAAGTAGATCTCCCTGCCTGCTCAGGTGCAATTTACTTACAGCCTAGCTCGTCCTCAGAGACTCTTAGGCTTGTTCTAGAGCAGGAGGTGAGCTCAGAGGCCTTGGGGCTCCTCCTTCACAGTAATGGTGGGAACTGTGGCAGCCACACCCCCAGGTAGCCCAGGTCCCTACTCCAGTCTTTGCCTCTTCCCTGCCTTCCTCAACCCCGGGACAGCTCTGTGTCTGTACCACTGGGGAACTGCTTCCCGTGGCTTTGAGCACAGTGTGTGGAGGAGCAGAGGACTGTCTGAAGATGTGGAACAAGACAAGGCTGAGCTCTGGGGCTGGAAAGAGTCCAAAGTGGCAACTCAGCCACCTTCAGGGCCCTTTCTGCTGGGCTTGCTCCACCTCAAAGTACTTTGTTTCCTTCATCATGCTGTAGGTGCCACCTCAGTTCCCCAGGGAGCTGCTGGAGAGGCTCTGCATGGGCTGTGGGGCATCAGAGAAGTCCTGTGGGCTGGTGGGACTGCTAAGAAACCTTTGCAAATACAAGGGCAGAATTTGGCAGGGCTGGGAAAAGCTCGTGGATGAAGAAATCGTCTGAGGGCATTTCATGCTAGTCCTGGCTCCTTGCGCAGTCCTCTGTGAGGCTGAGCCGTGAGACACCAGCCATCATAGATCTTTTCAAGGGGCCCAACACGCCCCCAGGCAGTGAGAATTAGCAGAGAACACCTCCCAACCCTGTCCCACAGCTGCCTTGTGCCCTGGCACAGTTGTGCGTGAAATTCACTCTGTAGGGAGCTGCAGTGGTTGACCTAGAGAGGGAGGTTTGTCTGCAGGTGTTGGCAGCCAAGTGGCCTGGAGCCTGCAGAGCCTTGCAGTGGCACTAGGTGGCACTCCTACCTAGGGAGGACTGGAAATTAAGGGGCCTCATTCAGTGTGGGAAAGTAAACTTACCAAAGGGTTTTTGTTTTTCCCAGAAATGATTTGTCAGCTGCTGTCAGGAATCTGGAAGGCATGTCCCTACTGGAACACCAAGTGGTGGTCAGATTAGAAGGTGGGGAACTGGTCTCAGGGCAGACCTTGGGCTGGTTTATGAGTTTTCTGAACACCAGTCACCTGATGGTGTTTGAGTGGTCATAAAGGAACTCTGAGAGATGACGTGGAGCCCCCAGTTGATCATTTTAGAGAGAAGAGTGTTGGCACCAGAGGCTGCTCAGCAAATGAGAAGCTGGGCTTTTAATACACAGACTTTTATTTTTCCTCTAAAGGTCTAACTGGGGCTGGGCCTGGTCTGGAAGTGCTGCAGGCTTTGGGGATGTCCACATAGTCTTCCCTGATCTTTCTGGTTTGGGTATTTCGTGTTGATAGGATTCTGTGTCAGCATCTTGTGTGTTAACTCCTTTTTATCCCATTTCTCGTGTTTGCTTGGAGCTCTGAGGTGAGAAGGGGTCTGAAGTCTCCCCAGCTCCGAGAATGCTGTGAGCCCACAGTGCTGGACCTCTGTATGGCTCTGTATGGCTCACCACCCCTGCCTCTCTGCTCCTACTGGTGCATTGTAGGTGTGCAATACCATGGAAGGCCTTGTGGTCTCCCTGTTGTCTCCCCTTCTTCCACTGCAGCATCCCAGGTCTGTAGGTTGTCATGGAGCACTTGGGCTGGGTCCAGATGAGGACAGGTGTGTGGGCTGTCTCTGTACTCCATTTTGTCCTTTCCAGGCTGCCCTGGCCCAGCTGCCCATCCCTTCACAAGCCTGTAGGCTCTCTTCCTGTTCTGAGTGTTGCTATAGGAACTAAGTGCTCGGTGGTCAGAAGCTGGGGTTGGTTCCTTGTTGAATAGCCAAGAGCAATCTGAGGCAGTCTGACCAGTGGGTGGCGTGCTGCCCTGGGGCATGACCTGCACAGAGTAACCAGGCTCCTGAATTGCACTCTTTCTTTGGTTGAATAGTGTTCCCTGTCAGATCCTCCCCCTCCTGAAAAATGTTAAGCTGGTTCATTCCATCCTATGTTGAGATGGGGGGTATGGGGCTAGGGTGCTGACCCTGCAGGCTGGGCCTCTGCTCTCTAGTAGGGCAGAAAGACAGGGCACAGAATCACCATACAGGTTCTTCATCCTGCGTGCTGGGCCCAGGGGCGAGCCTTGCCCCATGAATCTTGTTTGCTGGTCAGCACAGGAAAATTTGTATGTCAGGGGATTTTGTACATCAGGGCTGTGTCTGCCTGGAGGAGAGGAAGTGGGACAGGGTGTATGGCTGGGGGAGCCTCTGTCTTCTGGATGGGTTATGGGAAGGAGCAAGGACTTAGATATTAGATACCTTCTGTCGCTTGGAGGGCCAGAAAAGGTGGCTGCAGGTGGCCATTTGCTCAGTCTAGAGAAGCCTGCCAGCACTTGGAGGCCTGAGCCTGCCCGGAGGGGGAGCGGTAATCATGCAGCAGCCCCTGCTGCGGACAGACAGCTCCCAGCCCAGAAGGTGGGAGCCATCTCTGGGGAAGTCCCTGGTCGCCAGGGGGCTGTTCCCTTCTTCTCTCTTAAAGGGGCCCCCAGGGCGAGCGGGGCTGGAGGGCGGAGCAAAGCTCCCTTGCTTAGTGTCCGCCCTCCTGCCCCCGCCCTGGCAGTCTGAGTGGCTGGAGCCCGAGCCTCCGCCCGCCAACCCAAGGCTTCCGCGGAGGAGCGGCACCTCCCGGAGTCCGCTGCGCCAGGAAGCCGATTGAGACGGGGCCACCTGCCGGTGAGTGAGCTGGGCTCCTTGGGGCCTGCCTGTCTAGCCTGAGAGGTGGCTTTTAGGTTCAGGAGGGCCATCCAGCCCCCTGCCTTTACAGCTTAGAGCCTGAGGCCCTGGTGCGAGGAGCCCACCCTACAGTCTAGACCAAGTTGTGGGCTTCTCCCGGCCCCACATGGCGGTCACGGGGCAGGCTGGATGAGCTCACTTCCTCCACGTCTTGTAGCATCTCCTGGCTTTAGGGCTGGGGAAAAGGGAAGTGCCGGCCCTGCTGGGGAAAAGGGGGTGGGGGTGCGGCTGCTCGGCCGCCAAGGCTGAGAGCTCTAACTGATTTTCTCAGTGCTGCCAAAAGGGCCCGGGGCAGGTGCCAGAGGGGGAGGGAGGTGGCACTGTTCCTCATTGGAACCTGGAGGTGCTGATACATATCACCATGTCACCTCCGAGGGCCGGGGAGGGGGTGACTTGCTGCCCTTCACCCCATTACCTGCTGGCACCAGGGATTGCTGGAGGAGGTTCCTTTCCTTTGGGAGAGTCCTGTCCCCACTTCCGCCCACCCTTCCCTGGGCCTCCTCAAGAGCCAGCTTGAAAGGTATCCTTGGGCCCATCTCTTTGCTTCCTCTTCTCTTGCCCAGGCTTCCCCAAGATGGCTTACCTGTTTTGCTGGAGAGATTCCTTTTCTATGTTCCCTACTTGTGAAGCTTTGTCTGCTTCTAGCCCAGGAATATGGGGGAGGGAGAGTTGGTGGCCCTGCCCGGACAAATCTGCCTTGGTTCAAGGGGAGGTGGGGCAGAAAGCAGCCCTGCCCTCCAGGGTGGGTGTGACCAGAAAGTCAGGCTGGTGGACACATGCTGTGGGGGCCCTGGGGTTTCTGCTTAGGCTTCTGCTGACCCTGGCACCCAGTGAGATTTCAGGGAGCAGGAGCAAATTCTCTGGTGGTCTTAGGCTGAACCCCAGCAGAGAGCCTCACTTCCTCACTGCCTTTCTGGTCTTGCCAGTACTCAAACGTGAATCTACCAGGGTCTGAGAACCAGACCGGTGCCCACACGTGCCCCCCAGTAACTGGTAACTGGCCCGGATAGATCCACTTCAGGCGGAACATTCCATTCCACTGAGGGGGGGACTGTTCCTTTCATCCTGGTTAGTGAGAGATGAGTGGGGGCATCGCAGCATCACTCCACACGTAAACCTCCAGAACAGTATGTTTTGACAAAGGTGACTCCTCCCCTAACCCCTCACTGCCCCCCCCCCGGTCCTACTCACAGGGGCAGCCACTGCCCCTAGGTTTGGGCTCCCCTTTAAAAACTGACACCTCAGCCCTGTCCCTTCTTCCCGGTGGAACAAACATCTTTCCCCCCAGAGCAGAAAGGGAGGTGAGGCTGCATCGAGCTCTTGCACGGAACTGAGGCAGGGGGTTTCAGAGCAGAGTCATTCTGGGCTTTGGTCACTGCTGTGATCCAAGACTGCAGGTGGGGAGCAAGGGGAATGGCCATTCCAAGAAGCAAGGCCTTTCCCTGCTCTCAGGTGTGGGAAGGCAGCCAGGATTGCAGTAACCAGAGTGTCCCTGTCCCCCACCAAATCCACTCTGAGTTTTCATGTTCTATGTGGCTGGCCCTTAGGCCTTGTAATGACTGGTCACAACCCCAAACTCATCTCCACAGTGTTTTTGAGACTCTCAGGAGGGAAGGAAGGTGTCCATACTTCCCTGCTTCAGGAACTTTCCTTGCAACTACCTCATCTGGCCTGGGCACCTTAGTCACACTCAGGGAGCTGAAGGGAGAGAAACTCCGGCTCGGGCTCCAAGGGCTGTCACAGGTTGGGATGGAAAGGGGTCTCCGAGATGGGCGGATGGGGAGGGCTCGAGCGCTGCTAGCTGAGAAAGTGAGAAGTGACCTCCTGGGACCCCCTTGCCTCTATCCAGCTGTGAGCTGGACAGATGGTGCCAGCCTCATTTCCTGGGGGACAACCGAATCCATGTCTGCTCCCTGAGGACCTTTTGGGGCCCATGGATGGTGATGTGGAAGAAGCTTGACACCCCGGTCTCAGTGTCCCGTTTAGAAGAGGTGGTAGAAGAGTGGCAGAGATGGGACTGAGTGGCTAAGGACCCCCGCCTGGCCCCTTAGGGCAGTTCCTAGTCTCCAGGACAGCAGCTCCTTGGGCTGGTCCCCCTTGAGCTCCCTCTACTGTGTGTGTGGTGAGGAGGGTCTGCCCTGCCCCACTGGCTACCTGGCCAAGCCCCTGGGCCAGAGGCCCTGGGGGAGAGAGAATGAAGTGCAAGTGTGTGCATTGGCTTTGAGGACCCCTAGGCTTCAGGCCAAGCTGGGTTTGTCTGTGGGTTCCCGAGTATGCCTTTTTGACAGCATGCCGCAGTAGTCGCCATCCTGCATAGTAGGAAAGTGAGGAAAACTGGCAGGAGGAAGTGGGGGTTCCCTTTCCCTCCCACGAGGCCTCACTGGCCCCCACCAAGAATTCTAGATGTGCGCTCAGTCTGAGTTTTCTAGTTTCTAGAGGCAGGGAGAAGGCCTTGTCCTGGGAGCCAAGCACCAGACTCAACTCTGACTGCCCGTCACCCCTTTGGGCTTGTTCCTCTAGGGAGCAGCGTGGGGCCCAGGCCTACTGGGGAGGGGTGGAGGGTTTGCTCAGCACATGGATGGTGTGATTGAGGCAACCTAACCATCGTAGGTGGAACTGTTAGCAGGAGGTCAGCAGGACCTGGAGCAGGATGTCCATGGGGCTGGTGGCCTGGCCCTTGGAGCCGGAGGAAGCTTACATGTTCATCTATTTGTAGGTGAGGCCTGGTGGGTGAGCTGGGCACCCTCCTGTCTGGCTCACCCACAGTGAGCTGTCCCTGCCACTCATCAAGACCAGTGGCTTAGGAAGATGAACCTGCTGGAGTGGTCTGGACTCACCCTGGTCTCGGTGGGCCAAGCCTTGCCACCTTCTTGGGTCAGGGCAGAAATCTCTGCTTATGTCCAGACCTTAGGTGGCCTTGTCCTGGGTCCCATAGGCCCCTGCACACTGGGGTATCCAGCCCCTAGGCAGGTGCTAGGCTGGTGTTTTCACCTCTATGGCTGAGGGGGCTGCTGGGTGTCAGACCATTCCACTTGTGTGGTAGAGCCACATAGGAGTTGGGGCTTCTTTCTGGTCACAGCGTGTTGGCCATGTTGGGTCCTGGCTGGGTCAGTTCTCTGCCTTCAGAGCCACTCTGGGGCTGCGTTTCTTCAAGTAAAGATGGCCAGGCGCCTGCCTCCTGCCATCCTATAGCTGGAATTGGAGGCCTGGCTAGTGGGGCATCCTCCCTGGGGCTTTGACTCCTGGGGCTGAGACAGCAACAGCCATGGAATGTTTGCTCTCCTCCTTCCCTGTTATCTGTGAGGTGACCTGACGGGCTTTGTGGAGGCAGCATGTCCTCCTGATAGCCAGGCAGGCCCCTGGCCAGAGAGCTGTCCCTGTTCCTAAGCAGAGATGAGGGGTGGGGGTGGGGGAGTGAATATGGACTTCAGTCCTGGCCTGTCCCCAGCTCCATGCCAGTTTTCCCTGAGGTCACCTAGGTGCTCATCTTCTGAGGAGGCCTTGGGGGGTCGCTGCCTGCTTGGGGGCTCTGAGGCAGGGGATGCAGTGAGGAAGAGCTAGAGTTGGTCAGATGCCCAGGGTCTCACCTCTCCCGCTTTCTCTCCCTCATTCCTCAGATGCTACTTTGTCACCTGAATGGAAAATGGGTCAGGTCCTGGCAAGGGAGGGGCTGCCTGAGCAGCAGACAGCGCGACGCTGGGTGCCTGCCTGGAGCGCAGGGTTCAGATTCCCACTTGTGCTCTTTGGGCCCAGAGGCGCCTGGTCCCCTCCCTGCCATCAGCTCACTGGAGCAGGCAGGTGGCCAAGCTTGGGGCAGAGTAGGCTGAGCTCAGGGCTGGTGCTGCAGGCCCAGAGCAGATGTGTGACCAGTGCCTGTCTTCGCAATAGCCCTGACTCTACCCTGCGCCTCTGAGCCAAGGAAGCAGCCCACCAGCCACCGAGAAGCAGTGACAGCACAGGAGCTCCTCTGGGGGGAAGGGAGGAAGGAGGAGGAACAAAGGCGAGCGTGCTGGCACCGCCCTCCCAGCCCGCCCACCATGTGTCAGTCAGAGGCACGGCGAGGACCGGAGCTCCGAGCAGCGAAATGGTGAGATGCTGCCGGCGGCCTCCTAACCCCGCTGTGCCCCGCCACGACCTCCGCAAGGTCAGAGTTCACATCCAGCAGCCCCGAGGTGAGGGTGGTCGCAGGGTCCTGGGGGATCAGCTCCCGAGGTTGGAGGGGCCTGGCCTGGGGGGGGCCTGAGTCGGAAAGCCCGCTTCAGGTACTCAGGGAGGCGGATCTGGCTGGTGGCCCAATGTGTGTGCTGCACCTTAACTGCTGCCCGCCACCCCCACCCCTGGGCACCCCCACCCTACACATGTGCTGTGCAGCTCTTCAGGGATTGGTCCCTGTGCTTCTGCAGTGAGCAGGGTGGTGGGGGCAGCGGGACTGAGGAGCAGTGATCTGTTCAGGCTTTGCTCGGCCCCTACTACTCTTGGGACCTTTTTAAAACACAATGGGGTGGGATGGGAGAATGAATGCAGGGAGCTGGGTGCAGTGAATATGCAGCACCTTCGTTGCCATCACTGAATTGGGCCCGGCCATCGGCTCATTTCTCCATTTTTTCTTTAGTATCAACTGAGGTGGCTCTTTGTTCCTTAGTTTGTTCAGCAGGTAGGGGCAGAGAACACAGCTTCTCCGAGCATGCACAGGCACAGATGGGAGCCTTAGATTATCCGGTTGAATGCAGTCTTTTTGCAGATGAGGAAACCGAGGCCTGGGGCATTCTTATGGTGGGTGGCAGTGTGGTCTCCTGCTGGCTACACTCGGGTCTCTGGAGCATTTTCTAGTGCTTAGGCATGTGACAAAGGGGACTTGGGCCTCACTGATATGTCTTAGGAGGTCAGAGTTCTGGTGGAAAGGTTGAGCTTGTGCTGATTGTACTAGGTTTGGGCTAGTACAACTTGAGGAAAGGCCCACCCACCTTTGCCGAAAGGAGGGCCCTAGGTCAGGTTGTAGCCCCAGCAGACCTGCAAGGCCTGAGGGTGCGGGCAGGCTACCCCTACCAATCTCTGGGTCGTTTTTAGAGACCCTAACAGACTGCTAATGCAGATGAATGGAGCAGTAGCTGCTAGGGATGTGTGTGTGTGTTTTTTCCTTTGTGATCTTGTCGGGCCCAACCACTTAATTTATCAGATGAGGAAATAAGATGCCTGGAGCTGTAAAGAGATTTCCCCAGATCCTACAGTTGGGTGGTAGCATTTGCTTCCCCACTGCCACGTGCTGCTACGCCAGTAGGAGCTCTGGGAGATCAGAATGTTCTTGGCACCCCAGGAGGGTGGGGGCTATGAAGCTGGCTCTGCACCTGTCTTACCTGTCGACCCTGTGCTAGGCCCAGGTGGTGCTTAGCCTTGAAGGACCTTGCTGGGGCCCCTCCCATGTTCAGAAGCTGCTCTCTCTCAGAAGTTAGGAGCTGGGTCCAACCCTCTGTGTCTCCATTGCCGATGTCCCATGTTCCCCTCAGCTGGCAGGCAGGTGGGAGACTGGGAAGTAAGTCTGCTGACCAGAGGCAGCCATGCTTCTAACTCAGAATGGGGTTGGGATGAGGGGCGTGGCCAATGCTAACAGACTCCATCGAGAAGTGAGCTTGCTGAGGGTGGGGAGGGGGCTCCCAGTCCCTGGCCACTGACCCTGGGCATGGACGGACATGTGCCCTGCAGGTTGCACTTCCCCCAGCTGGCCCTGAGGCGGAGGTTGGGACAGCTGAGCTGCATGTCCAGACCTGCCCTGAAGCTGCGCTCCTGGCCCCTGATGGTCCTCTACTACCTCCTGCCCTTCAGTGCCCTCAGACCGCTCAGCCGGGTGGGATGGAGGCCCGTGAGCAGGGTAAGTGTGCACAGGCTGCTGACCTGGCCCACCCCCAGGCAGCCCAAGGTTGAGACCCAGGAGACAGTTGTCAGATTAGAGGTGATGGCTGTGGGGGCTGAGCCCTCTGGTAGGATCATGTCGAAAGGCAATATGGTTGAGAGGGCCGGGCTAGTTGGTGGCCGTGTGGGTGGCAGGAAGGTGACTGAGGGCTCACTGTTCATTGCCTGCTCTCTGTCTGCATTCGCGCCATTTGGGGGCTGTGCTTCTGGAGGGAACCCACATTAGGCATTCAGAAATGGTGTTTGATTTCCTTAGAGGTGATTTTGAGAATCCAAATTAATTCCTGGATGCCAGAGGGTGGTTTGGGAAGCCTAGAGCCTGTTTGAGCCCTGTAGGATGGGGATACCTTTGGGGACCTGGGAGCCCCAGGCAGTCCTCTGGAGGACAGGCTGACCCCAAGGAGAAAACCTTGCTCCTGGGTCCTTGGAGAGCCCAGGTGGATGTTGTGAGGGCTTGAAAGGTCAAGGGTACATGAGGGGCCCTTGGCTAATTAGACCTAGGGTTGCACAGCAGCCTTGGCTGCTCCAGTGGACAGGTGTCATCTGGGAGGAGCTCTGGGATACTTCCTCGAGGTGTTTAAGGTGGAGTGAAATTACTTCTACACCTTGGGGATTTGATATCTTGGTTGTGTTCAGACAAGCAGCAGCTGCCAATTAGATGCAGGTCCCACTGCACCAGCAGCACCTGGAAGAGTCTCCTGGCCCTCAGAGCTTGGCTGAGGGGGCCAATTCCCTGTGTCTCCAGGGAGGAGCCCAGGTGCAGACAGCTTTGTGGACTGGCCCGTCATAGAACACCTCGAGTGCCAGGCAGGGCTCTACAGGGCATATCCAGGCCCTGAGTCTGGCCCTGGTGACGGTGATACAGTGAATCTGTGTGATGCCAAAGTCTCTGACTTTGGGAGGAGGAGGTGTGTTTTCCTGCTTCCTGTTAGGACGAGGATATGCACTTTGGGCTGTAGACTTTCCCGTGTGCCCGGGGCGCTCCTGCTCCTTTCCGTGGTCTGGGACACAGGCAGCACTGCCTCCTGCCACAGCCTGTCTGTGATGGTATCAGATCCATTTACACTCCCTCCCCTGCTTCAAGAAGTAAGGCTGTGCTGGGCAGTCTTTATCCAGGGACTACGGTGGCTGCTGTTCACTTCTGTATAAAATAACTGAAACACCTGAGTTGTAAGTTACTATGTCACAGTCTCAGCCAGTACTCAAGTTTGTGAGACTATTTGGCAGCCTCAGTCTGGTTCCTAGTGAGAAACAACCACACCACAAAGCTACAGTGGGGTGCCCAGGCCTCTGGAGGTGACCTCCATGGTGGGAGGCAGCTGTGGGGGGACAGTGGACTTGAAGTGTGGTTGACTCATCTGCCTGCCTGTGGCCTGCAGGTGGCCCTGTACAAATCGGTGCCAACACGCTTGCTGTCACGGGCCTGGGGCCGCCTCAACCAGGTGGAGCTGCCCCACTGGCTGCGCGGGCCCGTCTACAGCCTGTACATCTGGACCTTTGGGGTGAACATGAAGGAGGCTGCCGTGGAGGACCTGCACCACTACCGCAACCTCAGCGAGTTCTTCCGTCGCAAATTGAAGCCGCAGGCCCGGCCCGTGTGTGGCCTGCATAGCGTGGTGAGCCTCGACCCTGCCTTCCACTCCTCCCTCCAGAAACGTGATCTTGCCTGTGCCTTTGGGAACCAGTCCCAGCAGCCTCCAAGGGCAGCCTAGGAGGGGCGTACCTCCCAGGGAGGAGCAGGCCCTGCCTTGTGTCCCCTTCCCTTCTTGTGTCCCCTCCCCGGCAGCAAGCCTCTCCTTGTCTTCCAGATCAGCCCATCAGATGGGAAAATCCTCAACTTTGGGCAGGTGAAGAACTGTGAGGTAGAGCAGGTGAAGGGGGTCACCTACTCACTGGAGTCGTTTCTGGGCCCACGTACCTCTGCAGGGGACCTGCCTTTCTCACCAGGTGGGTCCTGGCCTGCTCGCAGCCAGATGGTCCTGCAAGTTGTGGCAGGGCTGGAGGTCAGAGGGTGAAGGCTGGGAGTGGGTTGCAGAGGGATGCTGGGAAGGCTGTTGAACTTGAGAGCTGGCCCTGGGCCTGGAATCACTCTGCCCAGAGCTTCGGGGCCTCCCTGTGTCCAGATTGCACACAGGCCCTGTGTCAGGTGCTTGTCTGAGAACCTGGCCCTTGTGTCTGCCCCCTCCAGACACCTCCTGCAGCTCCTTTAAGAACCAGCTGGTCACCCGAGAAGGAAATGAGCTCTACCACTGCGTCATCTACCTGGCCCCTGGGGACTACCACTGCTTCCACTCCCCTACAGACTGGACTGTGTCCCACCGGCGCCACTTCCCAGGTAAGCCAGGGCTGGCACGTGGCCAAGAGCTACTCCTGTGAGCCCCAGACGAATGTCCTCAGCTTCTAGGTGTCAAAAGATCCAGGCTGCAGATTTGGGGTGCTAAAGCTGGGAGGTGACTGCTTTAGTCTGGCCAAGAGTGGGAAATGAGGGTCCAGCCCACTCTGTATTTGAAATGACATGAGGGCGACGCTGGGCTCTGGGTAGCTGGTCCTTCCGTTGGGTGGAGAGTAACAGTGTCCCTGTTTCTACAGGCTCCCTGATGTCTGTGAATCCCGGCATGGCCCGTTGGATCAAAGAGCTCTTCTGCCACAACGAGCGGGTAGTCCTGACTGGGGACTGGAAACATGGCTTCTTTTCGCTGACAGCCGTGGGGGCCACCAATGTGGGCTCCATCCGCATCTACTTCGATCGGGTAAGCAGAGCTCAGACCCTGCTGAAGCCCAACGGCTGGGCCACTTGGGGTCCCCCTGCCCTGTCTCCTGTGCAGCCAGATCCATCATGACTAATTTCTAGGAAGGACTGGGCCCTGAGCTCCTGCTCTGAGCCCCTCCACACATACTTGCTGCTACTTGCCCTTCTGGAGGTGGCTGGAGAGGGAAGGACTTAACCTTCCAGCCTGGCACTTTGCTTCTGCTGGGAACCAAAGGGGAATATTGATCTTGGGTGGGGCGTGCTGATTGGAGGCCCAGTGTGTGAGGCGGTGGTCACCGCCCACAGCACTGCCTTTCTTGGTGTCGGTTTGTGACTGCCCCTTGCCCACCCTGGGTGCTGGTCTGGCAGCACCATTCATGCTGGAGAACAGAGACCTGCTTTCTCCATGTCCCTGAGTGGCCCAGTTCATAGCTGGTGTCCGGGATTATCTGGTTAGACCTAGCCTATGGGCTGAATTGCTGTCCCCACCTCCCTTTCCAAGCTGAGTTTGGGACAGGCAGCAGAGGTTTGTTCAAGGTCCAGGGAGAAGGTCTTGACATGCTGTGCGCCTGGCCTCCCCCAGGATCTGCACACAAACAGCCCAGAGTATAGCAAGGGCTCCTACAACGACTTCAGCTTCGTGACGCACGCCAACAAGGAGGGCATCCCCATGCGCAAGGGCGAGCACCTGGGCGAGTTCAACCTGGGTTCCACCATCGTGCTTATCTTCGAGGCCCCCAAGGACTTCGACTTCAAGCTGAAAGCGGGACAGAAAATCCGATTTGGAGAGGCTCTGGGCTCCCTCTAGAGCGACTTTCCTGGCTTCAGCTAGAGGGATTTTTTCCAAACAGAAACAGGGGGGTCTCTTTGAGGAGAACCTCCGTGGCTATCCAGAGAGGGGACTCTCGGGGCCATGGGGTCTGACCAGGCAGGACCTGGGTGACTTCTGTTCCTGCTATCCCAGAGGTGCAGATGAGGAAGTCAGAGCCCTTACTCTACCCTAGACCTACTGCATCCCCTCTTCCCACCCTAAAGAGAAAGTTAAGTGCCGGGATGATCTCAAATTCCCTTTTGGAGGTTTTAACCTCTGTTGTATAAACTGGAGACCCTACGTCTCCTGGCTAAGCATTCAGTTGGTCTGGTTTCCGTTTAAGATGGTAAGTGGTAATGTACCTTCTTGCTGCTCCTCCCATAACTGCTTTTGGTCTACCCTGCATGGGGTGCCTCCTGGCACTGACTGTGGGCCTGTCCCAAAGCAGGGCCTTTAATGCAACCACTTTCTGTTCCCAAATTCACTCCACCCTACTCATGGGGAAAAGCTGTCTTCACTCTTGTGGCTGAATGTATCACCCAACTGCCAGCGTCTTCTGAGGATGGTGAGGCACACTGCAGACCCTGATGAGAGTGACCTGGAGCTGGCAAGTTCTTTTCAGCAGGCAAAACCGATTACTGAATCCATTTGAATGGGACAGGCACAGTGGTGGCTGAGCTGGGCCAGGGAGAGCTTATATCCCCTCCCCCAGATCTAGACCTATGTTAAATATGGGAAAGTTGCTGCTATTGATTCAGGGGCTTCTGTTGGTGGCAGAGGATCCTTGGTATATTGGGTTGGGTGGGGAGGCAGGGTCAGTGCCTAGAAAACCTGTCCCCAGGTGTGTAGGCCTTAGGAAGCCACTGATGATGGGGACAAGGCCAGGTTCACGTCTCCTGGGGACTCTGTGAATTTCTCCTGCAGGAGAAGCCATTTGAACTTTTTCAACTGTATCAGTAGCACAGTATTTTTGTATGAAAAGTGGGAGACTTCTGAACAGTAATTCATTTAATTGCAACATTTTGAAATAAAAAAATAAAACATTTTAGCTTTGTAGTCTGTTCCTGGAGGTGGGCTGAGGCCTCCCTGGGGCGATGGCTCTAGCACAGAGCCTGCCGCAGGGCCTGGACACGGGCACTGCAGGCACTGATAGGCTGGCGCCGGGCCTGGAGCTCTGCAGCCAGCTGCTGGATCTGTAGTTCCACCTGGGGGCCAGGAAGGGACAGGCCGAGCTGAGAGGCAGCACAGCCAGAGCCCATCCCAGGACCGCCTGGGGCCTCACCTCTTGCAGTTGTTCTTGCACCTGCAGCTCTGCTTCCTGGTCCTCAGACTTGGGTTCCTCCCGGCTCAGCTCCAGCCACCGGCGCAAGCTACTCGCTTGCCGCTGGTAGGACCTGAGGAAGTGAGACACCTGCTGTCTGCCTGGCTGGGCCCTTGGTGGAGGCTTGGGGAAAAACACACAGCTACTTCTGATTTGGGTGGAGGGAGGAGAGCACCTATTCCAGCCTCCACCTTCCAGCAGACTGCAACTTTGGTGAGCCCAGGCAGAAACCCTCCCTGTCCCTCTAAGGTTGCTACTCATGGTGAGAGTCCCCAGCCGGGAGGACCCGTGCTACAGACCCAAACCACAGGCAAGACATGGCAATTCACTGTGTGCAGCTGGGGCCCAGGCCTGTCTTCCTGGGCCCTTTTTGTCCCATGTCACAATCACTGGGTTGACCACTTGCCAACTTTGTCCTCTTTCCCACAGGTAAGGCCAACCTGGCCTTCCTGAGCAGGACTGAGAGGTATATGGGGGACTGGCAGTGCACAGTGTGGGTGGATAGCAGGGGTGTTTCTGGTTCTTACCAGAGGTTCTGCTTCATGGTCTGGTAGTCCTGCAGTTGCCGCTGGATGTCCTCAAGCTCAGCCTCCAGGTCAGTGTGGCCCATGGCAACAAGAGAGTAAACTTGATCTTGACCACCCTCTTGGCTGGGCCCAGGCTGAACTGAGGGAGCCCAGGTGCCAGGAGTAGCCCGAGTACTTGCTGCGCTGACAGGCCTCAGGTACACACCTCTGGTTTCAGAGCCAGGCTGAGTGCCTGTGAAGTCCCCAGGAAGGACCAGATGGGGACTGGGGACACTGGCTAGGGATGGAAGGGCCTGGGGTGTAAGTCCAGGGGAGGTTGGCTGTGCTGAAGCCTGTAAAGGAAGGATGGACACTGAGCAGGGGAGTGGAAAAAGCCAAGGCCGCCCACTGCAGGGGGAGGGTAGGGGAGGGCCCAGGAACTGGGCTTCCCCATAGCCAGCTCCCTCGGAGGCCTGGCTCTGCCTTTTATGACTCAACACCAATGGAGAAAGTCTCACAAGCAACCAGACCTTTGCAGTCCTATCTTACCCCTTCCTTAGAGCCTGCCTCAGCACTGCCCCAAGCATCAGCTTCAAGCCTTACTGACCTTTCACTCATGCCTCAACTGAGCTGTGACCTTGCCTTTCAGTGAGAAAAGTAGAGGCAACTGTTCTTATCCAATCACCCACCTACAACCCTCCTCCATTCCCTCCTGGTGACGACAGTGTCCTTTCTCCTATGACCCCTCACCCTCTCACCCTCCCCACAGCTCTCTTCAGGCACCAGCTCCATGGGGTGGCCCAATACCGCTGCTGTCGCCTCCATCACTGAGAGCTCGTGCTCTCTCCTCCATGCCGAGTCCTCAACTTCAATGTCACCCACTCCTCCCAGGTGACCTCATTGGCTTCTAGGGCTTTACCATCAATCTATACTACGATTCTCAGTTTTGATCTCTAGTCCCGACTCCTTCCCTGAAGGCCAGCTTCAATCCTGTTGCTTTATCTCAAAATTTGACAGGTTCAAAAACACTCTTCATGCTTCTCCCCAAGAGGGGCCTCACCCCATTTTCCCTCTTTCAGTAGAACTCATTCCCTGAGTTATCCAAGCCAGACACCTGGGAGCCAAACCAGATTCCTTCTTTCACCTTTACCAAACCCCTCAAAGTCAGTCCTGCCAAGTCTGCGGCCACTAGCACCTTCTGCAGTGTCATCAGATCACAGCAGCCACCATCTTCCCCTACTTCCTACTCATTAAAATCCAAACTGACCAGGGCCTGCATGGCCCTGCATCATCTGCAGTCTCTATCTGAGTGGGGATCCTCACAAAGATATATATAACCTCATGAGCAAGGAGCCTCGCAGGCCGTTCACTACTGTGTCCCTAGGGCACTGGCACCTACACTTGGTGAATGAATGAGTGGCCTCCGTGCATCTTCCAGAGCCAGGAGTATCCCAGAGGCAATAAGTATACCTTTGGCTACAGCACCAAAGTCCAGACGAGAAAATGGGACCCCAGGTGACCAGGGAGGACTTACTCTGGTGGGTGCATCCACCCCACGCAACATGAAGGAGGAAGGCGGCAGCAGCTCCAGGCCTGTACTTGCTGTGGGGGGTAACTTCAGGCCAGGGCGACTGGGCAGAGCACCAGGCGGGAGCAGAGGGCTGCTTGGGATCAGTGTTTTCTGGGCCTTTGCCAGGAAGGGCCTTGTCAGGGAAGGGCCTGCTGGCTGAGCCATGCCAAGGTCTTGCTCCCTCAGCACTTCAGGCCTGAGCAGAGGGAAGGCAGAAGCTGGTCAAGCTGCAGTATCCTGAGCAGGAAGGAAAGGGGGCCACCCACCCTCAGACCCCAAGTCACAGGCCCTGGATAGGAGTTAGCCCAGGATCACATGACCTACCCCTGCCCCCCAGGGTGCCATACCGCAGGGGCCTCTGGCTCTGCAAGGGCTCCAGCAGGAAGTCTGGGCGTCGCGGCTGCTTCCTTGCTAAGCGCACAGCATTGCTGGGAAGAAATGTGGGCTCGTTCCTCCAGGCTGCTCAGGGGCTGCCAGAGGCCTGAGACATCTGTGGGGTAGCGGGGTCACCTAGTCCAACCCCTCCAATCCTATAGGGAAACTAAAGGCCAAAGGAGAGGTTCTTGCCCAAGGTCAGCAGGTGAGTTAGGGTGGGCCTGGGCCACATGGAACTTCGAGCAATTCCAAGGAAGCGAGCTTGATGCCACAGGTGCCTCACCCATGTCCTCTCATTTAACCTCTACAGTAACCCAGGCAATGCAGGTGCTGGTCCCATGTCATGAGGGAGCAGGCTTATCAGGGTCAGGAGTTGGGGGTAAGGCAAGTGGAGCAGGACCAAGGCCCAGGATGCTGCCTCTCCCCGCCGGCAACCTTTCTTCCTGGCTCAGGAAGCACTGGTCACCCTGAAGGCCAACAGCTACATCAGCATGGTGTGTGGGGATGGGGCTAGAGCACAAAAAAGTGAGGTTTCCAAGAGGGAGCCCATTTCCTGGCTTTAAGGGGAGAAGTGGGACACTGGCAGGCCTGGGGGCAGGAGGGCTGCCCTACAGCTATTCCTCTTGCTAAGTACATTCTCTCCCAGCACCTGGGAGGGACAGAGTCCAGCATCTCAGCAGTGACTCTCAGGGTCCTCCCTCCTATATAATCCAAGCTTTTGTCCTGGGTGGAAGTAAGAGATGGGCTACTCACAGCTCCAGGAGTTGGGGGTCCCCGGCATCCAGGGCCAGGCTGCCGAGAGCCCCGTGAGGCCAAGGAGCTCGTGGTCTCTTGGTCTCCAGGGTGGCATCCCCAGCTGCAGCAATGACATGGTCGGGAAGGGGAACCTCAAACGTCACTCTCCTGCTAAGCATGGTGGATGTGGGGGGCTGAGGCTCCCTGCCTGCCCCCAGCACCTTCTGCTTCCAGAGCATGGCACAGCGACGGACGGCACGGTGGAGACTGTGAGCTGCCTGCAACAGCCACTGTCAGATCATGCCATGTCCTGCCCACTCCCCATGAGAAGGTGGGGCTCCCAGGCCTACCTGCACTTGCTGCTGGGCATGCATCTGCTGCCGGAAGGCCTTCGTGCCAGCTGCAAACCGCAGGAGGCGCGTGACGCCATCCTGGAGGAGCTCCTGGTGGTAGGCCTGCACCGCCCGCTCCAGCCGCGCCGCCTTTCTCCTCCTTTCCAGCACAAAGCCCAGCCACGAGGCCCACACCTCCAGAGAGAGGAGGAGGTGAGGCCCAGCTCTCCCTGTTTAGGCTCCCCCAGGGGCTGTGCCCACCCTGCCTTCCACTGAGGCATGGTCCTTTCCTGGGAGGAGCAGGGGCAGAAGGATGAAGAGACCCCATTACCTTTGCTTGTAGGGAGAAGGCCCAGAACCACAGGGCCCGGGCTGTGCCCTGCTGTTCCTGCTTCCTGTTCACCAGCTGCAGGACAGAAGTCAGAGATTACAGAAAAATCACCTAAAGGGGGCCCTGGTCACTCTCAGACCCCTCCCTGCCAAGCCCTGAGGGGGCGGGTGACAAATGATCCTCTGGAAAGAAGAAAGGCAAAGAGTACTGGGGGAGGAAATCAGTAAGGGTAGGGTGCCCTGCTCACAGGAGAAAAGCTAGACAATCCAGTGAGAGGGACGCGTAAAGGTTTGCTGAGCAGGATGCAATCCTGCCTGGTATTTTAATTTTTGGATATTACCCTGACATATTCTTTTAATATGACACTCTAAAAACAGGGTCCTGAAATGACTTGGCCTAATACAGGTCACAGGTGGAAGAAAGCTGGCGATGCAGAGAAGTCACTGGGGGCGTGGTGGGCAGGGGAGGGAAAGGGGCTCAACAGCTCCCACCTGTTGTCTCCACTGGCGGAAGTAGGTCCGGCTGAGTGTCTGGGCCAGGAGTTGGGCACCCTGTCTCTGCAGGATCTGAGGGGAGAACAGGCATATGGGGAGCTGTGAGGAGGCGCATCAGGTGCCCCATGCCCAGGCCATCAGGGAGCAGCCACAGGGTGAGACTGCGGGCCCAAGTGAAAGGTCCTGGGTCAAGCTAAGGGCCTCCGGGACCAGGCAGGGGCTTCTAGGTGACTCCGCAGATCCCCTAGCTCTGACAAGCCATGGTTCAGAGTAAACCCAGTTTCTCTGCTGAGCCATTTTCTACCCAGGGAGGCCCGATCCGAAGCTGGCTTTCCCCCAGCCATCCCAGAAGGGCTCTTGCAGCCTTGTGCCCGCAGGACCCCAAGCCGCCCAGCACCCATACTGGCTGCTCTGCGTTCTGCAGGAAGGACCTCTTCCTTCCTGGGAGGTGGTTTCCTGGCCTGAACAGTTCCACCACACAGGGGAGTTGCTGCCTGCCTCACCCTCTTCCTGAGGCAGCCCAGATGGTGCACCTTCCACCTGGCCAGGCCCTGCAGCTGCAGCTGCCGGCGGTAATGCTGTGCCGCCCTCTCCAGCTGGGCTCTCTGCTGGGCTGCCCTCTGGCAGAGGTCCCGCCAGCACCGAAACCAGGTCCTGAGACGGCCTAAGACAGATTCAAGTCAGTTTGCTCTTTTACAGGATTTATACAAACGACTATGCCATGGTCAACGTATAGAGTGGAGAACGGAAAGGGCTGTGTGGGGAGAGCGGGGGTGTCAGTCCACACGTGGTGAAACCACTACATGTGGACAGTGGCTACTCTTCAACTAAGGACAGCTCTGGTCACCTTGAGCAACTGTGAGACCCTAGGGACCAGAACCAGGTCTGCTGTTTGCTGTTGCGACCCCACAAAGGCCCACTTGCAAGATGCTGCTGGGTGACCTAGAAGAACTCTGGTCTGAAAGAGTGGGAGGTGGCAGCCCCATTTTGCCAGAGAGGAAAATGAGGCTCAGAGAAGTACACGCAGCCCCAGCCAGGCCTTGGAGGAGGCGTGGCGTCTGCTGAGCCATTTCCTCTGGCGCCCGGGCTCCATAGGCAGGAACCACATCCTGCATTTTGTTTCTGTGTCCCCAGATTGTCTCCTGAGGAAGCACTTTCTTCTGCTGATTTTACTTTGGATTTTTTCTTTTCTTAGGCCCTGAGAGCAGTTTCTTTCAGAGACAACAGAAGAGGGTTGATACCAGGGCACTGATGCCAAGATGGGGTGCCTTCCAGCACCGCCAGACGGGCAGGGAAGGTGGTATTCACAAGTCTGGAGGCCAAGTGTTAGTACTAAGTGCTGGCACTTCTTGGGCCATGCTTTAAGCGCATATACATTAGTCTCATTGGATCCTCATGACAACTCCAAGAGGCAGGCACCATTATCCCCACTTTACAGATGGAGAAACTGAGGTGCAAACGACTTGCCCCAGGTCGCGCAGCTAGCATATGACCCTGCCAATACTTCTTAAGCACCCTGTTTAACAAGACTTCTCACACCCTGCCCCTAGTCTGTCCTCCAACACCTGGCCCCATGCTTGGGCTGCCAAGGTGAGCCTGTAACTCGGAGGCCTTAATTAAGCCAAGAAATGGTCCTAGGTATTAAATGCACATCTACTATGTACTGAGAACAGTGTCTTGTCACATGGTCTTCCAAGTCCCTTGTATCATCCAATGTGTACAATCCCAGGGATTGCCACACACTGCCTGCCCCACAGTGCTGTAGAGACAATCAGCTTTGGGCAGCACCTGTGCCTATCACCTTAACTCCCCATGTGGCTGCCTGGGCTGGAAGCTGGCACCTGACCCAAAGTGGCGAGGCCTGGGCTGCACTGGGTGCCACAGCTCTGTCCAGAGACCAAGGGATAGGCTGAGCCCCTCGGTTTCTTTCTTGGGAGTGAACTAGAAACAGAGCACTCGTTTCTAGGGTTAAGAGCAACTTGAGGACACAGAGAAGCATGTCACAGGTGGAGCAGGCGCAGGATGTCTGACCCCAGGGTTCTGTCTAGAGGAAAGTGGAGTCTGTGTTCATCGACACACACACTATAGCCAACTAAACCAAAGCTGATGAATTTGTCCTGACGCAAACTCCATCAAGCCAACATAACTTGATTTGTTTTCTCCATGGTCTGACTTAAACCATTTCCATTTGTATTTTCACTTATTCTAACCATGGGTTGTCTCCTCATAGTGTTGGATCCCCACACTGTGAGGTCTGTTTCCACCGTCTTGTGAGCAGAGGCTCCCATCCAGACTGTCTTCTCCAGGCTGTCGTCTCAGCAGATGGACTACCTGAAGCCAACAGAGCAAGTCCCTGCTCTCTAAACTTACAAGGGCCCAAGGATGCAAGGAAGCAGGACCCCTCACGATGGGGCTGACCTGACAAGCATCAGCCACTGAAGCCATCAAAACCACCCCACCCTAACCACTTTGAATTCCTTCATTTCACCTTCATTTCCTTATTTGCCTGCAGATCTCAAGCCTTGGCCTTTTATTTTAAC